>NW_020954802.1:15426-51171 GCF_900497805.2 Vombatus ursinus
ATTGTGTCCAACTCTCCGTGACCCCATTTGGGGTTTGCTTGAGTGGTTTTGCAGTGTCCTTCTCCAACTCATTTTACAGATGAGGAAACTGAGGCAAACAGGGTTAGGTGACTTGGCCAGGGTCACACAGCTGGGAAGTATCTGAGGCTATATCTGACCTCAGGAAGATGAGTTTTCCTGACTCTGGGCCCAGTGCTCTATCCTCTGCAGCACCACCTAGCTGCCCCACTACTCTTGTAACCCTATCTAAAAAGGGAATAGAAGGAGACTGTATGGTAACATGCTGGCACTGGAGTCAGAGGGCTTGGGTTCAAATCTTGGCTCTGCCCCTTTACTCCTGGTGAGACCTTGGGCAAGTCCCTTCCCCTCCCTGGGCCTTAGATTCCTCCTTTGTAAGATGAGGGGGTTCTATTGGATAGCCTCTAAGGGCTTCTTCCCTTCCAGCTTTAGAGCAAAGGGCTTATTATCCTATAATCCCTTATATGTTGACTTTTCCCCAAAATTACAGTTCTTGCCATGGCCTAGCCTTTGGTTTTTGAAAGTCTTCACATCCCAATTTCCCTTGGGCCTAGCGAGTGGCCTAACTGGCATCTGGCATATTACGTTATTATCTTCACATTCGGTTTGGGTTCAGTCCTTGTTGGCTGTTTCGTGCCATCTTTCCCAATTTGAAGCTCATTTGTCCTTACTAGAGAACATTAAAGCCAATTTGAGACTTTCCATGGCATTTCCGTGTTGGAAGTCTGGGAGGTGGAGGCAGGGAGGGGTGGAGGGGGAGTAGGATGGCCTGAGCCATTCTTACCCATCAGATAGTGACCCCAAGTAATACAGGCCAGTCCCACACAGTCAAACTTGCTTGCAAGGAAAATCCAGGCTCATGGGACAGAGACAACCAGGCCCAAGTCTTCACTTTAGAGATAGATTTGCCATTTTATGGAGTCACAGAATGTTAGATCTGGGAGGAACATGGGACATTATCTGTCCCAGTTCCTTCATCTTATAGAGGCGCAGGCTGGGGCTCAACGAGAAGAAGGAAGTTCCCCCGAGTCACAAAGCCAGGATGTGGCAGCTCTGGGCCTAGCATCCTAGATCCTACCTTTACGTATACTACAGTGCTGTGGAGTGGGAAGAGAACAAGCTCACAGCCAGGAGACCAGACTCTTGTCACTTGACTTTGCCACTATGAGCTTCATGGTCTGGGGCAAATTACTTCCTGTCTCTGGGTGAAAATGTACTACAGCATTAGAGCTGGAAAGGATCTTTAACACCATAGAGTCCAACTGCCTCATTTTACAGATGAGGAAACTGAGGCTTAGGGAACTGAAATGATTTCCCCAAGTTACCTCAGGCAATAAGTGACATCCAGAATATCAATAGGGAAAGGTGCAGAGGGAGGAAATTCCAGGGTGATAAGTAGTCCAGAGGGGTAGGAAAACATGAGTCATGTTCAGGACTTCAGCAAGTCAAATTTGCTTGGAATGTAGAGTGTAGAATGTACTCTACTTAATGAGAACTGATTTAAGGTGAACTTGGAGCCAGATTGTGAAGGGGCTTGAATCCCCAGTTAAGGAATTTCAATTCCATTCAATGTGCATATGTTAAGATTTTCCCCAAACCTACCACCCTCCCCTGAACTAAGCATCTGGATTAGGGTCTTTTGTCCCTTCTTACAGCATTTCTACTATCCTGGTTTCTACAACAGCTATTTCTGTATGTGTCTCATACCCTACTAGGGCTTGGTTCTGATTCATAGGTGGAGGGAACCAAGGTTCTAGAGGAGTCCATGTAGCATCCTGACTCTCTCTTATTTAATCAGGTACCCACGTCATGGAAGGCTCAGGAAGGATGGTGGTCACTGCTGTCGGTGTGAACTCTCAGACTGGCATTATTTTTACTTTGCTTGGAGCCAGTGGAGAAGAGGAGGAAAAGAAAGAAAAGAAAGGTAAGTTTCTGTACTCCATTATCCACCAGGCCTTCCCCCAGACCCCTCCCCCTCCCTTAGAATCAAGCCAAGTGGGGGTCATTTGAGAGCCAATTAACCCTACAGATAGGAGAAATCACCTTCAGCCTGAGGTCCCTAGCTCTTTAAAACACAGGTTTCAACCTAAACAGCATCAGTCTCCTTAGATTCCCTTAAGGTATTTGATCGCCTTAAACTATAGCCCCAAGAAGAGAATGTGCTTTTAAAAGTGCTATTGAAAGAGTTCAGATCTAGACAAGAGGACCACCCATCAGGGCTATTATAAAAGGGAGGGGAGAGTGGATTAAAGAAGTCCATAATGCCAGGGTCCTATGACCTGTGATGGCCAGGTCATGGCCATAACCCTTCCATGTTCACCAACACTGAGGCATTGGACAGCTTCCAGGATGGCCCTTGAGCACAAGACTTCCCCAGGAATCCATATAATAAATTAGAATTTAGAGTTACCCATGGAACATCCCTCCCCTCCCTCCCCCTAAGTCACCCCGGCCCCCTACTCCTTCCAACAGAATTACCTTGGTAGCAGCAGACCATCCCAGCCTAGGACATGAACCCAGTTCAGCTTGTCTTGCTTTAGCTTCCACCCCTTGGCAACTCCAGAGCAGAGGAGCAGGTCGCCGCCTTCCTGCTCTCACAGCTCAGTTGCTCAGGCTTCCTTACTGTTGCAGCATATAAAAGCAACTCACATTCCTGTAGTGTACTTTTTTTGCATCACCCTTGGGAGTTGGTGGTGCAAGCATTCTCATCCCCATTTTACAGATGAGGATATCGAGGCTCAGAGAGGTGCTCATGGTCACAAAACTAGTGAGTATTGGAGGTGGGGTAAAATGTTCAGGCTCAGGCTGGATGACCATCGGACATGGATGCAAGAGACTCCTGCAGGGGGAGGGAGGTTGGGCTTTCTGGGAAGAGAAATGGGCTGAATTCCTCAGATGGTGGGCTTGATACCTCCTGCTTCACAACTATCCTACCCCAATGGAGAAAACCTTTCCAGAAGTAAAGGAGGGCATGGGAGACTGGCTTGGGACCTCAACTGGTCCCCAGAGAATCCTTCCAGTAAAAGAAGTAGATATCTCTTTAGGGAAATATAGTATCTCCCCTTGCCCAGGAATCCCTGGCTTACAGGGGAAGAGGGAGAAAGGCAGGGAGAGTTCAGGGGCCAAGGAAGAGTGGCATCTAGTCCAGAGATAGATGCCTGAGCCTGATGGGGCGTTAGTGCCAAAGCAGTCTCCAGGGTGGGGGTGGGGTCCTTGGTGCCCTTGTTGCCCAGTATGGCAACCTTCATGTGACTGGGGGGCAGGGGTCCAGGTAGCCCCAGGCTGTTCAGGAACAGCTGATGCAATATTTACAGCCTGCAGAGTGGGGAGCATAATGGTGGTGGGGATGCTGAATTCCTTTTGAAAGCCCAGGTCTAAACCAGCACTTGCCATAGTGAACAGATTGCCCCACTCCTCCCTCCCTCCTCCCCCTCACACACACATCCCACTCTGTCACTTATGCATCCTCCCCCCCCAACCTCCATCAATAAGCCATAGTCTGGAGCCCAGAGACAACCTCATCACCATTCTTGTTTCCTCGCCAACAGTATGTTCAAGAGATCTAAAGAAATCATTGAATCCTAGAGCATCTCCTCCTTTATGTCATTTCCTCATCTCTAACAGCCCCAAATACATCAAGATTCACCAGAGCCCTGACCCACATCCCTGCCCTCCGTCTCCCTGGGTGCTCCCTCATCCCAGGCCCTTGAACTTCTCCTGTCTGTATTCTATCTCTGAGATCTGAGAAGTGACCAGATTGCGGAGGTAGAGAGCTTAGGAAGGGCACCAGCACCAACCTGTCTGCTCTGACCTAGTGCCCAATTGCCAAATTAAGACCTTGGTCCTGGAATCCAGCCAACTCTGTGATGCTGGATCACAGAATCACAGAACATTAGAGCTCAAAGGGACCTTCAAGATAATCTAATCTCATCCCCTCATTAAAAAATAACTTTCTTTTATGTTCTATTTTTCTGCAATTTTAATTCTGAAAATAAACACCACCATCCCCAAAGGCATTTCCATAAACATAGTGGAACAAAAAAAAATAGGATTCTATGTGACTCTCCATTTCATATGACTTGCTTTAAAAAAAAAGTATGCAATAAATTCAACACATTAATTTCCAAACTGTCCTGCTTGTCAGTGCTTCCTTCTGACCTACCTTCTAGTCTCTTCTGTGCCTTTTAAAATATGTTACAATGGCCGCTTTTGTGAGGGACAGGGGACTATGATAATTTCTTCTAGGTATTCATGTAGGTCTTACGGAAAATCCATTTTTTTCCTTTGAGTCTCTGCTTGCAATTCTTATGGACTTACGTGCTCCTTCTGGTTGTGTATCTCTAGATATGATGTTTTCTTTTACTTACTTATCTCTCCAACTTTAGTTCCTGAATTGGGGTTTTGTCCACCAACCTGCTGTAATTTTGGGTAGGGAGTGGGGTTCAGTTCTATTTGGTCTCTCACTGGATCTACCAGAATTCAACTCACCTGGATCTTTGAGGTTGAGTGCTGGATCTTCAGGATTTTCTCTGGGATTTCAGGACAGATTATTTGGAATCTCAGGGCCCCTGGGCAAGGGCTATATTCCTCTGAGCACTGAGAAGTACCACACTAGATCACTACCTACTGCTGCTAAAGTCCCCACAATGTATTTTTTAATCACTCTGGGGCTTTCTCAAGGGAGTCTCCTGCTCTTCCTGCCTCTAGATGCAGAGCTTTGAGGCCCAAATGTGTCCCATCTCTGGTTGTGGTGGTACTTGTTTTGCTGGAAGGGGCTCCCTTTCCTCTTGCCTGTGCTTTTCTTGCTGACTTTTTATGCAATTCTGGGATGGAAGATGCCACTTAGTATAGTTTCTTATTGAATATCTTGATCATTATTAAATGTGATGCAAACTTCAGGGTTTTGCTGAAGTAAGCATATGAGAGAACTGGATGACCTCCTTCGTTTAGGCAGCCATCTTGAAAGGAAGAAAACGAATTCTCTTTTTAAGGGCTAGGTTCCTCTTCCATCGCTAACTGTCTTCTTGACTAAATCCTCAGAGAGGAAATGGAAGCCCCCCCCCTGCCCAAAGAGTAGTGACTTGTACAAAGTGACTCAGGTAGTAAGTGACAGAGCAAGGACTAAGACCAGGATCTTGTGACTAGAACCCAGGCTGTGAACAGAGCCTTGATTTATCTGGAAGGAGAATTCTGTCATTGGGAAGGAAAGCTATATGGTGCCCAGGAGTCAGCTTGGGACCCCGTTGATCTTCTGGGTGCTCAGCCTTCTTATACACCTCACCATGTCAGTGCTGGGTTGGAATCTCTGCCAAGGAGTATAGCTAATTGGGGGGGGTCATTGGGATTGAGAGTAGAGATGATAGGGAGAGCCTGGAAGACACTATATGTCCAACAAGAGTAGATCCAAGGTCCAGAAATCAGTAAACATAGCAAAGAGTGCCTGAGTAGTCAGTCCAGAGAATACGACTAAGTTCTAAGTCATAGAATCTTAGAGTTGGAAGGGATTTCAGATAGGCTTCCAGCCACTGCTTGGATACCTCCAACCACAAAGCTCTCACTACCTCAAGACACAACTCCTTCAGTCATTGCACAGCTTGGAATGTTAGAAAGTCCTTCCTCCCATCCTATACCATGAGGCCAAGCAGAAAAAGTTCAGTCTCCCTTCCACATGCCAAGTTTTCAAATATTCGAAGATGCCCATCACATTCTTTTTTAAGTCCTTTATTCTTCAGGCTAAACATCGTCACATGCCATGCTTTTCAGACCCTTCACAAGCCTGGGCTTCCCTTCTTTCGATGGGCCCTCGGTGGTCAGTACTCCTCTCAAAATGCGACATCAAGACCTGAACACAGGACCCCAGGTGTGATCTGACCATTGCACAAGAACTTTCCTGTCTGGTCAGCACACTAGTAGTGCAGCCAGAGATCTTTTAGCAGATGCATCCCATGGTTGGCTCATCTTGAGTTTACAAGTAACTGACCATGACTCCCCTGTACTTTACTTGTGCACTTAGTCATTTGGATCTATTCCATTTCATCTTCTTCTTATGTTTCAGACCATTCTTCAAGCCTACTTGCGTTGCTCTCCCTAGCATCTAGCTCAGTGCTTTGCATGTTTGTTGAATTGAATTGAATGTTTGGATCTTGGATTCTTTATTAGCTCCAGATTTTTTACTCAGTAAATTTGAGAAACGTTACATGTATGTCTTCATTCAAATCATTGATAAAAATGTTGAAGACATGGCCAATGACAGATCCTTGAAAAATTCCACTAGAGACCTCTCTCCAAACTGACTTCTATTCATCAGTTGACACTTTCTGGGCCTAACTGTTCAATCTGGTCCAAATCCATTCTGTCTAAAGGGATTATTTAGTAAAGCACTGCCAAATACTTTGGTGTTGTCTGTGACCTTCTCCTCATCTACAAGTCCAATAAACGTCAACAAAGGAAATTAAGCTAGTTTGGCATGACCTGTTGTTGAGGGAGTTAGGCTGGCTTAGGGCTACCATTGCTTCCTTTTCTGAGCATTCACACTATTCATTGAAGCAACCCAATCATGAATTTCGCTACTGGGCTGTAGCCTATAGAAACAGAAACAAACCAGGGCAGCAGCTCTTCCAAGACCTCCCTCGATCTCCTCAATTCCTAAAACAGGAAAACATTAAACCAACATAAGCAAGAGAGGTAAAAATAGAGTTAAGAAAGCAACATATTGTTTGAAATGAGTTGGAATCTTCTAGCCCAGACAAATGACCAACCTGGGAACAGCAAGTTCTTTCACTCTGATCAGTATTTCCCAATTTAAAGATTATTTGTTGGCCGAAAAGATGGAGGTGAAGTAATTCATTCATTTATTCAGGAATCATCTAATAACATCTATCATATACAGAGCACTAGACTGAGTCCTAGGGGAGATAGCCTAAGATCTGATGCCTCCTCCATGGTATGGAGGTGAATCTTAGATCTCCAAGGTCCTAGCACATCATATCAATCTTGCCAGGTTCTCCATCCATACCATGTGCCTGCCCTCAGCTGAAGACCAGTCTAGCCAAATAGGGAGAAGCTGAATGCCAGGAGGCTTCCCGGCTGATGAATTCTTTGTCCATGACAGTCCACTTGACAGCTCAAAATTCAAAGCAGCCTTTAGGCCTTTGTATCCCCTTCTGGTCCTTCAGGGATAAAAGCAGACAAAGGGGCTTATACCATCCACCAACCTTAATGTAGCCTTTGGCACTATTCTCATGTACTTAGTGTTAAATGGACAATGAGTAGAGCCAGGAGTGGAGGAACTGAAGCACAACTAGACGAACAGCACATCTGTCCTCCAGCAGGACTCCTCTCCCTTATTATTTTTGTTCTGAGCATAACCATAAAAGCCCTTTACATGCTCTTTGGCACCTTTCCCAAACCTCAATCCATGTGAGCCTTTCTAACTGTTTGAGAAGATCATAACAATCTTTGGGATTTTGTACATGTGTCTCCTATCTTTTGTATATACACTTTTTGTAGGTGAACCCATTAGAGAGCTCACTATGTAGCTGCATCATCTACTTAGATGCCTGCGCAGTTTCTTTTTCAACCAGGTCATTCCTATTTGCATCAGCTGAATTATACTTTTCTTGATTTCCCATCCTTCTTGAGCCAATTTCCCTTTGGCTCTGTCTATGGGGTCTTACTTGTCTTTTCTCTGATGTCTTTGAAATCCAGTCAGATTATACCTGCCATTTCTCTGCCTTGGTCCATCAGAGGGTTTGTTCTTTATATCCCAAGATTCCAGTCATTTTGACATCACTTACCATTGGCTTCTTAATGGTTATGGTACCATTGGTCCAGAGTAACCACTCCCCTCTTCACTTATTTATTCTGAGATGACCTTATATCAGGAAGATAGACCCCCCCCCAAGAATCTATCAATTACTCAGCTTTGAGTGGAGGGAAACCCTCTAGCAGGTACCCAGAGAGCTGAAATCCATCATCATCATCATCATCATCATTGTTGCCATTGTCATCATCATAATTTACATTTAGATGACCCTTGAAGGTTTCCAGAGCCCTGCTGTAATCCCCCTACAAGGAATGGGCTAGGAGCTCATCCTGAAACCACCAAGGGATTCCTGACCTGACTCTGACCCAGTCAGAGGCCAGCTAGTCTGATCTCCACATTTTACTGAGGGGAAAACTGAGGTCTTGAGAGGAAAGATAATTTACCCAAAGTAACACAGGGCTAAAATCTGGCATAGAACTGGCCTTTAAACTTGAAAATTACCCAAGGTGCTGGAGATCCAACCACCCTATTTTATAGATGATGAAACCAAGGGGAGGGGAAGGGAAGGGAGTGAGCATTTCTATAGCACCTACTATGTGCTAGGCACTGTACTAAGTACTTTACAATTATTATCTTATTTGATTCTCACACCCCTGGAAGGTAGGTACTATTATTACCTCCCCCTTTTACAGTTGAGGAAACTGAGGCAGACAGAGGTGAAGTGATTTGTCCAGGGTCACACAGCTAGTAGTAAGTGTCTGAAGCTGAATTTGAACTCAGCTCTTCCTGACTCCAGACCTAGTGCTCTGTGCACTGTGTTGCCCCCAGTGATTTCACAAAGATGTGAAATGACTTGCCCAAGGTCATACAGCTAGTTAGTGGCAGTGTCCAAAATAGAACTCAGGTGTCTTTATTCTCAAGCCACCTGCTTCTTCCCTCAGGCCTGCCCTCTCTAGGCAAAGCCTTGGGATAGTACCTTTCTCTCTCCTCTCTCACCCCAGACTTCCTTGTCCAGAGCTGCCTCTTCTCAGGGCTCTTCTCTCTGCTCACACAGCTTATCTCTTCAACTAAGTCGCTATTAGTATCACATTCATGGCTTACCCCTCCAGCATGATGTCTTTGCATATTGTCAAGGGCCTTCTAGAAGACAGAGCTCAAATCCCAGAGGAGGACCCTTTGAACCTTGAGTATTTTCGAACCCCAGCAGGAGGTGGGAGTGGCACTGGTGGAGGGGGGAGCCTTACTCAGTATACAAAAAGTTAAAAATAAGACTCAGCAACCCCTACCCACAAGCCCACAAGCAGATAATAATACTAGCTAATAGCTAGCATTTCTATAACTCTTTGAGGTTTGCAGTGTGTTTTATAAATATTACCTTATTTGATCCTCACAACAGTCCTAGGAGGGGGGGTGCTATTATTATCCCCATATTACAGTTGAGGAAACTGAGGCAGACAGAGGCTAAGTGACTTGCTCAGGGTCACATAGCTAGTAAGTGTCCGAGACAGGATTTGAACTTAGGTCTTCCTGACTCCAGACCCAGCCTTCTATCCTCCACTGTGCCATTTAGTCACAGGCCTTGGAACCACTGAGGCCAGCTGCTTAAAAAGAGGTCAAGAGGACCACCTTCCTGGCTTCAGGCCAGGCCACAAGGCTGCCCCCTTGTGAGGCAGCCTTCCTCCTCCTTTCTCATTGGAGAACCTCAAATCCCCTCATCCAGTCCTGGAAAGATGATGCAGTAGCCTCATTCCCCATCTAATCCCTTGAAGATAGTTGAGGAAGCATCTCCAAGGCCCCCTGGAGCTTGCCCAAGCACAGAACCAACGTTTCCATAGCTACTTGTTTCGGCCTGCAGAGCTCAGCACCTCAAACAGCACCACACCCCCTCCCCAGGCAATCCCCTAGGGGGAGGAGAGGGAGGCTAGAGCCCAAGCCCTTCTGGAGAGCAGTCTCCACTTCCATGGTCCCCACCATGAAGGATAAGCTCTAGAAAGAAAGGAAAACCTTACCTATGCAGACAAATGGGGAGGGGGGATCAGAAGGTATTTGCATGCATCATTTTCAAGAATAGGCAGATCTTATTGGCTCACCAAGGAATTGCTAAACTGCAGTCCTTGGAGGCTTGCTTTAATAAGTGGCCAAGGCTAATTTTATACTGTATACCTTATAGAATATTAGAGCTGGAAGGGGCCTTATCAATCATATAGCCAATCCCCTCAAGGAAATTGAGCGGGAAGAGTCAGGAGTCCTGGGGTCAAACCTCAGTTGGACAAGTCATTTACCCTCTTTGGGGCTCAGTTTCATCTATAAAATAAGTGGGTTCCTTCCAGCTCTATGATCCTATGGGCAAGCCACACTTTATTTGGTCTTCCCTCCCCCGACCCCAGCAACCTCTCCCCCTACGTCAACGAACACCAATTTTATTTGCAAGTTTTTGCTGCCGCTAAAAGTGCAGCTAGGAATCAAACTCTGTTTGTAAAAGGGGATCAGACGTATCTACCGTCTTCCTCTTGGCTATCACAGGTTCCAAAGCTGAATTAGTGAGGCCTTGTTGTATTAACTGACAAGCTTCCAAATGATCCAGTGAGCAAGTTAAGCATTACAGGGGAAATGAGTCATCCACAGAACCTTCAAAGTGGAGCCAGCCTGGTCAAATTCCCATAATCAGAACAGTCTCTTAAGATATTACAGATAAAAAAAAATCCACCGATGTTTTTTGAGGTGGGAAGGGGGGCAGAGGAGAGGAGAATGGGGAAAGAAATGCATCCATTATGTGAATCTCTTAGCTCATTTGAGCCTCTATCTTGGAATTTTGGCTCCTTGGAAATTGACTACAGTGAGGCCATTGGGCATTCCATCCTAAAGCCCACTGGCTTCCTTCCCCTGTCTCTCTCTACCTCCCTCCCCCCACCCCAGCCATAGTTCTCATAAGATCATATATTTAGAGCTGGAAGAGACCTTAGAAGCCATCTCGATCAACTTCCTTATTTTACAGAGGAGGAAACTGAGGCCCAGAGAAGGGAAATTACTTGCCCAGGTTCACACAGTAAGGAATTGTCTGAAGTGGGATTTGAACCCAGGTCTTTCTGGCTCCAAGTTGAGTGTTTCTTCTGTAACCCGGCTGGCTGTAGTTTGGGTCCAGTGCCAATGTGTTTGGAGTCTCAGTTTATCCCATCCTTTAGTCCCATTTCTTAACCCCTCATACCTGCTTTCATGGGAGGAATAGAATGGTTTTGTGCTAAGCATATTTTAGCCTTCTTCTTTCTCCTCCTCCTCCTCTTTCTCCCTTCCCCACCTGGCTCCTGACCCTCCAGGGAATCCTCTCTCCTTCCTCTCTCCACAGGCACTCCTTGCCTATCCACTCAGCCCCACTATTGACTTGGAGGAGCTATTTCAACTTCCCCCAGTGCCCTGGATTTCCATGAAAGGATCGTTAACAGTACCAGGTTCCCCTTCTCCCACCCCACCCCCACCTCTGCTTTCTACTTGAATAGATCCCTCAGAAGTTGATTTCAGAAACGACATACCCAGCGATTTCTCCTCTTATCTTCCTTCAGCCCTGCTGGATTTCCAGAGGCAACCACAGCTCACGATTGAATTTTGGTGGCCCCTCTGTCACTTTGAATGAATTAATAAGTGTCTTACCAGTCACAAACTCACAAGGTATACAAAGTAATTGAGCAAATCACCCTGTGAATATTTAAACCCTGGGATTAAGGGACTACAAACTTTCAGCTGAAAAGGACCCTAGAGGTCATAGAGTTCAACTCCCTCATTTAACAGAGGAAACTGAGGAAGGAGATAAAGTTACTTGCCCAGGGTCACATGGCTAGTGAGTGGCAGAAGTTAAGTCCTACAACAAACACTTCAATACCCTGGGGAACCCATTCTTTAAATGGGGGGGGGTTCATAACTTTTTTGTGTTGGCAGTCCAGTGAAAACAATGAACCCATTGTTTGTTATCTACATTCACAATTGGAGCAGATGCCAAATTTTGGTCAGAGGTTAGTAAAAATAAAAATGCAATTTTTTTCCCCACCCAAGTTCACAGACTCCCTGAAATCTATCTACAGACTCCTTGGGAAGGTCTATGGATCCCAAGGGAAGATCCTCTGCTTTCCACGAACCCTTCAAGAACATGAATGATCCCACCACTAATTTGTTTGCTCTGGCTTTTCATAAATTAGGATTGGAGTCAGGAGGACCTGAGTTCCAGTTCTGCCTGTGACACCTATTGTTTGGGCCAGTCATTTGGCCCCTCAGTGTCCCAGACAGAAATATGAATTACACAGATGGGCATTGGCAGATCCAGACGGAGGTCTCCCTACACTGATGAAATCACAGGCCAGAACCAAAAGTGATATGTTTGCTAATTTTGGGAGGGCTACCTCATAGTTTACTAACTCTGCATCCACCTTCCAAAGCCCCGCCACTTCGAAAGTCAGGACTTCAAAGCTGAGACCAGGGAGGTTCCCCTTGGGTTTTTTCACCAACTTATAACCCAGTAGCCAACCAATCATTTTTAAGGTGAGATGTGGGAGAGAGAAGGTGGTTCGGTCCAGTTGCATGCCATCCATCATCTGTAAAGAGAAGGCCACTCACTGTCAGTGAGCTAGCGTGTCTGACGAAGCTGCCAGCAAAAGGAATGGACTTTCTCGAGTAGTTTAGTCTTATATGGCTCCCCTCCTGATCAACGGCACCCATTTGAAGTCAGTTGGTGAGAGTTAAGGCTTAGCCTGTGCTTAGGAGTCATGGGTCAGTCCAAGACTAGAGTTAGGATTCAGTCTATAGCTTAAGTCAAGGCTGTGCCAATAACTCAAGGTAGTGCTCCATTGATCTTTGGGATCAGGGACCAGTTTGTCTTTGAGATGAGCATTCCCATTCTCCAAAGGAGGAGGCTGAGGCCCAGAGAGATGAGGAAAGTGAATGAGTCTCAGGGTTGGGTACCTAATAATCTTTTCCCTCAGGTCCTAAGGTTCCCCTCAAGCAGTCACCCAACGAATTCCTCTTTGTGACCTGTCCTCCTCATCTTCCTCAGTCACTCAACATCAATCACCATGGGCCCCGTTTGTCTTCGGCAGCCGTGTTTCATGTGCATGTGTCTACACGTGTGTCTATGAGCTATGTTTGTCTGTTTTCAAGTGTTGTGTCTGTCCTTCCTCTTCCATTGTAGGCAAACAGCAGGATGGGGCTGTGGAGAATAACCAGAATAAAGGTAACTGGAAAACCGTGGGGCCAGCTCCCACCCCTCCCCCGCTCCCCTCCCCTAGCTTCAAGCCCCAACTGGAGGGAGAAGGGAGGAGGGAGGAGGAGAGAGGGAGAAGAGCCTTGATGCTGCTCACTCCTGGGCTCTGGACACTTCTCTAAAACCTACTCTCAGCAGCATTAAGAAAGGAGGTAAGTGAGTCTCAGAACAAGTAGGGATGCTGATCTAAGCATAAAATGCCAAACAACGCTGGATTCGGGGGGCCTTAAAGACCAGCTAGGCCAAACCCCATCATTTTACACTGGAGGAAATTCAGCTTCTCCAATGGCACATCCCAGGCTCTTCTCTCTACGTCAGCTTCCCAGCTCCTTAGGCGCCCCGCTTCTTCCTTTGGGCTTTTGTTTGTTTCCGTTTTGGGGCCAGATCTGTGATTCCATTGGCATAGGGAGCTTCTGATGAGGAAGTCCCTCTACCAATGCAGCATCGCTCGCGCTCGGCTTGCCCAGGGCACGGAGAGGGTAAGTGACTTGGCCTGAGCCATGCCGCCACCAGTAGCTATAAGAGGTGGGACTTGAGCTCAGGTCTTCCTGGCCAGATCCTCGCCATGGCAGCTTCCTTGCCATCCTTCCTCTTTGTTAAGGAGAATTGTTCAGAAGCTACATGGCCATAGTTTGATCTAAAGATACACACATACAGTTATCCCTTCCACGTCCTGGGGGTTAGGGGCAGGGCGCCCCCAAGATCTGGAAAATCCACGTAAATATTTTTGGCTCTCCCTTCGTACCGGAGAAGGAGTCTGAATTTTTCCTTTTTCTCTTATGGGGTGTTGACAGTACCTTATTGTAAAATTTGGATTGCTATTATATAATACTATATATATACTTTATGCATTTCTGAGTTTCTAAACTTTTTCTGTGTCATCTGCTGGTTGTCTTTGGCTTCCGCAAAACTCCCCCCAAATTCCCATTTAATTTCTCTTGCCACCCTGTGATAAATCAAAACCATGATGGGGAAAGTCACAATGTGGAAGGGATAACTGTGTATATATACACTTACATATGTACGTACATGTAAAGGTATGCCGGAGCCAACTTCAAATTGGGGAGTTGACTGTTAAATTTTTAGTGTGAAAATTTACACCTGGGAAACCAAATGCTATGAATGAGGGCTCTAGTGGTTGCTTTGTTGATTGTCTGTGGTGTCAAACGAAGGCTGCGGGTTGACTTAGGAAGGCTCGACCCACAAAGGAGAAGGAATTTGTCCAAGATCACACAAGTTAGTGACCAAGCCCAGACTCAAGACTGTTCTGAGCCAGCCTAGCTGTGTGTCCCTGGGCCATTCATTTCCTGCCTCAGTCCTCTAAGCTCTCTCTAACATCATAAGTTACAGAGAAGGTGCCAATCTGTATTGGGAAAGGAAATTCTTCACTGGGAATTCTCTCTGTTGAGGGGAACACAGAACCAGTCCTAGAAAATGAAATACCTATGGCCTGTGATTTGACACTTTAGCCATGGACTGGCCTTGTAGCTCCATCCTCAGCATAGAGAGGAAATCTGAGTCACGTGGCATCAGGTACCACGACACCATCCCTGCTGGCATGGATGTCAACAGCATATGGTGTGTTGGCAGCACCCAGCTCCCTCCCCACTTACCCAATCTGCTTATGCTATTTGTTATTTGCCACCATCTGAGTATTTTCTCCCCAAAGACTTAGGAAGCACGATTTGGAGGCCTGTCCCTTAATAACCTCTTGGGACTTCAGCTTCTTCGTCTGTAAAATGAAAGGGAGCCTTTGAAAACCATGTCCCATAGAGCCAAGATAAAACCAGGGCCACCCCAAAGAGGAGGGAGGCTAAAATGGTGTTGGCTCATTTGGGGGTCATGTGACTCCAACATCAAAGGCTTGAGAGCCCAAAGTGAACGAAAGCTAGTCCAAATCCCTCATTTTACATAGAGTGCAACAGGCTCCTACAGAAGTGACTGGCCCAAGGTCACCCACCTAGGATAAAGAGCAGAGCCAGGATTTGAACCTGGATCCTCTGACCTCAGGTTCAATATGTTTTCTGTTATATTACACCGATGGCACCAGTGAGGTCCTGGAGCTTGCTCGTACTGGCTCAAGAGTGTTGATTGTTAAATTCTCAGCGTAAGCCTTTATACCTCAGAAATCCACAAACATTACAAAATAGCTCTTGATTTATTGTTTTGTGAGTTGTCGAGAAATGGATGGAGAAAATGGAGAATAATGCTAATGAAACATAAAAGGTTGTCCCGTACATTTTGTTTTGGAGAGCCAGCTGATAAATGTTTACGAGTATCCCCCAAATGGCATTATTGTGAGAGTATTGATTTGGGGTGTATGAGACAATCTTAATGCTTAGGGGCAGAGTAATGGCATGGCTAGAGGGCTGACCTTGGAGTCAGGAAGACCTGGGTTCCAAACTGACCTCTGCACTGGGTGGCCATGCAACCCTGAGCAAGTCATAGAAAGGTGATCATTTTAAAAGGAAAAAAGCACAGGGTCTCAGAGACCAACCCTTCCTTCTCAAAGAGATAGTACAGCGGGGACAAGGGTAGCATAATGCATCATGGGATCCTAGGTCTATGTAGCTAGAGGACACCTTAGAAGACCATCGAATCCAATCCCCTCATTTTATACAATGGCATGTACAAATTGTTATTTGTATATATAATCATAGCCTGGAAAAGTCCTGCGAAGTCATTGTGTTTGGGCCCCCTCCCTTTTATTGGGCTCTCAATCGTCCATACTGGGAATTCTCTCCCCTGATGAAATCACAGGTCTGGCCCCCCCCCAAAAAAAGAGATGATCAAGAGATAAATCAAGACGCAATTAACATATGCTCAGTTTGATGTGTTTGAGAAGGTAGGGGATTCAATTGGTCTGAATTAACAAGCATTCATTGCACAAAGGACTGTGCTAGGCAGGGAGTTACAGAAATGATGATTCTGCCCAAAAGGAATTTCCATGAGCACATTACTGGAAGAATAGGTTTGAATGCTAGCTCTGCTACTTAATGTGTGATCGAAGGCAAATCTCTTCCCTTTCTCTGGGCCTTAGCTTTTCCATCTGTAAAATGGGGGAAATGGGCATGGTGAGCTTAAATGTCCCCTCCAGCCCTAACATTTTCTGGTCGTGTGACTAGGTGGGCTCCGGTGAGCCCTTCCTAACTCTGATGGTCTCCAGTGGGATTGCCTAGATCTGGACAAAATCCTCCAAATGATGACTCTTATTGTGTTTTTTGTCTTTAAAAGATCCCTTAGAGGCCCAGGAGACAGAGGACTAGAAAGGTGAAGGGATGGGTCCAAGGTTCCAGAATAATGGGTGAATGTAGTGTTAGTGGTCATCAGCCATCATTCCTGCCCCGCCTCAGGCAGGGTGACCAGGCCCTCCTTCTCTGCAGGTGTGGTACCACAGGTACAAGATTAGCATGGCTAGAGTTAGAATCCTAGCTCTAGAATTGGAGGAGACCTTAAAACACCACTGAGTCAAACCCAATCATTTTACAGATAAAGAAACTGAAACCCTGGAGGAGAAAAGTGACCTTGCCCAGAGTCACACAACTAGTAAGTGTTTGAGGCAGGATTTGAACCCAGGCCTCCCTGATCCCAAGTCCAGGGCCCTTCTGCTTCCTGTCATTGCTTTCTAATTTGCAGAATGCTTTCACCTGATCTTCACATGAGCCCTGTGAAGAAAGCAGAACAGGGATGGCTTTTCTCATTTTCCGGATGGATAAGTAGAGCCCTAGGAAAATGAAGTGACTTGCCCAATATCATGCAACTAGTTACTAGCAGTTTGTCAAAGGGTAACTTTGAGATGAATGAGATTCTGAAGCCTGAGTTTCTTCGTGGTATCTGTGACGCCTAGATCCCTCCACACAATCTATGTGTTCTGTATCTGTCAACATGTTTTTTGCCTGTGGATGCTTTGCAAATATCTGTTGTTGTAGCTGGAAACGAGATGGGATTCTGTGCGCAGAGTGGGGGTGGATGAGCAGAGGAAGGAATGGAAGGAGGCTGTGGGAGGCAGGCCAGGGAGAAGCCAGCCACTTGATGCAAGGCAGTGGGTTGATAGAAAGGGGAGAAGGCCCAAAGAGTGGGGGGCCCAAGACAGGAAAGAAGCAGAGAGAATGGAGGTGAAGGGCTGGACAGATCATAAAATCACACAATCCTAGATCCAAGGCCTTCATCATACAAATGATGAAACTGAGGCACAAGGGAGATGAAGTGATTTTCTTAAGGTCACACACAGGATCCTAGATCTAGGCTTGAATGGGTCTTCATAGATCATCTAGTACCACCTCTTCATTTTACAGAGAAGGAAACTGAGGCCCTGAGAGATTAAGTGATTTTTCCCAAGGCCACACAGGTAGTAAGTGTCAATGATAAGATTTGCACGGAGGTCCTCTGGCTCTCTATATAGCCAGTGTTCCGATGAGAAACTGAAATGCCAGAGACCCTTTTGCTTGCTTCCCCAGTGGCCAGGGAGAGAGGGCTTTAGCAAGGTCGGAGACTCTCAATGCATGGGCTGAGTCATGGTGGCCTAGAAACCCAGGGCATGTCAGTTGATGAGCCATTCAGTTGGCCTCGTTCTAGCCTACATGCGTCAAAGCCTGACTCGGTCTCCCGAACTCATGCTGTAAGCTCATAGCCAGAAAGCCCCAAGAGTTATCCTGTCATACTTCCTTGACAAGGACAATAGTTCTCGAACCCTTGGGCACTGTGAAGGATGGAGGCTCTGGTACTGAACCCAAGAACGTGACGCTCTGAGCCATTTGCTTGACTGGTAGCAAAAACATTGTGTCACCTTGTACCAGCTCAGGAGGATAAAGTCACTCAGGGACCCTTCCTGGTCACTGGGCTGTAGAGAAGACTATGTACCAGTAGGCAGCTTTACACCCCAGGCAATGGAGAGGCCCCAGATTTCTACCTCAGTGAGTCTGGTTTCATTCAGAGAGCAAAACCCCAAGGCCAACTCTGCCCAGATATTGCTCTGCTTCGACATCAAGTCTCGTTCTATACAAAGGTGAAATTCAGCCAGAGGAGCAGGGCTTGATGAGCTGACAAACTTCCCAGATAACAAAGAGGCTCAGCCCATGAGGCCTCAAGGGGGTCATGTGGAGAGAGGCCCTTGGCGGCTACTTCAGGAAGGGTAGGCTCTAGCAGAGAGGTGGAACTTAGGAGGCGAGGGGCTAAAGAACAGGTGGGATTTGAACAAGTGGAAAGAAGGGGTCGAGGCATCTTAGGCCCGGGTACACAGTGCCTGGCACTCAATAAGCATGTAACTGATGCTTGGTGATGGCTAGACGAATCGATTGATTGAGAGCAAAGTGGTGAAAAAGGCATTTGGCCTACTTTGTTTAAGGAATGGTGAGGAGATTGGCTTGACTGGAATGGGGGGAAGGGAGGTTGGAGAAGCTGGAAGAATACTAGATCTGAGAGACGAGATGCAGAGGAAGGCCATGGTGTGGTTCGGTCTGTGTAGAACTTACAGCCTAGCTTATTACAACCAACTCCCAGAAAGCTCGTCTTAAATCTCTAGATGAGGAGATTTCCAGGTTTGGGGACCCCGCTCTCACCCCAAGTTTTCTCCAAACTGTCAGCTTCTCAGGCATTTGTGGGGGCTGAGACTGGCCCCGTCCAAAAAAAAAGGATAAATACTATCTTGTGATAAAGGCCGGCTCTTAGCAGAGAGGTCGCAGAATGAGGCATATATTGTCATGTTGGTTTGTATCATTTAACTGTACTATTTTGCTATAAAATCTTGTTGATTCCCTCTGTCTCCAACAAAACTCTCCCTTGTAGCAAAAATAAATAAACAAATAAATGAATAAACAAAACAACAGTTAAATGAAATAAACCAAAACATTGGCCACGTCTGACAATGTATGCCTCATTCTGCATTGTAGTCCACCACCTCACCACAGAGACAGAAGGCAGCGTTTTCCCACAAGTCAGCATTTTCACTCCTTTTTGGTAAAAACTGGTTTATCTCTGCCATAAATAACAACAGCTCTCATTTCTTGAGCACTCCGAAGCTTTACAGAAAGAGCCCTTGCCTGATAGTCACCCTGTGATTCAAGGGTGACTATCTCTGCTCTACAGATAAGGCAACTGAGGCTCTGAGAGTGACTTGTCCAGGGTTGCATGGGTAGTATTCGAATCAAGATGCAAACCCAGATCGCCTGTCTCTTTCACACTCTAGCATGCTGCTTCTCTGATAAGAGAAATGATTTCAATAAAGTAGAATGTGTCTGGGCTTGGTTTTTTTTTTTTCCTGAAAAGGCAAGGATGTTGTTTAACCCTTTCAATGGATAGCTCAGACCTTGACCCTGACCCTTTTGTGTTCTTCCATTTCCTTTCATGCAGCTAAGAAGCAAGATGGGGCGGTTGCCATGGAGATGCAGCCACTGAAGAGCGCTGAGGGTGGGGAGATGGAGGAGCGGGAGAAAAAGAAAGCCAATGGCCCCAAAAAGGAAAAGTCTGTGCTTCAGGGGAAACTCACCAAGCTGGCTGTGCAAATTGGAAAAGCAGGTATTTGCTGGGGATCCTTCTGTGAGCACCTGCCCTGTGCTGGGTACTGCATGGGAAGGAGTCGTGTGAGTGAATAAAGAAATGAATAAAATGAATGAGATGAAACACTCCTCAGAAAAGACAAGCCAGTGTATGATGGAAGTGGCGTGGTGAGTGATTTCCAGACAGTTCTGAACCTTGAGCCTTGTTAGACTGAGCTTCCTGGCACCCAGCTCCTTCCTGTGCTTGGAGCCAAGCCAGGAGCCATTTACCTGCTACCCCAGGGCTTATAGCACTTGTTAAGACTTCCCTTATCGGGCTCCTGGGGTCTGGGCTAGCCAGGAGGTTCTGGAATGATGGTGGGGAACCTGTGGCCTCGAGGCCACATGTGGCCCTGTAGGTCCTCAAGTGCAGCCCTTCGACTGAATCCAAACTTCACAGAACAAATCCTTGCCCTCTAGGTCCTCAAGAGGGGCCCTTTTCTGAATCCAAACTTCACAAAACAAATCCTCTTAGTAAAAAGATTTGTTCTGTAAAACCTGAACTCAGCTCTCCACCCCTGTTCTGGACTCTTAGGCTTCCCAGATCTGGTCCTCTGAGCTACTACTGCCATCCCTGGTTGCTCTGGGCTGACATCTGTTCACTCTTTTCCATCTACCCTTTGTATCACCAGACACACGCCATACTCATGAACATCTGTCTTACAGGATTTCTTTGCAAAGCACATTCAGAAATAACACATCCACATGAGGCAATTCGAATCAACACCCCAGCTTGGATTTCTATAATACATGTCACACACATTATTTCATTTAAGCCTCACAGCAACCCTGGAGTGTAGGTGCTGTTATTATTCCCATTTTATAGATGAGGAAACTGAGGCAGACAAAGAGGTTAAAGGACTTGCGCAGGGTCACACGACCATTATGCCACCCTGCTGCCTCTCTTCAGAAGAATTCCTAAAAGAGAGCTACCCAGTTCAGCCACTTCCTATATTCTCTTCTATCCAGCTATAGCAGCCTGAGCTGAGTTCGACCCACTCTGATTCCATCTTTTACCTTCCTCATTACCCCAGATTAAGAATGGGATCATTTGTCCTAGACTCCTCCTGACCCAATTGAGATAAAGCCACCTGGGGGGCTCTGGCTTGAGCTCATTGGCTCATTCTTCCCCCTATATTACTGTGGAGTGTCTAGTCTGGGCTTCTCTGGCCACCAGGTGGACCCAGATGAGTCGAGCTGCCTGGAAGAAGAGGTGGTATAAGCTACTGCCTTGGAATTCTGTTCCCAGGAAGGGAAGCTAGGTGACATTGGGCCTTCTCAGTGTTGTAGACTGTGTTCAGTTTCTTTTAATTTTTGTCCCAGGATTGATTTGGGAGAGAGGAACCCCCAAACTTGGCCTTTCACAGGTTTTGCTGCCCAGGGACACTAGTATTGCATGGGGTCAGCATATGAGGTCATGATGTTGTCATCTCCCTTCCTTAGTTATGGCAGACCTGGAATATTATGTTCATAAACCAATGCAGCATGGCCGATGCCATGGTCATATGCCTCCACCAGGTCTCCGGTGCTACATTCTAGCCATCCCAACGGCAAAGCTGGTCTGCTCCTGGCCTCCTCCAGCTGATGCCCCAACAGGTCCCAGATGAGAGACAAGGCCCACCAATTCTGGGCCTCATGTGTATTCAGGACCTGGTAGAAATGGTATAACCACAGTTCCCTCCTGTTCTTTTTCTACTGTAGCCTTGGCGGGAGTGGCAGATGGTTGGTGGCCAGGAATCCTTGGCCTGGTTCTCAGGTCTTTCAAGCCAAGAAGTCTACCGATCTGTCCAAGGCAGGACCTCTGATACTAAATAGCACCATTAGAGATACCGTGTGGAAACACAGGGCTTCCCTGGTGCGGGGAATATTGACAAAGTCCTGGTATTAAGGAGACAGCTCCTGACTGCCCCTACCCCTAGTAGGTTCCGACTCAGGAGGCTGTCTGGCCAATATTCTGGATCACTGGACCTGATCAAAGTGGGTGCGTGTTGATCATCTCAATGGATAGGAATACTGTTCTGGAGATGCCTAGAACTCCATCCTTCTGCTCTTTTTGCTGTACATTTCAGTATCCTCCTAGGACAAGAGTTCTTTCCCCAAGGTCCATGAACTTGCTTTTTTTTTAAAGATATATTGTGATAACTGTATCTCAATATAACTGGGTTTTTTGTAATCTAATGGGTTTTTCTTTTCATTTAAAGCATGATTCTGAGAAAGGGTACATAGGCTTCACCAGACTGACTACCGAAAGGCTCTATTACATAAAAAAAGACCAAGAAGAACTCCTATCCTAGGACCCCAACCCAAGGGATTGTAGGGGACCTCCAGTGCAGTGAACACAGACAAGTGACCCTCTAGTAGAAGTGGGTTTGTTTGGGTTACAAAGATGAGCTCCTACTCCTAATTTAGGGAGGAGGAGGGCTTTTGGAGCCCCAATCCGTCCAGGCAGTTGCCCCCCAGTGTTTGAGGTGCCAGGAGCATGAGTGCCAAGTGCCAAGGAGGGAGCCAAGGCAGGGCATTACCAAGTTGAAACCAAGGTCCTTTACTGGAATTCAGTGTGCAGGAAGAAAAAGTCTGAGAGGAATAGGTTAAGATTTTTCCAGCTAGGTTTGAGGAACCATGGGGGATACAGTGGAGTCAGACAGAAGTCTGAAGACCTGCAGCAGTGTAAATGCTTGTGTCCCCAAGGACTGCTGGGAGCCATCTGCTTTCCAAGACTACCCATGCAGGACTAACAGGCCTCAGCTGGCACAGACAGCCAGGCTACCATCTTGGGTCACACCAATCTCCTCCTCCAGGCACTAGCACACAACTCAGTGAAATCTTGTTGGAGCAGATCATTTTTTCATTCTGAAATCTCTACATAGCCAAGATTTCCAAGTCTTAGTCAAAGGCTTGTTTATTTAAAATACTTTAGTCTGATAGAATTCCAGTCCAGGTACCCCAGCGGCCAGCAAACTTCGGCCGGGAGACCGAAACTCTCAGCCAGGGAGACCAAATATCTCCACTTGTTTGTGCATAGTCCTTAAGCTAAGAATGGAAATGGAAAAACTATTCTTAGCTCATGGGCCCCACAAAAACAGGTGGCAGGCTGGATTTGGCCCGCAGGCTGGAGTTTGCTATCCACTGCTTTCCTAAACCAGGAACTTGAACTAAAAAATTGAGTGGTGACCCCCTCCAGACCCAAACAAACTATATTTATTTTGCCAAAACCTAAATGAAACCAAATTTGAATCTTTTTGCCAAATAATGGCTTCCCCTTCTAAAAAAAAACCCTGCAAATAAGCCTAGTGAATCTATTTATACCACAACCAAGCTTTGATTGTTTTTTTTCTGTAACTATTGAACTGGAAAGAATCACCAAAGTATTCAAAAGAGTCACCAAGTCAAGCCCAGACTAAAGCAATGTTCCATTTGGTATCACATTTTTGTAAATAGAAATCCTACTTTAAATGTATTTAGAGAGCTCTTGATTCAAAAGGAGTCCTGGTGCGAATCCTTTTCGAAAGCTAATAACATCCTTCTAATTGATCTTTTGTGCAAATGTACAATGATCCCCTCCCCATTTGCAGGGTGCTATTCTGGCAACCCCTGCTAATAGACCAGTGTGAATTCGAGAGGGTTTGCTCCTGACATGGAAGGCTTCCTTCCCACAGCTGCCCACTGGCTTGCCACAGCTCGCCCTTTCCCAGGGCTCTTTCTGTTCTTCTTGCATGGGGAGAAAGCTTACATTGAGGGCTGAGCTGTCTTTACCACCCCTCTCTAATACTAGGTCATCTCCCTTTTCGAAAGGAAGCTCCCCACTGCAGCTGCTGCCTTCACCACCGCTGCCACCACCACTACTACCACCACTACTACCACCACCACCACTGCCACCACCACCACCACCACCACCACTACCACCACTGTCTCTAGTCTCTCTGCAGGCAACTCATAGTACTACCAGGAAGTCAAGACAGTGGGCGTAGAAGGGCCAAGTAGCTGCAGAGACGTAGCAGCATCCAGAAACAGAAGGCACTTGAATGAATCAGGGTACACCATGAAACCTTGAAACCTCCAATCCTAGACCTGCAGGATTCCCAGTATTGGCCCAAAGCATAGAAGGCGACAATTCACATTTGATGATGATAGCAATGAGGAATCCAATTTGCTTAAAGAGAGGTACACCCAGAACCATGCTGGTGAAGGTTTAGCAGCCAGATATCTGTGGGGGGGGAAATATAAAATGTGCTTGCTGCACACTTTAAAGTTGAATTTGCATTATCACTATATTTTCCCATCACTCTAAGTCTAGAAAACAGTCAACAAAACTATACACCAAGCCCTGATTTGTATCAGTTTGCTGATTTCCGAGGTGTAAATGCTCACACTGAAAATTTAACAATCTGGCTGTCCTCCAGCCCATGCCTGGGTACACCTGCCTCCCCCTAAATGTGGGTGGCCCCATAGAGTTCATATGATGGTGTTTGACTATTTCTTCTCTCCTTTTCTGCCCTCTCTCTGATGTGCCTCTCCGCTGACCCGTCCCCTCGACTGCCATTGGTTGGTAGGTTTGGTGATGTCCGCATTCACTGTCGTCATCCTGGTCATCTACTTCGTGATCCACAACTTTGTGATTGGTGGCCGGGCCTGGCTCTCCAATTGCACACCTGTCTACGTTCAGTACTTTGTCAAGTTCTTCATCATCGGTGTCACCGTCTTGGTTGTTGCTGTTCCTGAAGGCCTGCCATTAGCTGTCACCATCTCCCTTGCGTACTCAGTCAAGGTAAGGGGCCGCCATCACCCACCCAACTGCCTTCTGTGAGGAAGTTCACCTAATGTAAGAGGCTGACATACTCCTTAAACTGGGCACACATTTCACACTGGGGTAGTGTCATCTTCCCCTACTAGACTGTATGCTCCATGAGGGCAGAGACCATAGCTGATCACCACTTTGTATGCCATTCAGTAAGCAATCAATCACTTATGAAGTGCCTGCTATGCGTCAAGGACCATGCTGGGCACTGGAGAGTCAAAGAAAAAGTGAAACAGTCCCCTGCCCTCAAGGAGGTTACATTTTATCAGGGAAGATAGCCATGTACACATACGAATAGATTCAAAACAGATACAAAGTAAAAATGAGGTCAGTGGGAGATCAGGGATGACCTCATGTAAGAAGCAGCCCTTGATCTGAGCTTTGAAAGACTCTAGAGATTCTAAGAGGCTGAGGTGAGAAGAGATTATGTTCCAGGCATGGGGCACAACCTATGCAAAGGCATGGAGAGAGTAGATTGAATGCCACGTAAAGAACAGCAAGAAAACCATTTCGGGCTGGAAAGTGGAGTGTGTCAATGGAATAACGTGCAAAAAAAGCCTACAGATGTGGGCTGGAGCCAGGTGGTGACAGAGGAGTTTGTATCTTATCCTAAAGGCAAGGAGGAGTCCTCAGAGTTTCTTAAGCTGAGGAATGATGTGGTCAGCCCTGTGCTTTAGGAATGTCACTTTGGTATCTAGAAGATGGGTTGGAATGGAGAGATAGTTGAGGCATGGCTGTTACAATAGTTCAGGTAAGAGGTGATGAGAGTCCAAACTAGGCCGGGGCGGGGGTGGGGGTGGGGGAAGGGGGAGGGCGGCGTTGCCTTTCCTGGTATGCTCAGTGTTTAGCACAGTGCCTGGCACATAGTAGGTACTTAATAAATGCTTGTTGGCTGAGTGAGCAGAGAGGAGGCATTTAATAAATCAGAATTTCTCTAAATTGACTCTTCGTTTCCTCTAGGGGGTTCATGTTTTCACCTCAGACATACATTCTCTTTGTTGCTGAATGATTGCTGCAGCCCCGTGTAAACAAACCGAGCTTCCTTATGGTCCTGAGCTTTAGTCTCTTTTAGACTTTTTGCAATCCTGGGCAGAAGTCTTGATTGGGTCAAAGGCCTTTATACTCTTATGGTCCACTTCCCTATAGGTGCCTGTTTTCTTTTCTTTTACAATACAATATGCTATAATACAGTATTATAATACAATAATAATAAAACCATATAATACAGTGTATAATATTGTACAATAATACAATAAACCTTTACTAAGCACCTACTATGTGCCAGGTACTGTGCTAAGCACTGGGGATATAAAAAGCGGCAAAAGACAATCCCTGCCCTCAAGGAGTTTACAATCTAATGGGAGAGACAACATACAAACCGATATATACAAAGCAAACTCTATACAGCATAAATAGGAAATAATGATCAGAGGGAAGGCCTTGGGATTAACAGAGGTTAGAATAGGCTCCCTGTAGGAAGTGGGATTTTAGCTGGGGCTTAAAGGAAGCCAGGGAAGCCAGTAGGCAGAGCGGAGGAGGGAGGGCATTATGGCATGGAGGACAGCCAGAGAGAATGCCCAGAGCCAAGAGATGGAGGGTCTTGTTAGTGGAACAGCCAGGAGGCCGGTGTCTGGATCAGAAATATGGGAACTGAACTAGATGCTTTCTAAGGTCCTTTCTAGGTCTACGAGCATTTAATTTCTATGACTGGCCCACAAAGCCAAAAAGTACGTCTAGGATAGTCCAGAGATGCTTGGAAAGCTTTCTCTAAAAGATTTTTTTTTCCCTTCCCACCCACTGGCAAATCTCTCCCCACTGCCAGCCAGAATTACAATGGAGGTGGTCGAGTCAGTCCCCAAGAGAGGAAGGGAGAATCCAAAATCATAGACTAAAATCAGGACATCCTAGACTAAAATCTCCAAAGCCCAAAATAGCATCATACAGTTGGAAGGGGCCCCAAGAGTGTAAGCCATCTAAAAGAGACATTCATTGATTTTTTCTTGGGAAGATCTCAAAAGCTGAAGACTCCACACTCTCTATGGGCTACCCATCCCAGTGTTTAATCATCCCAACAGGCCCAAATTCCTTATTTCTGTCTGCCCCACTCTCTAGAGTTCCCTGGTCACTTTGGACATTAGCAAGGAGGGATTTCTTAGGCCCAGTAGGGAAAGGTTAATCTTGAATCCTATGGAGAAGGGAATAAGTTTAGCAACCTATATCTTATGGGTAGGACCCAGGAAACTTAGAGATGCCTCCTCACCAGTACTTATTTCGTGTTATGTTTTGTTTTGTTTTTTTGCTTTTTGGTGAGGCGATTGGGGTTAAGTGACTTGCCCAGGGTCACACAGCTTAGTAAGTGTTAAGTGTCTAAGGCTGGATTTGAACTCAGGTCCTCCTGACTCCAAGGCCAGAGCTCTATTCACCACGCCACCTAGCTGCCCCCTTATTTCATGTTATGAAGGGAAATCCCTACCTTTCAAATGCATTTGCTACAGATAGCGTTCATCATTTACAGCCAGTTAGTAGACCGTATTACCATTTCTTTCTCTCAACCTAATAAGCTGTTTATTTGACTAATGGCTGCTGTCTCCATTAGGGACTGTTAACATTACAAAATGATGTTTTAAGAGCCTCACTCTTGTTAAGTGTTTGGGTTTTTTGTTGTTATTGCTGCTCCCAAAGCTATTTCAGACAAACTGTTTTGAGGGCTAACAATCCCTATTGAGGACAATTAAATATTGTAGCATGCTCAATGTCCCCTTCAATTTGCAGAAAATGATGAAAGATAACAATCTCGTCCGCCACCTGGATGCTTGTGAGACCATGGGCAATGCTACAGCTATCTGCTCAGACAAGACAGGAACACTCACCACCAACCGTATGACAGTTGTTCAGTCCTATGTGGATGACACACACTACAAAGAGATCCCCGACCCCAACAACCTGAACCCCAAAATCCTGGATCTCCTTGTCCATGCCATTTCTATCAACAGTGCCTACACCACCAAAGTGCTAGTAAGTCTGGGGAAAAGGATGAGGAAGAGGGGCAGAGAGGGGCCCCAGACTGGAACAGGGACACGTGGGTCACTCCAATTGGGGCTGACCACTGGCCAAGTCCTCATTGTGCTTTAGGTAAGAACTGCCTAATAAGGAGAGCTCTCTGACAATGGAGATGTTTCTTTAGGTGGAGAACTCTTAATCATTAGAAAAGATCAGTGACCACCAGTCAGGAAGCTGTTATGGAAATCCCTAGGGAGGAGGGAGACTAAATGACCCCCCCCCAAGGTTCCTGCCAGTTCCTTGATCCTAGGGTTCTGGGAGCTCATAGAGTGGAAGGGGAAAGGGACATTCCTGGGTCCCCTGGAAATCTCAGCACCGTGAAGATAGAATGAATCCTGACAGTGTGCTCTCCACACATGAAAATGCCTTCAGTTTGTAAAATGACACACTACTCTGCTTTTACCATTTCTCCAAATTCAACAAAAACAAATCGACTTGAAACATGGGTTGTTGCTTGTTTGATCCCTCTGTCTCCCATACCTTGTGGCTTTGGCAGGCCTCAATTCCCAAGCCTTTACTCAGTGGCACTGTAGGGGAGATCGGGGATCGGGAAGGAGAAGGCCAGTACTTGGACTTGGGAGCTCCCCATATAGCTAGGGAGATGATGGGGACTCAAGGGAGTGGACAAGGCCACAGAATCTCAGAGCTGGGAGGAAACTCGGGGGTCATCTAGTCCCACCCATCCAAGGAACAACAGTCCCACCAGTGAGGGGGAGCCCCTCAAATCCACACCCCCCAAGACAGCCTACCTCACTTTGGAGCAACTTGGATTGTTAGGAAGCTAAAATCTCTCTCCTGCCCCAACTACTCCTACTTTGTCCCTCTGGGGTCAAGCTGAACAAGTTTGATCCATCCTTCATGTGACAAGGCCTAGAATAGATTTCCCTCTCTCCTTATGCTGGGCCAGCAGCTGGATTCCTTAGAATGGCTGGAAAAACATGTGGGTGGTGGGCCAGGGAGCATGGTGCTGGGTGAGTGCAGGTGAGCCAAGATTCCCTGGCCTGACAAGTCGATTGTCCTTCCCCCCAAGCCTCCGGAGAAGGAAGGAGCCCTCCCACGCCAGGTCGGCAATAAAACAGAGTGTGCCCTGCTGGGTTTTGTCCTGGACTTGAAACAGGATTTCCAGCCAGTGCGGGACCAGATCCCCGAGCAGAAGCTTTACAAGGTTTATACCTTCAACTCCGTCCGCAAGTCAATGAGCACTGTCATCTGCATGCCCGATGGTGGCTTCCGACTATTCAGCAAAGGAGCTTCAGAAATCCTTCTCAAAAAGTGAGTAGCAACCCCCTGCCTTCTGTTGGGCTTTGAGGCTGTCACTTATTCCTGTACTGGTTCCCCAGTGCCTACTGTGAAAGCCAAGCTCTTCAACCTGGCTTTCAAGGCCCTCTACCATCTGGCCTCCTACTTACACCTCCAGCCTTACTTCCTATGACTAACTCCCTCCCCTCTGCTCTAGTCAGGCCAAGCTCCCCACACTCACATCCCTTTTCTAGGATATCTATCTATATACCTAGAGACAGAGATAGAGAGAAAGAGCAAGAGACAGAGAGAGTCAAGATGGTAAGTGACTTGCCCCAGGGTCATATGGTTAGGATGTGTCAGAGGCAGGACCTAAACCCAATTCCTTTGTCTTCAAATCCAATGTTCTCTTCATCACACTAAGCTGCTCTTCTAACAGTGGTCAGATGAGGTGGGACTTGACCTGGGCCTTGAAGGACAGGGAGGAGGACAGATGGCAGAATGGAAATCGTGCCTTTCCAAGGAAGGCTAGGAGCTCCCCATCTAGCTAGGGAGAGAGGGGGACCCAAGGGAGTGGACGAGGGCACAGAATCTCAGAGCTGGGAGGAAAGTCGGGGGTCATCTAGTCCCACCCATCCAAGGAACAACAGTCCCACCAGTGAGGGGGAGCCCCTCAAGCCCACATCTCCCAAGGCAGCCTACCTCACTTTGGAGCAACTTGGATTGTTAAGAAGCTAAAATCTCTCTCCTGCCCTAACTACTCCTACTTTGGGCTAGGGTGGTGACAATGAGAAAAGGAAGGTGTAGATAGATGCAACTTAGTCATGGTTCCTCTGCCTTTTGGAAAATGGGATTATCATTAAGGCAAAGTAAGGAGTTACTCACTTATGTCCCTTTTCATTACTGTCTCATTCCTCTGTGCCAGTCTTGTGATCTGTTTCCCACACTTTTCATCTATGTCCTCTTTCTATCCAGGTAGTCTGAAGTACACTCCAATGACAAAATCACTTTTGTTTCTCTCTCCTTTGATCTTGTCTCAAATGCTATATACCAAGCCTTCCCCCTCACCTCTACCCATGGTTTCTGGATTTCCTCACATGAGTATACCTTTTTAATATTGATTGCTACCCCTGGCCCCATGGTGTGTCCCATTTCTTTTGAATAAAGTATTCCCTTCCAAAGCTATAGTTGAGTCATGAATTTCATCTCGCCAAATCTCAGTGATACCTGTGAGGTTAGTTTGCCCCCATGCATTTAGGACTTCTGGTTGCTCTTGCTTGTTAACTAAACTTTGGGCCTTTGGGTTTAGATATCTGAGTGGTGGGTTTTATGGCTGGTTACTTTCTTGGACTTTTTCTCTTGTAAACTGTTGGGTGTTTTAGCTGCTACTCTCCTCTCTGTGATTTTGATAGGCAGGTAGGTAGTTTTCTCCCTCCCCCACACTTTTGAGTCAGTTTGCAAAACATCAAGTAAATACATCGTCACCACCTTTGTTAGGTACACTCCATCCCCATCCAAGAGCCTGTCATTCCTATCTTTTAAGCTGTGTCCCAGAAATCTAAATGCCATCCTCAGATTCCATCTTCTTAACTACTTGTTCATTTCCCAAATCAATTTTTCTCTTCTGCATTCCTTGCTTTCAATAGGCTTACTGTTTTGGCCAGAAACCCTGAGGGTCTTCTCCTCCCAGATTGATTTTATTTTATTTTATTTTTTGACTAGGTAAAAAAAGCCATTCTTTGCCTCATTTTTACCTAGCCTTAATCACTGAATGGGTGTTGCCTCAGACAAACTGAGACCTGGGAAAGACCTTAGCTTGAAAGGGGGGCTATCTCCAGTCATCCTGATCTATAAGATAGCTCCGGAGGAGAGAGTGAGACTGATGACTTTGCCCAGCCCTCCCTCACTTAAATCCAATTCACATGCAAGTCATGGCGTCATCTTCCTGATGTCATGGTCCTCTTTGAGGACAAAGAACGAACAACAACCACAATAGGCAGCAGGAGAAAAGTCCCACTGGTGCTCTAGTTGAACTAGATGATTTATAAGGGCCCTTCTCATCTCTGGAATCTTAGGTGCTTTGAATTTTTAAAATTAGGATTTTTAAAAGTTTGATGACAGAAGACCCTTGGTATTTTTCCACTTAAATTCCAACTGACCAAAAACCTACTTGTGGGAACACTTCTCAAACTATGTTTAGCAACAACCTTACATGAATTGGGGAATACAGAGCAGTTTTGATTCTCACCAACTCACTCTCTGTTTCATCAATTTTGCTGTTTTGTTTTTCCCTTTCGCCTACCCCCTCCTTTCCTACACTTCTGTCCTTTACCCCACTTCTGCAGATGCACCAATATCTTAAACAGCAATGGAGAGCTGCGCAGCTTCCGTCCTCGGGACAGGGATGAGATGGTGAAGAAGGTCATTGAGCCAATGGCCTGTGATGGCTTACGTACCATCTGCATTGCCTACCGGGACTTTTCTGCAGGCCAGGAGCCCGAATGGGACAATGAGACGGAGATTGTGGGAGAACTCACCTGCATTGCTGTTGTGGGCATTGAAGATCCCGTCCGACCTGAGGTAGGGATTTAATCATAAGAATACCTACCATTTTAATTGAACTTTAAGGTTTACAAAGTACTTTCCTCCCACGATAGCATAAGTATTATTATCACTGGTTTACAGAGGAAGGCCAGAAAGGTAAAATGACTTGTTCACTGTCACATAACTAGCAAATTGAAAGAGCCAGGACTTAAACCCTTGTCTTCAGATGCCAAGTCCTGTGCTCTTTCTCTTTTATCATGATGCCTTTATATTACTCATGCTTTTCCAACACTCTGAATTTCTCCTCTCCCCCACCAACCATTAAACTCCTCTTCTTCCCTTATAAGAAACCATTAATAACATTTGACATTGGAGGGCACTGAGCTGTGCCCTAGGTATGGTATTTCCATAAATCTTGCTCCAAAGAATAATCTCTTCTATTGTTAATATGAAAATGTAGAATGGTACCTTTCCTCCATTCCCCAACCTAGGCTACCAAATGAACTTCTTTCTAGATTGTCGTAGAAGGGACAGGAAGAAAACACAAACAGAGGCTAGAAAGTTTCATTAAATCCTTGGATAATAGAAATACAAGGAAGTTCCCAAATGTTCCCTAAAAGGGATTTTCTGCTCCAGCCTGGCTGGTCTTCTCACTGAATTTGGAGGCAGAGGACCTGTGTTTGAATGCCACATCTTCTACTTCCAATCCATATGATCTTGGGCAAGTCCCTTCAACTCCCTGGTAAGTTTCCTAAAATGAGGGAGTCAAACAAAATGACTTTTAAGTCCCTTTTGGTTCTAAATCTGTTCTCCTCTGGAGCCCATCTATGACAGCCTCATTCCCACCTTTGCTCCAGCTATTCCAACCAGAATGCCCATCCTAATCCAACCCACAGTTCAAGCCTCACTTGTTTCAGGAAGCCTTAGCTGATACCCCAGCCCAACCCCCATTGCTTTCTTACTCCTCTAAGCTCTTCTGGCCTTTAGCATTTGTAATTCAGAGTTTGGTCCTCAGTTGCCCACTGAGTGCTGTTTGTGGATAAGGACTATCTCCCCAAACAGACTGGGGACCCTCTTGGAACAAGCCCTGAGTGTCTTCCTCCATGTTCCCCCCTATCGCTGAACCCAAGACTAGGCACACACAGTATAAACTCACTGAATGCTTGGTTGATTGATGGACTGACATTTGTGACAGCTTCTGAGCCTGGGAGGATGCAGTCTTGGGAATAAGACTGGGGCCCCCATCTGAAGCTATATCCTGGCCCTGAGGAGCCATGAGGACGGACCAAGAGTAGGGCTGGCATGTCCTGGGCTCTGAAAATGAATTGATTGTAGTTTTAAGCGCTTCTATTCTTTTTGAACCAAGTAATAATTAATTCAACTGGGGTTGGACAACATGGGCCCGAGGAAAAAAAAGAAGTCAATAATAGATAGACAGATAGATAGATAGCCACCAAACAACCATAGAGTGTTGGAGCCAGGAGAAGTCTTGAGATCATCTAATCCAAATCCCCAATTTTATAGGTGAGGAAACTGAAGCCCAGAGAGGGAGGGTAGCTTCACAGAGGCCACACAGCAAGCTAGGGACAGAGCTGAAAGCTTTACTCAAAAGCCATTCCTTTCCTTTGCAATGTTGCCTCCCCTGCTCCTTCTCCTAATCCTTCAAGGTCTGCCTCTTCAGGAAGCCTTCCCTAACCACCCAAGAGAAGAAGCTCAGGATACCTGGGTTTGAGTTCTAATTCTGCCACCAATAAACTGTGTGACCTTGGGCAGGTAACTTCTCCTCTCTGAGTCTCATCCAAAGTCACAGAGCAGCAAGTGGACTTTTCTTTTCCTGGCCCTTCCTTGCTTCCTTTTTTCCAGATAATGTTTTCCATTCATTATTTGCTCTGTGTTCCCTCATTTATTTTTATATTAAGCTCTCCACATTCCAGACTGGTTCTTTGGGGGGCTTTGAAGGAGAAACTTGCAAACTTTTCCACTTGGATGTTTGGATTGGGGTTGGCTGTACTTAGACCCACCCCCCCCCAAACATAAAGGTCCCACCTCTGTCAGGCCAAGTAAATGGATGCCTGTTAGACACCTAAAAAGAAGATATTCATAGCAACCTGGCCTCATTCTGCCAAGGCCTTTCAGGATCATAAACATGCCCTGAATAACTGGCCATTTGTTGGCCTCAGCCCTAGTGTGGTTCCCTCTCCATGTTTGGTGTTTGCCTATGTATGCATGTGCGTTTGTGCTCGGGTGTGCAGATCTAGCCAACGCTGTTGCCGCCTTTTCAGACAGCTCTGCAGCTGACCTCCCCAGGGCCCCCTGGGCCTTGAATTCTCCCCCTAATCTCCCAGACTCTGAGAATGTACAAGCTGGAAGGGACCTTGGAGCTCTTCCAGGCTGAATCTCTCCGTTTGACACTTGAGGGGCCCAAGGCCCAGATAAGATAGATGACTAGCTCAAGGTCACCCAGCCCCAAAGTAACACAGGCAAGACTAGAAACTCAGGTCTCCTGACTTTCAGCCCAGGGCCCTTACCACTGCACAATGGTGCCTTGAAAATCAGAAGAGCTGAAGCTGGCTCAACACAACCAGCATTTCTGTAGTGCCTACTGTGTGCCACACACTTCTCCAGGTGCTGGGGTACAAACAGAAAAATGAGAACCAGTTCCTGCCCTTAAGGGGTTTGGATTTCTTCAGGTTTGGGCTGGGGATGATATATAATGTGTACATATGTAAATAAATAAGGATCATCTCAGGAGGACAAAGATGGAAAAGCTTCCTGCAAGTGATAGCACAAGAGATGAGTATTAAAGGAAGCCAAGGATTCTAAGAGACAGACGTGATACCTCCTTTTGTGGCAGAGGTGGAGGACTATGGGTGTGGACTATTTTATACAGTCAGACTCAGTTAATGTTGTTATTTTGTTTTGCTATCCTGCTTTCTTCTCCTTTTCTTATATTCTTTGTTACAAAGGATGGCTTGTTGGATGGGGAAAAAGGTGGAAAATTGGAAAATGAAAGTGATGTAAGAAAGAGATATGAAAGATAATTAAAAAGAATGAATTGGATGGAGGCTGAATTGGAGAGGGGAGAGACTCGAAGCAGAGAGGAGGCTGTTACTAGAGTCTAGGAGAGAGGTGATAAAGATCTGAATTAGGGTGGCATCCATGTGAGTGGAGAGAAATGGACAGGTGGGAGAGATGTTATGGAGGACCAGTCAGTATGACTTAGCAACTGGTAGGATATGGGGAAGAGGAGAAGGAAGAGGGTGAAGATGACTCAGAGTTCAAACCTAGGAGACTAGAAAGATGGTGGTGCCCTCACAGAAACTGGCAAGATGGAAGGAGGACAGAGTTTGGGAAACGAGGTGGAAAATCATGAGTTCTGGTTTTTTTGTTTTTTTTTTTTTAGTGAGGCAAACAGGGTTAAATGACTCGCCTAGGGTCACGCAGCTAGTAAGTGTCAAGTGTCTGGTCTGAGATCGGATTTGAACTCAGGTCCTCCTGACTTCAGGGCAGGTGCTCTATCCACTGTGCCACCTAGCTGCCCCTTTGAGTTCTGTTTTCAACATGTTGTGTTTGAGGTGCCTATGTGGCTGGCATCCAGTTTGAGAAGTCCCAAAAGTAGCTATTCATGCTCAAATGGAACTCAAGGAAAAGACCAAGGCTGGATGTGTAGAGCTGGGAGTCTTCAGCATAGGGATGATTATTGAATCCATGGGAGCAAGCGAGATAAGCTATAGAATGAGATGTCCCAGGACAGAACACTGAGATGCTTCCATACTGAGGAGCAGTCAGACAGGCAAGAGGAGAGCCAGCCATGACACAAAAGCCAGAGAAAGAGAATATTCAGTTAAGTGAAATAGCTTTCCCACTGTTACATAGGTAATAGGGAGAAAAGATCACTGGAAGCTGAGTGGAAGATGGGCTAGAGTGGAGAGAGACTCAAGACAGAGCGATCAACCGGTAGGCTATTGCAATAGTCCAGGTGTGAAGTGATGAGGGCCTCCACCAAAGTGGTGATTGTGTGAGTGTAGAGAAGGGGACGATAGATGAGAGATGCTGTGAAAGACGATGGTAAAGGGGCAGTGAATGGTGAATGGCATAGTGGATAGAGCACTGGCCCTGGAGTCAAGAGGACCTGAGTCCAAATCTGGCGTCAGACTTAACACTTGACACTTACTATCTGTGTGACCCTGGGCAAGTCACTTAACCCCAATTGCCTTAAAAAAATGGTGAAATGGCAAGACTGATAATGGGAAATAATAATAGGAAGTTTAGAATTAGGAGGGGGTGTTTGGAGTTTCAGTTTTAGACATGTTGTATTTGAAGTACCTATGGAACATTTGGTTTGAAATAGCTAATAGACAGTTGCTGACTCAAGACTAGAGCTTTGGCGAGAGCTTAGGACTGGTTACATAAATCTGGGCATCATTTACATAGAGACCATAATTGAACCCAGGGGAGTTGATGAGATGACCAAACAAAATAATGGGAGTGACCTGGATGAAAAAGATCCACCAAAATGGTGGCCAGACAGGTAGGAAAAGAGCCA
>NW_020954802.1:51211-51281 GCF_900497805.2 Vombatus ursinus
GGAGAGAGCAAAAAACCTAGGGGGGCTAGACTCTAACCTTTATTAATAAAATTAATAAATTAATTAAAAT
>NW_020954802.1:51344-60183 GCF_900497805.2 Vombatus ursinus
TTTAAAATAAAAATTTATATTATTTCTATTTATACAAATATATTTATAATTGCTATTATTTATATTCATATATAAAAATAATAAATTTATTAATAAAATCCTTTTATTAAGGGGATTTGTTCTGTGATTCAGTCAAAGGGCCATACTTGAGGACCTAGAGGGCCATGTGTAGCCTTGAGGCCACAGGTCCCCCACTCCTGGGCTAGAGTATCCAGGAGAAGAGTATAATTAATAGCATCAAAGGATTCAGACAGGCCAAGAAGGATGAGATTTGAGATTTTGGCAATTCAGAGGTCATGCGTGGGGCAGCTAGTTGGCGCAGTGGATAGAACGCTGGCCCTAGAGTTAGGAGGACCTGAGTTCAAATGTGGCCTCAGACATATAACACTTACTAGCTGTGTGACCCTGGGCAAGTCACTTAACCCCACTGCCTAGCAAATTTAAAAAAATAAAAAAGAGGTCATGGGTGACTTTGGAAAGAACAGTTTCAGTTGAATGATAAGGTTGAAAGCCAGATTGTAGAGAGTTTAAAAGAGAGTGAGGAGAGAGGACACTGAGATCATGAGTGTAGACAGTTTTCTCAAGGAGTTTAGCCAAGAATGAGAGGAGAGCTATAGAATGATAGCTAGCAGGGATGATGGAATCAAGTGAAGGATTTTTAAGAATGAGGAAAACATGGGTATGTTTGTAGGAAACAGAGAAAGAGCAAATGAGGAGAGACAAGATGAGAAAGAAAGTGGGGATAATAGAGGAGACAATCTGGGGGAAAAGATGGGATAGGATGGGGTGGGATCAAGGATTCATGTAAAGGTAGCTAGGTGGCACTACAGTAGATAGAGAGCCAGCCCTGGAGTCAGAAGGACCTGAGTTCAAATCCGGCCTCAGATACTTATTAGCTGTGTGACCCTGGACAAGTCACTTAACCCCATTGCCTCAAAAGAAAAGGGAGGGGAAAGAAAAAAAAAGAATTCCTATACAGGGGTCAACCTTGTCAAGATAGCCACCTCATCATGTGAGACAGAGATGAAGAAGGAGACACTGGGGGAAGATGTCTGAGTGATTTGAGATAAAGTGGATGGGAGAAAATGGAGCTTTTAGCAAAGGAACTCCATTTTTTCATTGAAGGTTTTCAGCTAGGAGGGAGAAGTAAGACGGGGGTGTGGGGGAAGTGTCTTGGGAGTGTTGAGGAGGGATGAAAAGGTTTGTAATGCGTACTGCATTGATGAAGAGAGAATATAGATCAGAAAGTAGAAAAGGAATGCCTTGCTGCCTTGCTTCAGGGAGGGCCCAGTTGAGGTTATGTAACATAACTATGTAGTGGACCTAGGCAACATAGGTTTTCTGACTCTCTGTAGCTCCATTAAGTCCTGAACAGGCCTGAAGGAGGCAGATGGAATGAAGGAAAAAAGCATTTAATTCACGACTTACTATGTGCCAGGTATTGTGCTAATCACTTTACAAATATTATCTTATGTGATCCCCACAACTCTGGGAGGTAGATGCTTTTCATTATCCTCATTTTACAGTTGAGGAAACTAAGGCAGAGAGTTTTTTTTAATGGTTTGTCCAGGATCCCATAGCTAGGAAGTGTCTGAGGCCAGATTTGAACTCAGGTCTTCCTGACTTCAGGCCCAGTGCTCTTTTCACTCACTGCACCACCTATTTGCCTCTGGAAGGAGGAATCTCAGGTTGGGATATAGCAATGCTTCATCAAGGCAAGGGACTCTAGTGTCAAGCTGAATGGATATACCAAGGGGTTGAGAAAGAGAAGGGAAGAAAATGGAGCCAATGCAGGGGTGATGGCCAGGAAAGGAACCAAGAGGTAAAGGGATTAAAGGTTACAGTGAGGATAAAGAACAGAGTTAGAAGTCATAAGGAGGAAAGGAAAGATGAAATGACAACTGATCAGAGAAGGGAATTTCAGAGCTAACAAACATAGAAGTGGAACGCTTGTGAGCAATGGCAAGATCAAAGCTATGACTGTCTTTGAGTGAAGCTGAGGTGGGGTGAAGGCCCTGAAGAACTGAAAGTTTGGGTATTTGAGGAAAATATCGATATGTATGTTGAAGCCCCGTAGTATGAAGGCAGGATTTGGAGAAGAGAGAAAGACTGGGCCAGGGACTAAAATCATTAAAGAAGAAAGGCAAATATCTTTGGGGCAGTCACTAGGACCTGGACTGGGTGGTGAACGTGCATAGCGTGAACTTCAAAGTAGGAGAAGCTACTGAGTGAAAGTGGTGAAGGAAGAGCCTGGAAGTGGCAGTGGGGAGCAAGGAGTAATCCAACTTCCCCACCTTGACCAGTGAGTGGGAAGGGGTGGGGGAAGGGTTATAAGTGAAAGTGCAACCAGTGCTGGAAAGGCTGGGGGTGGGCAGAGTGGGGGTTGTGTCATCAAGGCTCAGTGAGAACCAAAAGATGGAAAGAACAAGAAAGGAAAAGGTTTAAGATGAAAGCTAGTAAGGGCTATGACTTTTTAAAAAGAACTAGAGAGGTGGAGAGAGAAGGAGAGATTCAGAGGACTCCCACAGAGACAGCCTTGATTAACTAAAGTGGAAGCTTTTACATCTGTGAAGCTCCTCGAAGGACCCGCACAGCCTCGGGGATGGCAGCCCATGAGCATCAGGAACTTCCTGGGCCAATCTGGGAGCTTAAGAGACAAGAGTCGGCAGCAGTGGAATGGCAGTGATAGACCAAGCAAAGGAATTCTTGGATTAAGTCTCCTGGACCCAGTAAAGGAGCTCCTGAGACCAGACTTTGTGAAATAAGTAGAGTTAAAGTTAAGGGGGGGCAGAGCCAAGGAAAGAGAAAAAGCTGCAGTATATAGAAACAAACTTGGATGCTACTCTTCACTGGCCCTGTGAGTCATGTGTAATGTGCATTTCCATGAAAATTAATCAATCAGTAAGCATTTATTATGTGCTTGCTAGGTGCTAAGTATTGAGACCAAAGTGGGGCCAAAAAAAAAAAAGACAAAATTGGGGGATGGGAATCCCTGCCTTCAAGGAGCTTACATTCTAATGGGAAAGACAACATATTCACATATAAATATATAGAGAATATACCAAATAAATACATACCAAATAAATACCAAATAAATACAAAGGTAGCACCTTGGGGGACTAGAAAAGACTTCATGAAGGTGAGAATAGTGGTCATCTTTTTTTGTGCCAAGTGTTTTCCCTTTGTAGGGTCCCTAAACCTGTAAGTCTAGAGATCTGTAAAGGTCCCTGAAAGAAATGGACCTCACCAGAGAGAGTGTGCAGTTGTTTTGACTACAACCCAAAGTTACACAGGGAGTAATCATATAATTCATATGAAAACAACTCCAGGATCTTGGTGGGCCTCCAAGCTAATTATCAGTGAGCATTCCATTTAAGAGTCACCTGAAAGAGCTGGAGATGGTTATCCTGGAGGAAAAAAGAAGTAGGAGTTACATGGTAGCTATTTTCCAGTATTTGAAAGGATTCAAAATTTCCTCTAAAGGGCAGAACTAGAACCAATGGATAGAAATTTCAGAGGAGCTGATTTCAAGTTCATGCTAAGAAAAAAAAAATCAAAAGTGTCCACCAATGGAGAACGCTACCTCATGAGGTAGTGAGCTCCCCGTTATTGGGCAACTTCAAGCCACTGTCATATATCCTCTAGAGGGGATTCCCAACAGGCTCAGGGAAGTTGGATTCTCTGCCTCCTGAGCTTTCTTCCATCTCAGATTGACTCTTAGCTGCCACTTGGGGGCAGCAGAGACTAAGAAGCAACTGATATGGACTCCACCTATTTGATCACAAGATGGAACCATTCAGTCTACCAGCATTTATTAAGGACCTACTATGTGCCAGACACTGTGCTAAGCTTTGGGGAGACAGAAAACTGAAATGGGCTCTGTCCTCAAGGACCTTACATTGTATTAGCAATCTCCTTTGCTGGATCTTCTTCCAGGTCATTCCCTCTATCTGACTTCACTCCATCTTATTGGCTCCCAAGGATTCAATGAGCATCTCTATGCTGATGATTCTCAGATCTACTTACCCAGCCCTAACCACGCAGTTGACCTCAGGTTTCCATTTCCAACTGCCTACTGGACATCTCACAGTGGATGTCCCATAGGCATATCAAAATCAAAATGTCCAAAACTGAACTCGTTTTGTCTCCCCAAAGCTTAGCACAGTGTCTGGCACATAGTAGGTCCTTAATAAATGCTGGTAGACTGAATGGATCCAAGATGGCACCACCATCCTTTCAGTCACCCAGGCTCACACCAGCCTCAACTCCTCACTCTCCCTATATCCAATCTACTGCCAAGTCCTGTTGATTTGACCTTCCCCAGATCTCTTGCATAAGCCTCCTTCTCTCCTCTGACTCCGCCACCAATCTAGGGCACCTCAAACCTCAACTATTGCAAGAACCTTCTGGTTGATCTCTCTCCCACAAGTCTCTCCCCATTCCAGCTCATCCTGCACTTGGTTGTCAGATTGATCTTCCTAAAGCACAAGTCTGACCATGCCACCTCCCTACCAGCCTCTCCATTCTATTAACTTTAGTGACCCCCTGTTAACCTTCAGGATCAAATATAAAATCCTCTTTGGCTTTGAAAGCCCTTCACAGCCTGGCCTCTCCCTACCTTTCCAGTCTTCTTACACCTTCCTCTACTCCATGTACTCTTTGATCCAGTGAGGATCCTTGTTGGAGGAACAGCAAGTTAGCCTGGCATTTTCTCTGGCTGTCCTCTATGCCTCAAATTCCCTCCTTCCTCATCTCCACATCCTGGCTCCTCTGACTTCCTTCAAGTCCCAACTAAAAATCTGACCTTACAAACCCCCTTAGTTTTAATGCTTTCTCTCTATCGATTATCTCCAATTTTAGCTTGTTTGTAAGTAGTTGTGAGCATATCTCCCCCATTAGACGGTGAGCTCCATGAGGGCAGCGATTGTCTTTTGCCTTTCTTTGTATCCCCAACACTTAGCACAGTGCCTGGCACTTAAGAAATGTTTGTGGCCTGACTGACAGAAACAACACATACACATATAAATACATGTAAAATATCTACAAAGTGAATGCAATGTAATTGGGGTGGGAGGTCACTGGGAACTGTCAGTATCAAACAAGGAAGGCATCATATAAGAATACATGGCCCTCAAGCCAAGTCCTGAGGGGATCTAGGGAATCTCAGAGGTGAAGGTGATGAGGGCTCTGGCTTTTTTTTTTTAACTTTAATTTTTTTTTTAAATATTAATACATGTCCGGCCTCAGACCAAACACTTAACACTTTCTAACTGTGTGATCCTGGGCAAGTCACTTAACCCCAATTGCCTTAAAAAATAAATGAATGAATGAATAAATAAATAAATATTAATATATGAAAAGATGTTACTCCATCTAAAACTCAACAAGTATGCCTGACAATTTGTGCACGAATTAAAAATGTAAGGCCCTAACCACATGAAAAGATGCACTGTATATGGATTTTATTAAGTACTCACATGTGAATCATTTTCTTCTCTTTTAAACACAATGCAGACATGAGAAGGCTGCATAAAAATAGTATAAAAAGTTGTTAATTTAATAGAAAATATCTGGTTTTTCATTTTCAGCAGGCAGAAGTAGTTAGTTTTTGAGCTGTTTTTGATGACAAACCCAACAATAAAACATTGAAATCATAAGTGGTCTAAAAGCTTCGGGTAGAAAAGACTGCAATCACTTTGAATGGCACTTGAGGCAGGGATTCTTCCAGAAGACTGCCAAATCCTACCTTGACACTTTCAATTGCTTTTTAAGGTATAAAATCAATTTTCCAGAGAAGTGGGTCATTCTATTCTTCCAGAGGCTATAATTGCGATAGCTATTGTATCAAATGAATTTTCTGCATGAGCTCATGAGGCCACTGACGGGGGAAAGGCAGGGAGAAAAGACAGTTTTACAGGACCAGAACAATGGCATTGCTATTAAAACTGGTGAGGTACATTCCCTGTTTCTCTACGCATTTAGTAACTGCCACAACACAAACAAGTACTTTGTTGTTACCATGGCTGAGTCATTTTTTTGAGTCATGTCTGACTCTTCATGACCCCATTTTGGGGGGGTGGGGTTTTGGCAAAGATACTGGAATAGTTTCCCATTTCTCTTTCCAGCTCATTTTACTGAAGGCAAACAGGGTCAAATGACTTGTCCAGGGTCACTCAGCTAGGAAGTGTCTGAGGCCGTATTTGAACTTAGGTTTTCCTGACTCCAGGCCTGGTGCTCTAGCCACTGCAGCACCACCTAACTGAAGCTGTTACTTAAGCTTGACTTTTAAGGCCTTTCTCATCTGGCCCCAGCCAACCTCTCTGCCCAGGCTATACAAACACATACCCTTTCCTTCCTGGTCAGGTTTCTTACATCCCTGAAATATGTCAGGCCCTTTTTTCCCATCTCCCTGTCTTCCCTCATCTGACCACCAACACCCCCTTCCCTCCTCCCTGCCTGTCCTTCAAGGCTCAGCTTGCCCTCAGGACGCCCTCCCTGCCTATCCCAATCCCCATCGTCTTCCCCCAAACACACACCTTCTATAGGCCTCATTGCCTATATTTGCAGCTTATTAAACTCTTACTTAGCATAAGCTGTCTAGTATTGCTGAATAACTTTTCCTCTGTTACATCTTGCCACCCCTACTAGATTATGAAAGTCTCAAGGACAGATACCATCTCCCCAGTAGGCACTGAAACTGAAAACAAAGACCTCAGACTTCAATCCTGTTTGTCCTAAGTTGTTCTTGGCGTTCCACTCTGTGAAAATTGGTGTTCCTTATCCCAGACGAGGGACAGAGGGCTCCCAACGAAAGTGGCCCACGGTCTTGGTCTTGGGCTAACCTTGAGAAGTTGAGGCTGAGCACACGGAACGGGGGAGAGGAGAACAGTGCCTGGGTTTGGACCAGCCCTCCTTGCCCCACAGATCCCTCAGCCCCAGAAGATAGACAAGAAATATGGCACTTTACCTTGAAAAAGACCTGAGGTTTGCTTGTGGAAGTGGGGAGGGCTGTAGCTTGAGAGTTACTGTGAAGTGGGGCAGTTTTCTGAATTTCATGGACGAAATCTCTTCTAAGCAAATGTGAAATTATCTTTATGCTCAAATTGTTGGCTAGTATAGCAATCATGCTGTAACAAATATGAACTGTCAAAATGAGTAATGCAGCAGGACTGACTGCCCCATGGATGGGAAGGCGGTGGTCTAGGGTCACAGCAATTCAATCAGAGAAGTATAAAAGCTCCCTCCCAGGTAGGAGGGACCCCAATCTGCAGAAGATTGTAGATCTGGGGGGGGGGGACCTTCAAGGCCACCGAGTCCCAACTCCCCTTGTTTCACAGAGGAGGAAACTGAGACCCAGACAGAGAAAAACACTGGCGCACGGTCGCACAGATAGCGAGTGGCAGAGCCTGGATTTCATATCATAGCATATATCATAAATATATGCTATCTGATCACATATGTAGGACAGAAGGGGACTTCAGGACCATCTAGTTCAACCCTCACATTTTCCAGATGAGGAAACTGAGGCCCAGAGGAGAAGGGACTTGCTCAAGGTCACATAGATAATCAATGCCAGAGGCAGGATTTGAACCCAGGTCTTCTCAAAATCCGGCCCAACCAAGAATCTTCTCCATAACATATCTGCGAAGTGGGTAATCTGCCCCCTTTGGGAGGCAGCCCCTTTCACTCTGGGACAATTCTCACTGGGCGGGTGGGGGGTTTTCCCCAACATCGAGCCTAACTTTTTCTCTGCATCTTCTACCCATTGCTCCAAATTCTATCCTAACCTCTAGGGCCAAAGAGAACAAGTTTTATCCCTTTCCTGTGTAACCACATGTTCAATACTGGAGGTTAACAGTTGTATTGCACCCTTGCGGCTAAAGTTCTTGCATTACCAAATTATGCAGCACAGCCTCCAGTCACTACACATCTCCTTCCATGGGAAACACATCTTCGATCAATTTGGAGTCTATGGACATGGGTTCAGATCCTGATTGTCACTTAATAGTTTATGATCTTGGGTAGACCTCAGTTTCCTTCTTGGTAAAATGAGGATTTGGACTAGCCAGCCTTTGGGGTCCCTGCCAACTCTCAATCTAGGATCCTACGATTCTCTATGTGACCTATGAGACCCCTCCATGGGCCTCAGTTTCCTCCTCTGTAAAATGAGAGAGCTGGACCTCTGAGATCTCTCTCAGGATCTTGTGATCCTCTGTGAGGATCTTGTGATCTTCTGTGAAACTCTTAGCCAACAGGGAAACGATCTGTATGTAAAGTGAAAAAGCACCGACGGATGTGGGGAGGCGGAAGGAGATGGGGTTTCCATTTTTTTTTTTGCTTCTTGTAGGTTCCTGAAGCCATCCGCAAATGTCAGCGCGCCGGCATCACAGTGCGCATGGTGACTGGAGACAACATCAATACTGCCCGCGCCATTGCCGCCAAGTGCGGCATCATCCAACCTGGGGAAGACTTCCTGTGCCTAGAAGGGAAGGAATTCAACCGCCGCATTCGCAACGAGAAGGGAGAGGTAGCTCTCGGAATTCCTGCTTTGGGGACCAGGCTTACCTGGGATTGTGTTGGGTGTGGCCAAGAGATGTCCAATCCTCCCTCCCCTACACACACGCACACACACACACACATTTGCACCCATATCTCATACACATGCAGGCATGAAACACTCATTTCACCCCCAAATATGTACCGTTCACATTTGTCAATCGCATTCAATAATTTCAGAGAAAAAGCATCATTTGCTCAACCAAACAACAACTGTATGTCTGTTCTTTCAAGGCTTTAAAAAATTCAGTTCAGGGGCAGCTAGGTGGTGCAGTGGATAGAG
>NW_020954802.1:60219-60330 GCF_900497805.2 Vombatus ursinus
CACAGTTCCTGGAGTCAGGAGGACCTGAGTTCAAATCCAGCCTCAAACATTTGATACTTACTAGCTGTGTGACCCTGCGCAAGTCACTTAACCCCAATTGCCTAAAAAAAA
>NW_020954802.1:60367-69398 GCF_900497805.2 Vombatus ursinus
TTCAGTGCTGTTAAATGACATACATGTATAACATCCAACTTTTGATAAGTTAAAAAAAATAATTGAAAAGAGCAACCTTTATTACATTTATGAACTATAAGTTAATAAGAATGAAGATGGGAACTGTTATTTCACTGACATAGGGAATTCTTCTACATATTCACAGAGGTTAAGTGACTTGTCCAAGGTCACACAGCCAGTTTGTGTCAGAGGAAGTGCTTGTACCCAGGGCTGCCTGGTCTCTGACCGTTAGGCTATTCTGCCCATCAATGCTAAGATTAATTTAAAAGTTAGTATTGAAGGGGCAACTAGGTGGTGCAGTGGATAGAGCACTGGCCCTGGAGTTAGGAGGACCTGAGTTCAAATCTGGCCTCAGACACTTGACACTTACTAACTGTGTGACCCTGGGTAAGTCACTTAACCCCAATTGCCTTGCCAAAAAAAAAAGTTAATGTTGAATAACAAATTTAAAAATGTGGCCACCTTCTTATGGACTTTGTTCTTTAACATGCTTTTTGTAAATGTACCAGAAGTGAAGGCTTCTTGGTATTGCTATCAAATTTATTGTTGCTGAAGGTTAAATCAGAGGTCCCTAACCTTGCATACTCCCCAAGGGGGTAGAATGGGCTCATCAAAGGGGCCTAGGTAATTTTGGATAAATAACCACATTAGCCTATTGAAATGATTTGATTTTCTCTCTTCCGTGCATTTGAATGAGAAGCAGCATGACATAGCAGACAGAGAGATGCCTTCAGAGTCAGAGGACCTAGCCTCCAGTCCGACCTCTGACCCACAGAGCTGTGGGAGTTTGGGGAAGTCATTTGACTTCTCAATGCACTGAGCAGCTCTCTCAGACTCAGGGATGGTGTCAACCTTTCTGAGGATGGAGTTCCCTCACCTGGAAAGGAACTCTGTACCAATGAAATCACAGTCCCTGTGCCCTAGCCCATGTACATATGCCTGGCAAACTTTCCTCCCCTCACATAGGGGTTATTTGAAAGCCAAGAGGTGTGGGGACTGAGCAAGGCTGGGGGCTTGAATGAAGATGAGTGGGTTTCAGTGATCTCCTCCAGACAGCTATGGGTGGGGAGCGAGAGGGTCAGGGAACATTCTGCACATAGCCGCATGACCTTCCCCCAAGGCCCTGGAGAGAGCTGACAGATGGTCCTTTTTGGCCTTGTCTCTCTTTAGCCAGTGTTTGCTCTTTTTCCTTGTCCCCGCTTTGACTGGTCTTTGTACTCCCCAGATCGAACAGGATCGCCTAGATAAAGTCTGGCCCAAGCTGAGGGTCCTAGCTCGGTCTTCTCCCACTGACAAACACACCCTGGTGAAAGGTAAGACCCAAACCCCACCCCCCAACTGGTTCTCTGCAGCCACCTCCTCCACTGTACTGATCTTCTCTGTCCTTTCGCCTTCCCCCACCTGCTGTGGTGTGTCCTCATCAACTTTCTGAGGCTTGGTTTTTTTGGGTTTTTTTTTAAATCTCTCCCATCTCAAATCCAGCCTCAGACACTTGATACTTACTAGCTGTGTGACCCTGGGCAAGTCACTTAACCCCAATTGCCTCACCAAAAAGCAATAAATAAATAACTCTGTCCCATCATCCTCTGCTCTGGATTGCATCTAGGAGAAGCTGAGCCAATGAGGGACCTGGCTTGAGAACGCTACAGTCCATTCACCCTCCTCCCCTGCAAAGTCCTTTCTTCCCTAGCTTCCACATTGGGAAATCTCCAGCAGGGCAATGTCTTTTAGCTTTGGGGAGGCTAGTTTGATACATACCAAAGAGCAGAGGGTTATGGGAGAGGAAAAGATGAGGACGAGACAGGACACTTAGCAAAAACGGCTATAGCCAACCTCTCACTGGTATACAGTGTGGAAAGAGGACCCAGAGTCAGAGCACCCACCTTTGAATCTCAGCTCTGCCACTAACTACCTTTGTGACCTTGGACAAATAATTTCCTTTCTCTAAGCCTCAGTTTTCCCATCTGAGGTCTTCGATGCAATACTTTCCAGCTCTGACATTTTATGAGCCTTAAATCTAAAGAGCCACCCTCATCAGTTCATACGATTCTTTTTGTGGCATTGCTCAGAGTAAGGTTTGTTGCCTATATTCATAATTGAAGGAAATGCTCAACGTCAGTTATAGGTCAACGAAAAAGGTGCCATTTTCCCCATTCAAATTCCCTGGGTGCCCTGAAATTTATCTACGGATCCCTGGTGGAGAGGAGGATTCCATTAGTGTCATTTTATTATCCCACAAGAGGGTGTAATGCTGAGCTTGTCCACTGGGTGGCAATATGCTCAAACTTCAAATCAAGCAGTCTTCCCAGAGTCTCTAGCACGCATGGGCAAAAAGCTGAGAGGATCTGAATGGTTGGTCAAACAAAAAAATAACCATGATGACCTGGCTGTGTATTTGACAGACTAAAAGATGATGGAATATCAGTCAAGAGTATTAAAATATGAAAGCTATGGTCTGCATACAGCTCAGACCTCCCTCCCCCACTTCTGGACTTTTCCCTCTGGGCATGAGCAACACCCACCCCCATACACAGGACACAGGCAATTAGCTGACTAGGGGTAGCTGGGGGCTTTGTTTTGGTTTGGTTTGGTTTACATTACGAAAATTCCAGACAAAAGTTTTTAGTGCCTCCAAAAAGATCTCCAAACTTCCTCCCATGTGGGCTTCCCTGCTTTTCCTTTGGGACTGAGAAAGAGACAGTTTGGAAGAATTGGCACCCCATGAGTTGAGGGGAGGACTGCATGTTTGTGATCCCCACCTTGGGGTTGATTGTAACCGAAAACAAGAGAAGACAGAGGGAGCCAAGAGAGCTCAGTCACTACCCCTTCACACCAGCAGGTGAGAGTATCAAAAGCTGCTGTTTTTGGCCACCTGTCCAATCTCTCTTGACCCTCCTGGTCCCTGATGTCTCACTCTTAAAACCTGGCTCATCTCTAGCTGCCATATTGGGCTGGGTCATCTCCATAACATTGGCTTTGGGCCATTTCCATAGCAAATAATTTTATTTATATATATATGCATGTATGTATTATGTGTGTATATGTGTGTGTTGTGTATGCATGTATGTGTATATATGTGTGTTATGTATGCGTGTGTGTGCATATATGTGTATGTATGTATTTTTTTTCAAGGTTTGCAACGTAGTTTACATATATTATTTCATTTGATCCTCACAACAACCTTGGGAAGTAGGTGCTACTATTATCCCCGTTCTTCAAATGAGGAAACTGAAACACAGAATGGTTATGTGACTTGGTCAGGATCACACAGCTAGAAAGGATCATAGGTGGGTTTTCCTGATTGCAAGGCCTGCACTCTATCCACTGAGCCATCTAGCTGCCTGCAAGAGGCCTCTCCTGATTCTCCTAGTAAGAGGCTACACGTCTGTCCCCAAGAACCAGCCCAGCTAAGTTCAGAGAGGTTCATCTCTGGATTGCTTCAAGAGGATGGATATTTTAATCATTTAATTTAAATTTAATTTAAATTAAAGGTCTTAAATGATAATGAACTTGGGGTCTACAAGGAGATAGGGCAGGGATTCTTCACTTGACTTCTGTGAACTTGGTTTTTAAAAAATATGTATTTTGATAGCTGCATTTCAATATAATGGGTTTCCTAATAATCCTATGGCATTTGATCTTATGCATTTTAAACCATGATTCTGAGATTTTACCATGACACAAAGATTCAGAATCTGTAGTCTAGGAAGCACCCACCCCTACCCTGAAGGTCACTGTAGAACTGAAATGTACAAGTGAAATATACAACAGAAGGCCCAAAGGGCCATGATGTGTTGTCCTTACCTGGCAGGCTCTTATTCTAATATAATGCATACATGTGACCGCAGAACTGGAAAGAGGAGCCTTAGGAGTTTTTGTAGCACATTAGCATAATGAGTTCATCAGATTTGTTAATTGTTGCCTGGGAAAGTAAGAAGAGCCTAGGCTTGAGGGCATGAGGCCTGGGACTGGAAAGAGTGGAGGCAGGAAGAAAAAGGAAGCAGAGATAGGAAGATAGCCAGGTAGGGGTTAATGACAAAGGAGGAGAGGCTTAAGGGTGGCAGTGCAGTGCTATATCCAGCCTCTGCCCCTTACTGCCTGTGTCATCCTGGCAAAGTCTCTTCCCTTCCCTGGGCCTCAGTTTCCTCCCCCAGTCAAACTGGACTAGCTCACCTCTGAGGTCCCTTCCAGCTCTCGGTGTATACTCCTAAGTGGGGTGCCACTTAGGAGATGAGCCAGCTTACAGGCTGAATATTGTGCAAAAGCGAATGATAACTCTTTCATTTATTTTGGCTAGAAGAGGCTTGTCTAGTTGCTGAAGGTCCCTGGTGCCCATAGGCCGCCTTCTCATAGATAAAGAAACTGAGGCCCAGAGACAAGAAATGACTGGCCCAACATAGGAGGAGAGCTAGTAAGCAGCAGAGGCAAGACTAGAGCCTACCCCTGGAATCTCCTAAATCCTCATCCAGGGCTTTCTCTGCCACACCCTGTAATTCTCCAGTGGTTGATTGAAACATGAGGAAAGTTGGAAGAGCAGTGCCTCAAAAGTGACAGGTGCCTTTGCTTCACTTCAGGGCCTTCTCTTGTGTGTTTCAGGGATCATCGACAGTACCATTGGGGAACAGCGGCAGGTGGTGGCTGTGACTGGAGACGGAACCAATGATGGGCCTGCCCTGAAGAAAGCAGATGTGGGCTTTGCCATGGTAAACTTAGCTCCCCAGGCTCCCTCCCTGCCCCCATGCTCATGGCCCCTCCAGCCCCATAGAGGTATCTTTTGGGAAGGTGAGACCCCAGAAGCCCCATCTTGACAAGCTCCAGCTACACTGATTATACACACACACACATACACATATGTACACAGACACACTCACGAGTGCACACACATACACACAGAGAGACACATACATACAAACACACAGAGAGACACACGTGCACAGATACACGGAGACACGCATGTACACACATATGCACAGACACGCTCACAAGCACACACATATACACAGAGGCACACATACATGCAGACACACAGAGACACATGCACAAGCACATAAGTACAGATACATGCTAACAAGCACACACACATACACACAGAGGCATACATACATACAAATACACACACAGAGATGCACAAACACATACACACATGCGCAGACACGCACAGAACACACCCAGAGACACACATGCACAGACACACAGAAACATACATGCCCACATACAAAGAGACACACATACACACGCATGCACAGAGCACACACACATACACAAAGAGACACATGCACAGACACACACAGAGACACATAGATACAAATACACATACATACAAACACACAGAGAGACACGCACGCGCACGCACGCGCACACACACATGCACGCGCACACCATATTGTGCACAGCCAAAGCTCACACACTTCTTCCTGGTTGGGGGAAGGTTGGTCAGACTTGGGGAAGGCCCATATTTAAAGTGGCCAAGCATGGTAACTTTATAGCATCCAACTCTGACTAAAAGACAAAAGCCAAGGAGCTGTAGATAAGAATCATTGGACATTGGCACATGAAGCCCTGCTGCCAAAGCTGGAGCTGGCACTCTCCCTCAAGCAGCTACATGTTGCCTTTATTTTTGCTCTGTTTCCTAGAGACCATGCAAAAGGAAAGCAACTCAGTATCCCAAATTCATTCCAAATTGGTCAAGTCTAGATGAATGAAGACTTCCATCTCTCCTGACTTTTCTGCTTGCTTCTTACAGAAATAGTCATCGGCAACATTGTTCAGTCATTTCAGTTGTGTATAACTCTTTGTGACACCATTTGGGGTTTTCTTGGCAGAGATACTGGAGTGGTTTGCCATTTCCTTCTCCAACTCATTTTACAGATGAAGAAACTGAGGCAAACAGGGTGAAATGACTTGCCCAGAGTCACAAAGCTAGGAAGTGTCTGAGGCCAAATCTGAACTCAGGAAGATGAGTCTTCCTGATTCCCACCCCAGTGCTCTATCCACTGCAGTGCCACCTAGATGCCCAGAAATAAATATCCTGTTTTTATTGATATGTGAACATGCAGTATCTTTCCAATAAAATGTAAGGTCCTCAAGGGCAGGGACTATCTCATAGCAAAAGGGCTTATGAATTAGCTGTCATGTTTTAGCAAAGACATGGATGAGCTAGAGAACATTCAGAGGAAGTCAAGCAGGATGGGGAAAGGGCCTCCAGATTGCACCCTTTGAAGAGCATCTGAAGAACCAGGAATGTTTAGCCTGGAGAAGAAAAGGCTCATGAGAGCTGTCTTCAAGCATGTGAAGGGCAGTCACATGGAACAGGGACTGGACTTGTGTTTGGCCCCCAGAGGGCAGAACCAGGAGCCATGGGAGGAAGTTAAAAAGAGACAAATTTGAGCTTGATTGTCCAGAAAGACTTCCTGGCAATTCAGAGGGGGCCCAGAGTGAAGTGGGCTGCCCAGGGAGGTTTTCCCCTCACTAGGGCTTTTCAAGCACTTGTCAGCTAGGTCGTCAAGAATGAGAAGGTGGCCAAATTGGCCAGAATCCTGTGGTGTGTGAATGGGGCAGTGTAGTGGAAGAAAAAGCGTAGGGTACTAGGGAAAGGACTAAAAGGTAGCAGGGAGCCAGAGACTGGAGAATCCTAGGAGCAGATTTTTACCCTTTATTCAGTGGGCAGCCAAGAGCTTAGAGCAAGGGAACGACCCGATCAGATCTACACCTTAGAAAAATGCCTTTGACTTTATATGGAGGGTGGGTCAGGCCGGAGACAGTGGAAGCAGGGAAGCCAGTTAGGAAGTGCAGAAGCCAAAGGGAGTAATTTTTTTTTCCACTTTTCAAAGACAGCCCTTCTAATGATAAGTTTCTTTGGAGTATTTAAAATAGGACTAGACCACGAAGCACTATTTTATGGCTAGATTTGCAATACTACATCACCCAGCATAAAGAACTGGGAAGAAACTTAGAGGTTATATATAGTCCAATCTTCTGTTTTACAGAGGAGACAGCTGTATATTTGAGACTTCATTATTCGATGTTTTAGGACAAAAAGGTGCTACAAGGGAAAGAATCTTGGAGTCAGGAGGCCCTGAGTTTGAATCTTGCCTTGGACATTTACTATGTGACCTTGGACAAATCACTTCACCACTCCTGCCTCAGTTTCCTCATCTGGAAAATTACCATTAACAGCCCCTACCTCTGAGAGTTACTGTGAGGATCAAATGAGTTAACATATGTAAAGTGCTTTGCAAACCTCAAAGTACTACATAATTGCTAGTTGTTATTACTTTTATGGGAAGGAAGTCAATATCTTATGTAAAATTCTATGTTGTGTCTATGGGCTCCATGCCTGTAGCAGGTACTTAATACATGAATGAATGAATGAATGAATGAATGAATGAACGAATGAACGAGTGAGTAAAGGAGTCAAATAAAAGAGTGGATTTTATGCCAGCAATGACTTTGCCTTGATCAGAAAGGAAGGGAAGAACTAGGAGATGAAAATGGTCTATTGGGAAAGTCCTTCCCATGGGTCTTCTATGTGATTCTCCAGGGGATTGCAGGAACAGATGTGGCCAAGGAGGCTTCAGACATCATCCTAACCGATGACAACTTCTCCAGCATCGTCAAGGCAGTGATGTGGGGCCGAAATGTTTATGACAGCATCTCTAAGTTCCTACAGTTCCAACTGACAGTCAATGTGGTTGCTGTGATCGTGGCCTTCACGGGAGCCTGTATCACACAGGTAAGCACCATTTTGCTGTCAGGTGAAACTCAGTGGACTGGCGACTGAGGTCCCTTCCATGAGGGCCAATAAGAAACAAGACCAGTGTCCTTGTCTAAGAGCCTTCCTGTATAGAAAGCAAGCTCTAGCAGTTTTAAACCAAAGTAGAGAAGAGGGGATCCATGATGGACCACATAAAGGGAGGGTATCCAAAGAATGAGAACAGTATTGGGAAGGTCAGGCTTACCTCTCCCAATGTGTTTCCAATACTGAGAGGCTCTTGGATCAGGAGACCAATTCTATCTTCATGGGGACACTTGTCTTTAAGGTCTGTATTATATCATAATGAGTGAAAAACTAGGCCTGCCAAGCATTTTGCCAGCATTGTCTCTGACCCAAGCTTTCTTAGGCTTTTGTAAATGAAGGGAGAGCTAGGTGATAATCAGCCCATACTATTTACTCCCTTTCTCTTGTGATTTCATTTGCTTCTCCTCTTCATCAACTCTGGGAGACTATGAGGGATCCTACCGCTTCTTTTCTTTTTTTGTGTTGCTGGGTTTTTTTTTTTATTTGCATAAAACACTTTCACAGGGCCAAGATGGTGAAGAAAAGGCAGTGACTTGCCTGAGTTCTCCCCAAAACATCTTTAAATAATGCCATAAAACAATTCCTGAAGTGGGAGAACCCACAAAAGGACATGGTGAAATAATTTTTCAGCCAAAGATAACTTAGAAGGTCAGCAGAAAAGGCCTGTTGCACCTGGGTGAGAGTCAGTATACAATCCGATGCAGGCCATGCCAGCACAGCCTGGGCCCCAGCAAACCAGGAGTAGGCCTTGGGAACCACTGAACCGGTAGCAGAAGAGGCTGCTTCTGTGTCTGTGGAGACAGTAAGAGGGTTGAACAACTCATCAGAAGGAAATTACAGGGGTCTCTTTGCTAGCTCTGAGGCAGGACTCTGTTGCTTTGCCCATACTGAGATCTGGGTCTCAGTCCTGGGTGGTAGTCCTGGGGTGATGAGGAGCACTAGCACAGTAGAGTTTGTAGCCACAGTGGAGCGGGGACCCCCCTCACAGTTCCAGGGCAGAAAAGAGTGCTTGTGGTCACTCACAGACCAGAGCACAGGCCAGAAGAGTAGTAAAAATGTCTCCTTAGATCATACCACCTTGGAAGAACTGAAAACTTACAGGTATCTAGAGGTATCTCTGAAAACAGCTGCACAAAACACCCTGGAAGCAGACCCCACTTTAACAAAGAGTTAAAAGTCAAGAAATAGACTGGGAAAATAAGCAAACAACAG
>NW_020954802.1:69514-82339 GCF_900497805.2 Vombatus ursinus
AAGGTAGAAGAAAAAATGGGAAGAGAAATGAGAGTGATGCAAGAAAATCATTTTAAAAAGAGTCAACAGCTTGATAAAGGAGACACAAAAAATACTGAAGAAAATAATACCTTTAAAAAATTGGCCAAATGATAAAAGAGGTACAAAAAGCCAGTGAGGAGAAGAATGCCTTTGAAAAGCAGAATTAGCCAAATGGAAAAAATGAAATACAAAAGCTCACTGAAGAAAATAATTCTTTAAAAATTAGAATTGAACAAGTAGAAGCTAATGACTTTATGAGAAATCAAGAAACAATAAAACAAAATCGAAAGAATGAAAAAATAGAAGACAACATGAAATATCTCATTGGAAAAGCAACAAACCTGGAAAATAGACCCAGGAGAGATAATTTAAAAATTATTGGACTACCTTAAGCCATGATAAAAAAAAAAGAGCCTAGACATCATCTTTCAAGAAATTATCAAGGAAAACTGCCCTGGTATTCTAGAAAGTAGAGGGTAAAATAGAAATTGAAAGAATCCACTGATCACCTCCTGAAAGAGATCGCAAATGAAAACTGCCAGGAATATTATAGCCAAATTCCAGAGTTCCCAGGTCAAGGAGAAAATATTGTAAGCAGCCAGAAAGAAACAATTTAAATATGGTGGAGCCACAGTCAGGATAACACAAGATTTGGCAGCTTCTACGTTAAAGGATCGGAGGGCTTGGAATATGACATTCCAGAGGGCAAAGAAGTTAGGATTATAACCAAGAATCAACTACCCAGCAAAACTGAGTATAATCCTTCAGGGGGAAAAATGGACATTCAGTGAGATGAAGGACTTTCAAGCATTCATGTTGAACCAGAGCTGAATAGAAATTTTGATTTTCACATACAAAACTCAGGAGAAACATAAAAAGGTAAACAGGAAAGGGAAATCATAAGAGACTTAATAAGGTTAAACTGTTTACATTCCTATGGAATGATGGGAAGATGATATTTGTAACTATGGCATTATTTAAAGGTGTTTTGGGGAGAACTCAGGCAAGTCACTGCCTTTTCTCCACCATCTTGGCCCGACCTCCCATGAAAGTACTATATGCAGATAAAAAAGTGGTAGGATCCCTCATAGTCTCCCAGAGTTGGTGAAGAGGAGAAGCAAATGAATTCACAAGAGAAAGGGAGTAAATAGTATGGGCTGATTACTTCAGTTAATTTATAACTTGTAACTGATACTTCCTATGAGAAGATAATACTTGTAACTCATTAAAAACTCTCTTATTATTAGGGCAGTTAGAAGTATATATAGACAGAAGGCATAGGTGTGAGTTGAATATGAAACAATGATATCTGAAAAACTAAAATTAAGGGGTGAGAGAGGAATGTACTGGGATAAAGGGAAAGGGGTGGGTAAAATGGGGCAAATTGTCTCACATAAAAGAGGCAAGAAAAAACTTTTACAGTGGAGGGAAAGATGGGAGAGGTGAGGGGGAGTGAGTGAAACTTATTCTCATCAAAATTGGCTCAAAGAGAGAATAACATACACACTCAATTGGGTATAGAAATCTATCTTATCCTACAGGAAAGTAGGAGGGGAAAGGGAGTAAAAGAAGGGGAGGGTGATAGAATAGAGAGCAGTTTGGGGGAGGGGGTAGTCAGAGGCAAAACACTTTTGAGGAGGGATAGGGTGAAAGGAAAGAGAATAGAATAAATGGCGGGGATAGGATGGAGGTAAATACAGTTACCAGTAGTAACTGTGAAAAAAATTTTGAAGCAAGTTTCTCTGATAAAGGCCTCATTTCTCAAACATATAGAGAACTGAGTCAAATTTATAAAAATAGAAGCTATTCCCCAATTGATAAATGATCAAGAGATATGAACAGTTTTCAGATGAAGTAATCAAAGCTATCTATAGCATATGAAAAAAATACTCTGACTCACTATTACTTGGAGAAATGCAAATTAAAACAGTTCTGAGATACTACCTCATACCTATTAGATTAGCTAATAGGACAGAAAAGGAGAATGACAAATGTTGGAGGGGATTGGGAAAAACGAGACATTAATGCACTGTTTGTGGAGTTGTGAACTGATTCAACCATTCTGTAGAGCAATTTGAAATTGTGCCCAAAGGGCTATAGAACCATGCATACCCTTTGACCTAGTAGTGACATTACTAGGTCTGTATCCAAAAAGGGAGAAAAAAAACGAAAAGGAAAAGGACCTATATATACAAAAAATATTTATAGCAGCTCTTTTCTGATGGCACAAAATTGGAAACTGAGGGGATGCCCATCAATTGAGGAATGGCTGAACAAATTGTGCTATGTGATTATGATGGAATACTAGTGTACTATAAGAAATGATGAGCAGGATGCTCTCAGAAAAACCTGGAAAGACATGAGCTAATGCCAAGTGAAATGTGCTATGTACAGAGTAACAGCAATACTGTAAGATGATCAACTGTGAATCACTTAGCTATCCTCAGCAACACAATGATCTAAGACAACTCTGAAGGACTTAACGATGAAAAATGCTATACATCCCCAAAGAACTGATGGTGTCTGCATACAGACTGAAGCATACTATTTTTTACTTTATTTTTCTTGGTTTTTTTTTGGTTTATGTTTTCTTTCACAACATGACAAATATGGAAATATGTTTTGCATGATGGCACATGTATAACCTATATCAAATTGCTTGCCTTCTCAATGAGGGGGTTGGGGAGGGAGGAAGGGAGAGAATTTGGAACTCAAAATTTTAAAAATGAATGTTAAAAATTGTTTTTACAAATAACTAGGGAAAGATAAAATACTAAATATTTTTTTTTAAAAAACACTTTCATGATACCATCATCATTAATAGTAGCACCTGTGTTTTAGACTGGGGGTGGTGATAACAGAATGAATTCATTTTTCATCAGTAGAGCAGCAATTCTTACACACACACACACACATACACACACACACAAAACAATCGTAAGTGGTACCAATGCCCTTTATTTTTAACACTGAAATCATTTCCCAATCCCTGATGCCACCCCCCTTCTCTAATGAACCCTCCCTTGTACCAAAAAAACCCACCCCCAAACCAACAATAACCAAGCTAAAGTGTTCCACAAAACCACCAGGTCTGAATCACTCCTTTTTCCCAGTTGTGACCTCCTTCATCACCTTTACCAAGGTTTGGAGGTTTGAACTCATTCTTACTTAGACTTTTGAAATCCATGTGAAAAACATTTGTCTCCCTCATCCCTCAGATTGTGGCCATCAGGTGAGCAAAGGGAGAAGCTCTCTGGTAGAATCCCAGGACCCACTCAGTTCAGAAGGCTGCAGTCATTAGGGGAGGTGGGGCTTGACCTGGATCTTTAAGTACAAATGAGAAGAATTTGGAGAAGAGGAAAGGAGGAGGGGGATATGATGAGCTGGAGACCAGAGGAGGGCCAGGGTTAAGGCTGGAGAGGTTAGCCAGGGTCAGACTGTGGGGAGCCTCATACCACCATGATCATCATTCACAGATGGGTCATTGAGCACCATTACCAGGCACCGACTATGGAATAAGTGCCTGAATTGCCTTACAGAGCTCTGGAATTTAATGGACCTTGAGCATGGGGAGAAGGCATGCTAAACAGGGGTCGATGTGGATTAGAAGCCATGTGGGGCAGAGGAAGGGGCGCTGGACTTAGAGGCTGAGGACTGGGGCTCTCAGGGGCAGCTAGGTGGCGCAGTGGGTAGAGCACTGGCCCTGGATTCAGGAGGACCTGAGTTCAAATCGGGCCTCAAACACATAATACTTACAAGCTGTGTGACCCTGGGCAAGTCACTTATAACCCCATTGCCTAGCTAAAAAAAAAAAAAAGACTGGGGCTCTCAACCCAGATCAGCAGGACGGGCTTCGGCATTGACCTCCAATATCTCTTCCATTGATTCTAGACTATAATCATGTGATCAGGGTGGATCATAGGGTCCTAAATGTAGAGCTGGAAGGGACCTTAGAGGCCATTGAGTCCAAGCACCTCATTTTGCAGGAGGAAACTCCAGAGGAGTCTCTGAGAAATGTCGTTGTTGATCGTTCTTTGTTCTTGAAGAGTATCCAATGAGTGAATTGGATTTAAGTGAGGCAGAGATGTGCAAAGTCACCAGCCTCAAGCTCTCTCCTCCAGAGTCATTAGAATCCAGTGGCAAGATATAGATCAGGACAACTGGTGATGATCTTGGGTGCAAGTGGGAGACCTTGGACTTTTTAAGTAAGGTCTTTCCTAGGTCTCAGTTTGTCTGAGGCAACACCCATTCAGTGATTAAAGGCTAGGTAAGAAGTGAGGCAAAGAACAGCCTAGTTCGGCTTCCCAAAGGGAAGGGGAGGGGAAGACCCTCAGAGTTTCTGGCCAGAATAGAAACAATCGCTATTGAAGGAGGAAGGGAAAGACAGAAAGTAGGGACACTAGTGAGAAAGTTGCTGAGGAGGCCAAGAAAGTAGGGGATAACGGCCCTAGGGCTGCTGCCACAACCTGGTGAAGAGGTGCAGGTGCACACACACTTCAGTGCACACACGCTCGCGTGAACACACACACACACACACACATACACATACACACACACACACATCCTAAAAGTTTAGCTAAGCACCGTGCCAAACCTCAAAGCGGTAACACAAGCAGTGGGGAATATCACGATCACACTTGCTCAAAAGAGCTGTCACATGTTTTCATTTGAACAAAATGCCAATAAAATTGAGCCCAAACTGGGTGGCTTTTTTTTTTCTTTTTACAAAGATCAAAACTCCCACCTGCTCAGTAGGGAAGTATTTCTGTAAGGTAATTGTCGGCACTGCTTCTGATGAATGTCTCTGAAAGGCCTAGTTGGTGCCTTGCTCCCCAGGAGCTAACTTCTTCCTTCTCATCCTTTCTGCCCACAGGACTCCCCTCTCAAAGCAGTCCAGATGCTGTGGGTGAATCTCATCATGGACACGTTCGCTTCGCTGGCACTGGCAACAGAACCACCCACTGAGTCCCTCCTCCTGCGAAAGCCATATGGTCGAGACAAGCCCCTCATCTCCCGTACAATGATGAAGAATATTCTGGGCCATGCCATCTATCAGCTCACAGTCATCTTCACCCTGCTGTTTGCGGGTAGGCTGCTTCTGCCAGCGAAAGCCTGTTCGCCCAATGCCCTTCCTGCTGCCAGCCAGGCTTGTGCTCACATGTTAGCCTTGATCTGTGCACTACAGCTCAACCCTCTAAACTCCCAGGGGCTGCCGTATCTAAACATACGGAAGACGGGTGATTGGCCTAGCTCAGCAGGAATAAAGTCCAAATGGGTTTCAGGTTTGCACAGAGACCTAAACAGAAAAGGTCACATTCTAAACAAGTTTGAGTCAGGGAAGGAGATACTTTACAGAGTTATGGCTAGAGGGGCATGGGTCTGTCTAGAGCTGGAAGGGACCAGCTAGTCAAATCTCTTCATTTTAAAGTCGAGCAAATTGGGTCCCATCCAGGTGAGGTGACTTTCCCAAGGTCAGGTGGCCAGATCAGATTTTGAACCCAGATCCTCTGATACTCCAAATCCAACTTTCTGTCCACTCCACCGGGCTGCCATGCTTGACCAAATAGAAGCTAGAGGTGGTCGTTGAAAACAAAATGAACAATTTGGGTTATGTAAAATTGCTTTTGTGCAAACAAAATCAATGCAGCTAGAAAGCAAACAGGGGAGGGGGAAGAACTTTGTTGCAAATTTTTCTGATAAAGGTCTGATATCTAAGATATAGCTAGAGATAGACAGAGACAGACAGACAGAGACAAAGACAGAGAGAGAGAAAAGCCAGAACCCAGTATATTGGGTAGAGCCTCTGAAATATCCTAGCCTTGGACAAGTCTCTTAACTTCTTAGTACCTGAGGCAACTCCCTGAGACTATATGTCGCAGAGACGGTGCATACACGGGTGGAGGGATTTTCCTCATCTGGGAACAGACGTGCAACCCTTCACTAGAGGGAATCAAGAAAGGCCTCACCTGGGCAGCTAGGTGGCACAATGGATAGAGCTCAAGACTTGGAGTCGGGAAGACCTGAGTTCAAATCCTGCCTCAGATGCTTTAGTAACTGTGTGACCCTGGGCAAGTCACTTAACCTCTGTTTGCCTCAGTTTCCTCAACTGTAAAATGAGAATAATAAGGGCACCTCCCTCACAGGGTTGTTATAAGGGTCAATCTTATGAAAACCTCAAATATTAGCTAGTATTCTCCTCCTTGAAGAGGTAAGCAATCTTGGCCCAGGAGTTGACAAGCTATTGTCCTGAGATATAATCTGACCATGAAGAGGAAAGAAATGAAGGGGGAGGAGGGGAGGGATCGGGATCCAAGAGGAGAAAAAGGAGAAGGGGGAGGGTCAGGAGCATATGACTCTGTCCCTGATCCTTGCTGACACATATGGTCAGCTCATCTGCTTCCGCCTCCTCTCTCCCATCCCCCTTCTTCTCACTGAAAAAATCCAAGCTGCCAGTCCCTGACTCTGTCCTTGGTTAGGGGGTGTTTTTATTCATCCAGTTCAGTTCGGTTCGGTTCATTGATTGAACTCTTCCTCTCTGCCAGACCTGGTACTGTGCCTAGCACAGGGTTACCCATGCAGGGGGATTGCCAGGGATACCCAGGCAAAAGTGAAACTGGCCCTCCCCTCAAGGAGCTTATTTTCTATGTGAAGGAAACAAGAGACAAACAGAGAAGTAAATACAGAGTCATTTTGTGGGGAACGTGAGCAGAGTGCCAACAGCTGCAGGGATCAGGAAAGGTCCCATGTATGAGCTGAAGAGGAAGCCTGGGAGAGAGAGAGGGAGGAGGGGAGTGCATTCCAGGAACAGGGGACTGCCTAGGCAAACACACAGAGACAGGATCTGAGGGAATTCGCATCACCAGAACCCCCACTCCCACCCCCCCACCACCACCTTATTCCCACCCCCCACCAGCACTCCCAGCACCCCTACCTCCTACCACCACCACCCCACTCCCACCCCTAGCACCACCAGCACCCTCATTCCCACCACCCCTACCACAGAAAAGGTGTTCAATCCTAGATATTATCAGAAAGACAAAATTGATGACTGGATGGGACATGCCAAAGTTCTCAAGGAACATTCAATTCACTGAGTTTGCCGGAGGCCAGGAAGGAGCATCAGACAGACCACCTGCTGCTCCCCACTGCGGATGTCCCCAGACTCAGTGCCAACTTCTCCAACATTATACATCCCAGCTTCCACCCCTTGCCTCACCTGTTAGACTGAGCGTTCCAGGTGAATTTGGACCTGACCCAGCAGGGCCTCCTCTCTTCTCTCTCAGCTCCATCTCCCCTTCCCCAGGAGGGTTCCCTGGAATTGTCCTTAACCCCCAGCACAGGCCTATGACATTTTAGACTGAGGTGGCATTCTTTTCTGGTGATGCCATGTTGCGTCATTGCATAGGCACTACCATGGGATCATCCAGAGGTAATTCAGGGCTGTCAGACTTCAGGCATTTGTCTCTGCCAACTCCAAGGCTGTGATCGTTACATCAGGGGCCTGGCTGCTAATGGGCACCTCTGCTCACTCCATTCCAGCTAGGTAGAGCCTGCTAAGGAAACAGATCCAACAGGTCAACCAGATTGGGGATTAAAAGAACAATACCGAATTGGGAATAGGGCAAACGGACTGTTTCAACGACCTGGAAGAACAAATTCATTTCAAGTATCCTTTTTTTTGACCCCCATCTATGTGCTTTTTTATGTTTGTATTATATTTATCTCTATAGAAATATTATATATTTATATTCATGTTTACTTGCTTTTTTTATGATTGATGCTAATTCTTGCCTGATGTCAAATTCTGAGCCATTCAGTAAAGTAGGCTACAGTCTGTTAACCTGATAAAACTTAGGGTCATCGGATCAGAGGTTTAGAATGCAGAGCTGGCAGGATAGCTAATGCAACTCCCTTCATTTCACAGAGAAGAAAACCAAGGCTCAGGGAGAGAAAAGGACTTGTCCAAGGTCATAGGCCTAGGAAGAAGCAGAGCCAGGATTCTGAGGCCCTCTGACATTAGAGCCAATACTCTAAACCATTGTAACATAATGCTTTACATTATTTAAAGGTATTACCCAAAAGTGATCATTGCATTACTTTGAAAGTAGCAAAAATGACACTTCTTCCAAGTCAGACTTTTCACTCATTCTAATTGGCTTCACTCCCTCCATCCTGTCCCCATCAGTTTGGAGCAGTAAGATAATAGTTATTGACCTTGAGTAAGTCATTTCCCTTTTCTGAGCCTCAGTTTTCTCATCTCTAAAATGGGAATAATAATCATTGCGCTATTTACTTTATTGAGTTTTTGTAAAGAAAGTGCTAATGGAAAGGTGAGTTGTTATTGATAATCACTACAAGTGTAGATGGGAATGAATCGAAATACTGGGTCCTAATTTATTGGTAGATCAGGACCAGAACCTATGATTTGGGCCTCAGGAGCTGGGTCAAGTTTCTCAATCAAAATCCTCAACGGATTATCCCCATCACTGTGCTAGGAGTTTGTGTGAACCCTGTGAAGTTGGCAGCCCCTCCATCTCTAGACCCAAACAAGGGCTTGTGGCTGGTCTGAGCAACTTCACAGTGGGAGAAAATGGGGAAAAGTGAGACTGAACAGGGCATGCATGCTCTTTTACCTCTCTTCCCTCTCTGCCTAATGTTGCCTCCACCCCTGCTGGGGTCTGCTGGGAGCTGCCCATTCACCACCTCCCTTCTCCCTCTCTTCTCTTCCTCTCCATTCTAGGTGAGGTCATGTTTGACATTGACAGTGGCCGGAATGCCCCTCTGCACTCTCCGCCCTCAGAGCACTACACCATCATCTTCAATACTTTCGTTCTCATGCAACTTTGTAATGAAATCAATGCCCGTAAGATCCATGGCGAGAGGAATGTCTTCGAAGGCATTTTCAGCAATCCCATCTTTTGTTCCATTGTCCTGGGCACCTTTGGCATTCAAGTAAGAGAATCTAGGCCAATCTTGCCACCTACTTGCCATGTGACCTTGGGCAAGTACTGACTCTAGGTTGCCATTTCCCCTTCTAACAAATGAAAAAGACTAGAGACTGAAGATAATGAAGGAATCCAAAATCACTTATTAAGTACTTATGGATGTGCCAAGCACAGTATTAAGAACTGGGGGTACACATGGAAGTAAGCAAGACAATCTCATCTTCTAGGTTAACCCTTACAATCTTCTAGCTCGGAAGGGAGGAAACAATTCATAAAGGGAGGCCTTTATGAGAAGAGAAAAGGAAAGGTTAACCTAGAAGATGGACCAGCATGAGGCAAAACTGGGAAGGAGTATTTTCTGGTCCTCCCACCTCCCCTTCAACCTTAGGCCACCACCATTATCACTTTTGCCCAGGTGAGGAGTGCTCAGCCTCTTAAGCCCCAAGATCCCCATCTGCTTTCACCTCAGAAGCAGATCCTCTGGTAACCTTTAATTGTGGATAGTGGGTGACTCAGTAGGTTTCCCCTGCCCAAAGGTATTTGCATTTGAATAAACTTTAAGCCCAGGGGGCGTTAGGTACAACAGTGATTTCCCTAATCAGCAGCAGACTTTCCCAGATGCCAGAGTGGGCAACTCACTGAGCCTCTTAGTAAGGCTGGCCCAGGGACTCCAGTTTAATGTTTGTCCAATTGTCCAGATCAGTGGAGAAGGCTGAGTAGTCTGTTTGGGAAGGTCAGTGGAGTGGTCATGACTCTTGGCTTTCAATCTGACTTGAAAAAAAGACATTAAATCTTCACTTTTCCTTACATGGGAGAGGGGACAAGGGAAGCAAGTTACTGAGCCCAAGTCACTACAAAGTTGGAGGGGGGGGAGGGGAAGAAGAGAGGGACCATAGGACTGAGCTCTGAGGAAAGGGCTGCTTAAACAGCCTGGTAAGACCACCCCTGCCACAGGGCCTCCTCTCACTGCCAGCACTAGGTGGGGTACGGTTTCATCAAGTGGTTCTTTGTTGGGCAGAAGGAATTCAAACATGGCCCTAAGCTCACTGGCCAGGTATTTCCCAAACTCAGACTTTCCAAAAACATTGTGCTGTTCCACAGGTATCTCTTACTCGGTACTTCTTTGAAATTCCCCAAATTTAGCATTTATTTTTTCAGAAGAAAAGCTTCTTCTTTTCCCTCTGCCCCCCCCCAAATTTCCCAGGAAAAAGTCCAGGCTTGAGCTCACAAGTGACTGGTAGGTACAGCCCAGGCACCTGAGAGTCCTGGCACCACAAAAACCAAACCAGCATCACCAACCCCAACCTCTTAAGTCAAAGCTATGGGAGTACTGGCTCCCTGAGTATAGAGAGAGAACACCAGAGAGTGGGAGCCAGTAAAACAGAAGAGGCCATTAGTACCTATGGTCAGCCTCATTCCCACTCAGCAAACAAACCCTAGAATACCTCTGGCTTGTTGCCAAACAGTGAGGCCCTTGCCACTTTCTCTGGGATGCTTTCTCCAATTACCAGTTACAAGTGACCATCCATCACTTTTAGAAGCAGTGCATTCCTGGAACCCTGTGGCAGGTGGTGTTCACACCCTGTCCTGCTAAATACATCCTTAACTTTGGTGGGTAGAAACCGCTAAGTATGTGGACACAGAAGCCAAGGATAGGGCTTTGTTAGGCAATAGAAAATGGGGCGCCTAAAGGGAGTGGTCATCTTTTTATCCCATCTGTCTCTCAGACCAACAGGGATCCCTCCCCTTCCTTCTAGGGGTGGGGAACGTTCGGCCTCGAGGGGCCACCTGTGGCCCTCTAGGTCCTCAAGTGCAGCCCTTTGACTAAATCCAAACTGCACAGAACAAATCCCATTCGTTAAAGGATTTGTTCTATAAAACTTGGACTCAGTCAAAAGGCCGAACCCAAGATGAAACTTCAACCCTTCAGAGATTTTCTGTAAATGCTGTGTCCTGTAGAGAGAACTGACCACCTGTTAACAGCTTCATCACACTGGCTCCTTTGCTTTCTTCCTCCAGATCGTTTAGGGCAAAGGTTCTTTACCTGGAGTCAGTGAACTTTTTTTTTAACGTTTTGATAATACTATTTCAATATAAATTATTTCCTTTGTAATAGTATCTATCTTATGTTATGCATTTTTAAAAAACAATTTTGGAGGAGTAAATAGGTTTCACCAGATTTCCAAAGGGGTCTCTCTCTCTCTCTCTCTCTCTGTATGTCTCTCTCTCTCTCTCTTTCTCTGTCTCTTTCTCTCTCTTTCTCTCTGTCTCTGTCTCTCTCTCTCAGACATACACACACACACACACATATACACACACATTAAGAATCCCTGGTTTAAGGAATTGGTTAGCCCAAGGCAGGGTTGGTCCTATACACGAGCCAGCTAGATAGCTACCTTCCCCACCACCATCGGTAGTCTGCCCACAGCTCCTGAAATCCGCCACCCTTAAGAGTTGCCCCTTTGGGAAAAGCATTTATCTGCCCAAAGCGTATGTTATAATGCAAAGATCTTGACATCCAAGTAAGGTTTGATGGGAATGGGACAAGGTGATGATAAGGTCCTCCATAGGGAGCTAGGCCTGGGTGGAGGGGGGTGCAGGGGGAAAAGGAGGAAGGAAAGGGCCAGGCAGCAGAACGTGGAACAGAAATGGAGGCAGAATGCTTGAGATGTATTTGGCCAACTCCCAATTGTATCCTGAGATATCAAATCAATGGCAGCCATTGGAATGACTACAATACCTGGCCCTGAGCTTACTGATACCAGGGAGCAGAAGAGGGGTGAATCCAGTTTCTGGGGAGTTCCTATCTTGCTGGAGAGACAGGCCCTACCCTTCTCCACTTTCCCTCCTCCCCCACCTCATTACCCACATACCTCCAGTGAGCAATAGGGGGCATTAGGGTGGGCTTCCTGAAGAAGATGGAACTTAGAATCAAAGTTGAAGCTGGAAGGGACCTTTAAAATTATGTAGTTCAACCCCTTCGTTTTACATGTGGGGAAACTGAGATCCAATTGAAGGAAAACAAAAGTTCAGGGTCCCCCAGCAAGTTCTTTCTAAGACCCTGTGGGTCAGTGGAATTCCCATGGAAGTCAGGAGGAGGCTGGAGATGGGGTAAGAAGACAGGAACAGTGTGGCCACCCCTGCCATCCAAACCTCTGGCTTAGGCCCCCTTTTTCTCTTCCAGATTGTGATTGTACAATTTGGTGGGAAGCCCTTCAGCTGTGCACCTTTGACCATCGAACAATGGCTCTGGTGCCTATTCATTGGTATCGGGGAACTCGTCTGGGGACAGGTAAAAACCTCACTTCTTTGGTGTTCTTGGCCCAGCCCTGCAGCCTTGGCTTACACAGGCGCCATCATTGGTGCCATCCCTATGGTAGAGTGGGAATTTGCCCAGCATCCCTGGGCTCTCACTCCAGCTTTAGTCAGCGTAGCTGTCCAATAACCTGGAGACCCTCCGACATTCAGTGGGCGTTCCTGTTAACCTTTCTTTACTCAGGTCATGCCACTGGCTCACTTTCTTTTGCAGTCATATAGTAATCTCCCCACCAATGGCTTTTAGGCTATTTGTGTTACACGTCATTGTTGTGGCCATTGTTGGAGGGAGGGGAAGGCAGCTCCCGTTGCCCTTGGGATCAGCAGAAGGTTTGATGTTTCTGATATTGCATTGGTCATATGTCACCAGAAGAATATTAGGATTAGAAACAATGTGTTTTTATTATATTCTCATATTATATTAATGCCATTGATAGTGTGTTACCATAAAATATTAATGTTGTATAATAACATTTTATGTATTGACCCTGGGCAAGTCACTTAATCTTTGTTTGCCTCAGTTTCCTCATCTGTAAAATGGAGA
>NW_020954802.1:82370-90846 GCF_900497805.2 Vombatus ursinus
TAATAACAGCACCTACCTCCCAGGGGTTATTGTGAGGATCAAATGAAATAATCATTGTAAAAAGCACGTAGCCCAGTGCCTGGCACATAGTGAACATTTAATAAATGTTGGCTACTATTGTCAGTTATTACTGTATAATTTTTTGTTGGTCCAAACCTACGATTTCGTCAATGTAGGGAGCTGCCAGTGGGAAATGTTCTCTTTTAATGCAGATTGATATCTGCTCTGTAACTTACAGCCTTGGAGAGTTCCCTAGAATACTGCGAGGTTAGCTGACTTGCCCAGGATCACACAGACAGTATGTGTCAAATGCAGGATTTGAACTCAGGTCTTCCTGACTTTAAGGCTACCTCTTTGTGCAATATACTGTATAATATTATAATAATCAGGGGTGTGCTGGTGAATATTTAACAACCAGCTCTCTGGGGGGGAGGGAGTGTACATGACACATTTTTATGTTTAATCTGCATCATTAAGATTTTCACCATCATTTTCTTATGTCTGGGTAATGGACAAAACAGTAAATCCATCTTTAATTTGTAACATTTACCAATTTCCAATGTGTAGATGCTCACATTGAAAATTTAATAATAGACTCAAAACCTGTCCAGGCTGGCTCCAGCATACCCCTGAAACAGAATGTGGAATCACAGACTTAGAGTTCATGTAGTCCAACCAGCCAGCCAGCTCCCTATGGTTACAGAGTAGGAAACTCAAGCCCAGGGAAAAATGCCCAGCCCAAGTAAGTAGAGATGAAATAAGCACTTCTTAAGCACCGACTTTGTGTTATTTACACATATTATCTCATTTGATCCTCACAGCAGCCCTAGAAGGGAGGTTTTGTTATTATCCCCATTTTACAGATGAGGAAACTGAGGCAAACAAAGGTGAAGTGATTTGTCCAGGGTCACACAGCTAGTATGTATCTGAATCCAGATTTGAACTCAGGTCTTCCTGACTCCAAGTCCTGGACTGTATTTATACCACCTAGCTGTCTCTGTAAGTAGCAGAGTGTCAAGGAAGAGGGCAGATGGTGCCAATCCAGGGAGGTCAGGTAAGGCAGAGAGGAAAGAGGGGGGAGGACAAATTCAGTAGGTCAAGCAGCAGGGATCAAGAACCCAGGCTAGGAAGTAGGAGCAAAGAGTCTGGGCAACCAGGGATCTGAGCACCAGGAATAAGACCGCAGCTTACCACTGAGCTAAATGCCCAGACTAAGCCCAGAGTGTGGGCAGTGCCTAGCCTGTGGGGAGAAGCAAATAAGAGGGCCTGGCTGTAATGGGAAACAGGGCAGTAGCCACATAAGAGTACATGAGCTGAGTGCTCACACAGACACACACACACACACACACACACACTCCTGGTGAGTCTATGCTAGTAGCCAGAGGGGCAAACAGAGCCTCATAGGTACATTATTTGCTTGGGACTTGTGCTAGAGCCCAAGGCCTTGTATTAAGCTGGATCTCTGGGAAGTTCTTATAGACAGCCCTTCATTGACAACCATCTCTGTTTGCCTTCTGGGGGCTTTTGACACTGCACAGGTCATTGCCACCATCCCTACCAGCCAGCTGAAGTTCCTGAAAGAGGCAGGGCACGGACCGGGAAAAGATGAGATCACCGATGAGGAGATGGCAGAAGATGAGGAAGAGATTGACCACGCTGAGAGGGAACTCCGCCGTGGCCAGATCCTCTGGTTCCGAGGCCTTAACAGGATCCAGACTCAGGTATACCACTGGGGAGAAGTGGGAGGAGGAGCGACAGTCAGTTGCTTTGGAAAAAAGACACGTTCACCACTCAGGTCCTTCAAATCCCCTTAAAGTGTCCTTTCAAGAAAATAGCATCCAGTTGTGCATGTCTTTCTTTGGAGGGGTGTGCCCAGTTGTTTACCAGATGATTTTACTTTAGTTAACATTGGTTGCTTTTCTGCCTAGAGAGACTGGAAAGAAGCAGAGGATGGGAGAGCTGGGCTTAGACCACTGAGGGATGTCCTTCTCTTCCATTCTGATCAGTTTCACAAAGCAGGTTGCCATATTGTTGTTGTTGTTTCTTTTTTTTTTTTTTTAATCTAGTTGGTGGTTCAAATCCCAAACACTTGACACGTACTAGCTGTGTGACCTTGGGCAAGTCACTTAACCCCAATTGCCTTACCAAAAACAAACAAACAAACAAAAAAAAACAAATAAATCTAGTTGGTGACCCAAAAAGAAAAGAATTCCAATTGTACAAAATTCAACACAGCTTACTTCACAAAAATAGACACTCAGGGAAGCTGCCTATGCAAATTATTTTAAAAACAATGTGACAGTGCAAACCGGTTATCCAGACCAAATATGTTTGGCTTATTTTAAGCCATCTCTTCTTCTATTCTAAATGTAAGCTGGTCTCCTCCCTCCCAGCTCTGAGCCCAGGTTGATTTTCTCCATGGGAATTCTTCTCCCAGATGGTGCAACATAGAATTCAAGGTGTGTTGGTGGTGGTAGAGGGGTTGAGGTGTATAGGGAGGGATTATGTGTGGGATTTTAATTAGCCTTCCTTCAAAGCATGAGGGACATTGGCCCAAATGGATGAAATAGATCAACTCCCATTCTGGTTTCCATAGCTGACCATGCTGAAGCCTGGGTGAGTGAGGATACTTGGTAATCTGTTTAAATATGGGAAACATATTTAATAGAGTAATTTCAACAAGGTCTACTAAAGCTAGAGTCATTATCTGGGTCACCCTCTTTTCTCCCTAACCTTCTAAGCGCCATCTTAAGAGCAAGTCTAGTTGAACACAAGACAAAATGCAACCCAGTAGCCAAATTCTGGGGCTTAGTACAATACTATTTCTGAATAGAGTTCTCTCCAGCCCAGTCATCCAGAACCCCAGCTGTTTATGCTATAGCATTCCAAATTATTAGCATTCACAAGAAGTCTTTTTTTTTTTATTGTTGTGCATATAGGACGATCTAACCCAAGCAGAAAGGAAAAAGCAAAGATCAACCATCAGCTCACGGAAACTATCTCAGAATTGAATTGTCCCTTTCCCAGACCTTTCTTAATAAAAAAAATCCCTCTTTTAAAAGACCTGTCCAAAAAGATTATCTTCGTGTAGCTTTAAGACGCCACAAGGGAGGGAAAGGATGGGGAAATTCTTAGTGACATCCTGAATACTTCTGGTAAAATGACATGGGCTCATCCTACCCAAGTGCCTTCCTAATTGACATGTTTAAGTGGTAGTCATTGGGTTTCCCAACTGTGTATGTGGGGGAGGGAAAGGCAGGAGGGGATGGGACAGGAAGGGATGCCTTCACCAAGCACAACCTCACCGTTGTTTCTTCATTTAGACCAAACCTATGTTTAGTTCAATTACCTGAGGTTGGCAGCTGGGTGAATCCACAGCCTAAAAGCCTTATTTCTCACAACTTGGTCCTAAATATCCTCACTTCTGTACTTGTATTTTGTCTCCTGCGCTGCGCCCTAAGCCCAGTACTGCTTTTCGAAGTGACCCTGCTAAACAGGCCCAGTATTTTTCAGCTCAGGACACCTAGTAAATGCCATGTCTGGTTTGAATAAACAGAGGTACATTCAGCTAATAGGGCAAGGTGGATGTGAGTCTATTGATTCAAAAGAGAGTATATCCTGGAAAAAATGAGGGCTAATGCGATGGATGGCCTCACGTCAATGCTATGGTTCTTAAAAAAAAAAAAAAGGAAGGAAGGAAAAAAAAAAGAAAGAAAAGAAACCGTCGATGCTACTGGGCAGGCTTCTCCACACTGACTCGCCCTGTTCCTGGGCCTCTCTCACTAACCTGACCTGAATGCACAAAGCCTCCTTTATTTGAACACATGTAGTTGGCTGATGCCGTTGTAGGTGCCAAATCAGCCGCATAGACATGAGAATTCGTAAATGCTCTCCACCCCAACTAGAATAACAGAGCGCAATGGGACACACACAACATTGTTGGATTTTGCCTAGCAGCCTCGGAAGGGAGCCCTGCCCCGTGCTCTGCCTCCTGGCCTCCTGCCGACAACATTTGGGTCTTGCTTCCAAAAAGACCTAGTCAATTCCTGAGACCCACCCAAGTCCTTGCTGTAGCCCCTTCATTGCTTGGGGAGAAGAGTGGGTACCCTCCTTTCCCCCCACCTAAAGTCAGAATACATGGCTGGAAGAGAAAGCAAGGGCTCATCAAACATTTGCTTTAGCTTCTGGATTTTAAACTCATGTGGAGTTGGGCTCAAAAAAAAGAGAGAGACCGTTAACAGCCAAGAGTGTATCCTTCCCCTCCCAGTGACCATTGTTCTCCTCTTGGGAGGCTGCCCCAGCCTGGGGAGGGAAGGGGGAAGAAGGGGGGAAGGCCTTCTCTTTGGCAATGGCCTTGGAGAAAATCAGATCTCATTCCTTTATGGTCACACCACGTTTATGACCCCAGACAGTATTTCCTGCCTGGCCTGGACCTCCCCCCTCCACCTCCTTCCACAATCAATGACTTTGGGATGCCTCCAGAATTCAGATGCACCCTCCAAGGACCCAGATCTGTCCCTGTGAAGTACATACAAAGACTATAGAATAGGCCATTCCCAAAGAGGAGCCCCCAAAGTGGTGTGGGAAGCAAGGGGGAGAACTCTAAAACGGAACATCATCCACTTGGATGTGAACATTTGAGTCTGTTTCATAATTCGTCTAATTGGCCTTGTTGCCTCAGAGTCATATCACCTAGGCTTGATTTGGCAAGAAATAAAAATCTCCAAGCAACCCCAAAAGGAGAACAGGTTCTACCAGCAGCAAATGAAGCTAAGATCAGAGTGCTGACAGTGATAATCCGAAATCACTCATTTCTCTCACTACCTTGTGCTCATGCCCCTACAGACAGCTTAAAAAAAAAATTTAAAAAAACACACACACAGAGCCTCAACTCATAAGAAATCTAAAAACAGACTCAACCTTGTGCACAAAATCCACATTGTTGCTCTGAGCCTTGGGGGGAGGGAAAATGCAGATGTCATGTCCCCTCCCCGCCCCCTTACTGCTGTGGAGCAGGGACTCTTCCCGGTGCCAGCAAGCCCACAGGCTTGGTGGGAATCTTGTATTGCCGCAGTTTTGAAAGTCTACCCTTCTTAGTTAAGCAAATTCTCCTTTTGATATTTCCTAGGGGATATTTTCCTGGCTGATAAAATAAGATACTCAGAAATCTGATCATTTGGACAGAGTAATAAAAGTGAGTAATTAATAGAGTAAGAACTTGATCATTTAGGGCGCTCTAGGCAGAATTTAAAGTATAAATGAGAAGATGGTTTTGAAGTAATGCAGTATGATTACTTTCGTAGAGGATGTAGAACAATTAGAAATAGGTTAACTAAGTATTGCCTAGTAGAGGTACTTAAGAAGTCTGCTTTAATGGCTGGAGAAGTGGGTTGTAATGTGCGTGTTGTATATACGGCTAGGTCCAGAGTCGTGCAAATAATGAATCTCCTTGAAGTAGTCCCATTATTCGAATTCACACTGCGTATTTCCATTGGCTAGAGCCAATGACCGTACTTTACAATAATGATGTCTTCGAATAGTGCACCTTCGAATACGTAAGACCGCTTTGGGGAGTTCATTAGTCGCAGTAACTGGGACCTGGCTGAATGGTATCTTTTAAATGCCTGAAAATCTTTTTGTTCTCCTAATTAGTTTCAGTAACCCCCTACCATGCCCTTCTCCCCCATACACTCACAATCTTGTTCGAATTAATCATTTCTTCAACAAGCCCATTCTTCATGGATAGCACAGAGGTCAACCTCAGCCCAGCCCTATCCAAATTGATTATATTTTCCTAATCGAGTCCCCTTTCTCCTTTCCTAACCCCATTCCCTCCTTCACCGTCTCTAGGAGGGTAGTACAAGCCAAACTTTATCTCATTTTCTCTCCCACAGATGGAGGTAGTGAGTACTTTCAAGAGAAGCGGTTCATTTCAGGGTGCCGTGCGCCGACGTTCTTCGGTCCTCAGCCAACTCCATGACGTAACCAATATTTCTACCCCTACTCACGTAATTCTCTCTGCTGCCAATCCCACCAGCGCTGCTGGGAGTGAGTCTTGATTTCCCTTTTCTGATCATCTTTAAACAAAAAAAAAAAAACCCAAAATATATAAATATATATATATATACACCAAACCCCCCCTAAAAAACAAAAAAACGAAAAAAAAAAAATCCCAACCCTCCCCACAACTCTTTCTTCTCTTTTTTCCAGTCTTGCATTCTCTGCTCAACGTGGCTTTTAAGTTCTTCTTTTATTGCTCTGTCTAGTCCTTTTTCAGTCAAGATGGTGTATATGTTCTAAAGCCATGTTCTCTTATAATATTTCTCTACATCTGTGGTCCTGCTAGACTTGTTCTTTTAGCTGTAGTTTATTTTTTCTTTTGTTTCAGTTTAGTGCTCTTTTGCCTTTGATTTCCATTTTACTTCCTTTGTATCTGCCAATGGTTTTTTGGTGAGTTTGGGCTACTTCTGGTGTTGTAACCTGTCTTTTGGTGTATTATGTGAGGGTTTGGGAGCTCGGGTGCTCTATTTAGAAGGGTGAGGGGGCAGTGCAAAATCAGGAGTGTTTTTACAAAGAAATTTTCTTTTGCTGTATCATTTATGATGGAAGAATCCACTATCTAGGGGTGGGGCCCAAAATCAGTAGCATCCAGCCCTTTCTTGGAGTTGATTTCAAGGGGACGGATCCATTCCGAAATGCTCAGAATTCACCGGACAGTACTGCTGCCTTCCCAGAGATCACGGGCCAGGGGCAGTGTTACCTACCACTGGGCCACTGCTACTGCTTAGCAATGGGAGCAATAATACTGCTGCCTATGCTACCTCTTTCCATTCTGGAGGGAAGGCTCTGCCCTCTGAGCTTACTTCTCCAAGCTCTCTGATTTTTCGATGTTCTCTATAAATTCAATCTCGACCAAATTTTGTCCTGCTCTGAAGTTCTTTGATTCGCCAGTGCGCTGTGGGACCAAACACCTTGGAACACTGGCACCATTGTTTGGGGGATATTACTTGTTTCTGCCATGGGTCCTATTCCGGACGTGGATTCTACCACATCTCTGTTGTTTAGTATAGTTTCCCTCATCAGCCCACAGAGCTAGATGGCTAAATTCTGACTTGGCCTACGCTCTTTCTCAGGGAAAATGCCCCATTATTCTTGACAAATGGCAAATCGGTTTTATTTTTTTCTTTTCCTTTTAGTTTAAAAATACCACAGGGCTTTTTCGAAAGAGGTAAGACAATTCCACTACTGTGCCAATCAGTCCCCCCTCAAAACAGGCAAAGAAAAAAAAAACACAGTTGCTCGAAGCACCACCCCCACAGCTAGACACATACATCACTGTTCCCTTGTTAATGGTTCCTTTAAGGGAGACTGGTAAACTATTGACAATGCTGCTGATTTCACTCACATGTTGGCCTGCTTTTCATAAAATGCCAAGAGCTAAGAGTAAACCTTCGAGTATAGGCCCAAAGGGTTTGCGGAAGTCTGTAAATGCTGCCATTTTCTTTCCTTTCAGTGAGATGTAATCCCTTTGACCTGCAGTGAACAACATTTGATTATTTATACAGTCTGAAGGTCATTAACTGCGTCTTTTTCTCCCCATCACAGAATCTTTGGTTTTCTTTTAGGAACTGTTGTGAGGCCACCCATGGGGTGAGGTCCATGGTCCCTGTTGGCTAAGTTGTCATTTCTGGCTTATTTTAAATCAATAGGAGAGCCCCAACACATAGGAATTGCCAGTCTCCCCACCCCCACCCCAGCTTCCCCCTCTGTCGTGACTTGCAGCTGTGTCTATTCTCTGGACATTTTCTCCCATGAGTGCCAACCTCAAACCATGACTACCCACTGAGGAAGTCACTTATTAGTCCACGAGTATCTGCTGGTGCTGGGCAGATGTCCCCAGGCAAAGTCACCCGGGCTGCACCCAGCTGAGGAATCCACCCCATCACCCAGGACTCATCAGGGAAACTCGTTGTCACAAAAACACTGAACCCATGGCTAGGTAGGGTAGCAAACCACAGATATGGTTTCAACTACTCTAGAACATGAACAGTATAGTAGTACACCACCTGTGTGTGGGACAGGGAGTGAGGGCAGGGAGGGCGAAGCGCCAATGCACCGTTGGGAGGCCTTTTCACCTTGACTCCATCCTTCTTGATATTGTTATGTCCCTCCTGGTCCCAAGCCAAGGAGCACTTAACCAATATCAGTGGCCAGGCACTTCCCTTTGCACTGTCTCTTTCTGTTCTTAGTTATCTCTGTCGGTCTCTGTGTTGTTTCAGGAGGGCGTCAGCTCCCTTTCTCCAACCCATGATGCCATGGCTGCCTTCTCCATAGTGCTCAGACTTGACATTCTCACTGGTGCTCCTCTCCCAGGTCCTGAGCCATCAAACATCACTCCCTTTTCCTGCCATCTCCCTGCTGCTCTCTCTCTCTCTCTCTCTCTCTCTCTCTCTCTCTCTCTCTCTCTCTCTCTCTC
>NW_020954802.1:90856-100145 GCF_900497805.2 Vombatus ursinus
ATGCCTCTTGGCTCCCAGATTCCTGCTTGTTCTCCTGCCTGTCCCTGGGCATCCTTTGTGTTCCTGGCACCTTCTCTTTCCCTGCAATGTGCCCACCAGCCATTCTCTCCTTCCTTTCTGCTCCTGGGTGCCTCCCAGGAGCCGGCAGGTGGTAAGTACAGCGGAAGAATAGTTCCCGCTGTTACCTGAACAGTTTAGGTGAAGAATTCACCAAACATCAGCTGGGTGAAAGGTTAGCTGCTTCTCACTCACTTTGCAGGGTAGGGGAAGAGGAGGGTTCTCCGTCCCCTTTGGGTCACACCTGCATTCCTCTCCAAGAGTTGGAGTTGAGAGGAAAAAAGGAAGTAGGAACAAGGAATTCTGGTGCCTGAGATCAGTTTGTCTCTTTTATGATTGGGTTGTACTTTCTGGAAAAGATCATCTGTTTGGGATGAGTCCAATGAGCAGAACAGCACTGACTCTCCTACGTGACCGTTGTCCTGCTGGGGGGCCAAGGCCCGCATCAGCCATGTTAGAGGTGACTAGCATATAATGAGACTAGTTCCCCAAGCCACACAGGAAAATCAGTCTTATTCCTTCACAGTCATACCCCAGAGGCATACAGGGAACTGGAGAACACCTTTGTTGTGTTTTGGAAGGGTATGTGACCCAGCCAAGAAAATGGATCAGGCAGCATGCCCAGCATTATCTTCTTAAATTTGAGGAGGCATCCAAGGAGCAGATATTAAAACAGAAACAGGTGCCCCTCCCCTGAATGGGGCTTCTCTCCTGAAATCAACAACACAGCTCACTCATTTACATGTTAAAACATTAGAGTATCAAAATCTGTTCTAATGATCTGGTCAATCCCAACGTGGATGAGTAACTGGGACCTGAAGTGCTTCAGCTGAGGGTTGAAATGATTGAAAAATAGGATGACATTTTCTGATAGTCCCAAGCTGTCCACAGGGCTACCGCCCAGACAATCCTAGTAGTGCTTTGGGGCCCAAGAAAAGAGAAGTCGTGAGGATGGTTTGGGGGGTGGGGTGGGAGCACAGCAGAAGGGATGTGAAGACCGTTGGCAAAGTGCTGCTTAGAGAGCCAGAGTTCTAACACTCAAGACATCCCTCTCCCATACTCTTAAGCATACCAAGGATATAAACACATCCCAGCCCCATACACCATTCCTCTACATCAAGAATGCTTTTTGGTCAGACTGAGCCTGAAATGAATTCTTGACCGAAACAGTGACCTGGGACCACCCCATGCCTTTCATCTCCAAATTCAATTTCACCCCCTCCCCAACCCATTTCTTCTAGTTGGACCTCAAGAAGGGCAATGGATGAACTCGACTGCCTTCTCTTTGGAATTGGATCTTCCTGGATTTTCCCCCTGCTGGTTTCCCTTTTAGTTTGATTATCATTTGCCGTCATTAGCATTTGAATATTGTTTGCTGCTCACTGCTGTGTTGCTCATTGGGCACCTCATCATTTGTTAGGCGCAACACTGGCAGCATGAGACTATGGCCAAAGAAAACCCTTCTGTTCCAATTCATTTTTCTTTGAATGATTTTAGAATAAAAATGGTGAAGTCTAGCCCCTTCTCCGATAAGCAGTTGTTGCTACTGCTTCATAAGGGTCTATATTTTCCCAGTTAAAAAGAGTATGAAAAACCCAAGAATGGGACTTGGGATTTTTTTCCTAGTAGGATAAATATTTCCATCCTTACTCCAGTAAAGCCAACTCATTCAACAGAAATTTGTCCAATGCACTGGGAAACAATCCTGGTAGACTTTCAGACCTTGTAGACTGTCCATGAACTCCAACTGCTCACCAATGCTCCATCCATCCAGAACCCCAACCCCTTCCCTCTCTGCCCCACCCCTGACCCTAGAAAAGTGGGGACTTGATGGAATATTTGCAAACTATTCCATATAGTTTAGACTCACTGGGAAGGAGCCTCCAGAGAGAAAAACTAAGAAGGTAGCTCTGGAGGTTGCCACCTCCTCCTCCCCCTCCCTCTCCTCCTCCTCTTCCCCACTCCCCCCTTCTCCTCTTCCTCCTCCTCCTTTGACCCACTCTCTGGTGAAAGCTCATAGACCATAAAAACAAACTAGCACAGAATGAATGAGGCCTGTCTATCCCAGTGGTAAGCCTGAGGTTCCTTTCATAGTGCCTACTTTAATTCAAAGACATACATTCACAGACTCTGCTTTCCTTGTTTGTTTATTTTATTTTATGCGTGTGTATGTGTGTGCGCACTCGTGTGTGTGTGTGTGTGTGTGTGTGTATGTGTGTGTGTGTATGTCCATGTCCCCCACGTGCCTCATTAGCTTCCCTCAGGGCCCAGGCATGGATGGACGCACCAATGACTTGGCATGCAATTCTCCCTGTTGAAACAAGGGGCCACTGGAGGCCTGTCCCCAGCCCTTCTTCCCGCAATAATGGGCCTTTATACTCGAATGTTTACTGTGGCAATAATGCATGAGTTTTGTACCCAATGCTTCCTCTGAGGGGGTTGCAGACTGTGTCGGTCGGCCATGGACAGAGGCCTTCTCTATGGTGTCTTGTTTCTCTGTATCATGCCGGAAACAGAGTCACAGGCGGTTTGGGGATTGGGTGGGTTTTTTCCCTTTTTTTTTTCCTCCCTTTTCATTTGATCCTGGCAGCATGTGAACCTTCCATCCAGCTTTGCAAGGCCTGAACCTGGGCCTCAGTCGGAGGCCTCACAGCTTTGCGTTCACACCACTCTCCATGAGCATGTGGAGACTTTTTAAATCAGTGGTGCAAGAAAACCTTTTAGTCGCATGTAACATACAATGCCTTGAAAATTGAGCCCAGTCTCATGTTGAAAGGAGCTTTTTTTGTCCAAAAAAAAAAAGTCTCCAAATTCGTCTCTCCAAAGAAACAAAAATGTAAAATAATAATACTAATAACTTTCACACAGCACTTTAAAGCTTGCAAAACATTTTACACACATCATAGCATAGATTTCAAGCTGGAAAGGATTTTCAAGGCCAGCTAGTCCACCCTCCTCACTTCACAGTGGAAACTGAGGCCCAGAGAGGTCAAGTGATTTGCCCAAGGTCACAAAGGTGTAGAAGGATTTGGGCTCAGGTCCTCTGACTCCAAATCCAGCACAGTCCATTACACACCACTGCTTTGTTTGAACCTCACAACCACCTTGTGAGGCAACTATTAAAAGTGCTTGGAGCAAAGAGTTTTCCAATTTTACATTCAGGGAAATTGACACTCTGAGAAATTAAGTGATATGACTTGCCCGTGATTGCATAACTAGTGTCAAAGGTGGGATTTGAACCAAGGCCTTCCTGATTCCACTGAGACCCCATGTGATCTCTCTAGATAGCCCTAAAATATCCAGAATTTACCCAATTCCCGGGAGATTTGGAGACTAAGGAGGCATTACACCTTGCATTGCTGGAAGGACTTAGAGTTTTCTCTCTCCTGAAGAAAGATGGGATCTTTCCTCCTGGGGCACCTGAACAATTAGTGATGATGATGATGATGATGGTGATGATGATGATGATGATGATGACAACTAGCATTTCTTAAGCACCTACTACATGCCAGGCACTGTGCTAAGCGCTTTTACAAATATCTCATTTGGTCCTCACAATAACCTTGTGAGGTAACTGCTATTATTATCCCCATTTTACAGATTAGGGGACTGAGGCTTAGAGAGGTTAAGTGACTTTCCCAGTGACACACAGGCAGGATCTGAACTCGGGTCTTCTTACCTCCAAGCCCAACACTTGATCTACATAAGCTAGCTACCTTTATTTACTCTAGTAAACCTACCTTGGGGAGAGCTGCTTCATGGCGGAGGGGCTGAAACACCCTACTGTCTCAATGCCTTTATTGGCATCCCTGGAAAGTGTCTCCAAAGAAAGTTTTTACAAGGGCAGAGTCTCCTGTGTATCCAGCTGCCATACTGGACATTATAGGAGAAGAAGGTTCAGCCTCTCCAGAGAGATTCCAGAAGCTAGATGCTTTCCCCCTTTCTTGCTAGGGTTTCACAGCATCAGTATCTTCCCCTCACTGCTACTGAGCTTCTCACTAGCTCAAAAAAAAAAAACAAAAAAACCTTAGACCCACTCATTTGCTTTTTTGGAGGGTGAGGCATTTAGGGTTAAGTGACTTGCCCAGGGTCACACAGCTAGTAAGTGTCAAGTGTCTGAGTCCAGATTTGAACTCAGCTCCTCCTGACTCCAAGGCCGGAGCTCTATCCACTGCACCACCTAGCTGCTCCCTTAGACCCACTCATGAACTAGTTCCATTCCTCCATTTTAAAGATGAGGGAAGACACAGTGAGGTCAACACCCAGCAAGTTAACGGCAGAGCCAAGATATGAAAGAGTAACCATCTCTTCATGCTTAGTAACCTCATCAGAAAGCTCTCACCTGGGTTACTCATATGAAGTACAGGGCCCCAAATAATCCCTACCCAGTTAACAGCCTACTATCCCAAAGCAATATGGGAAGAGGCATTTCAGGGGTCAGTGACTTCAGTTTGAAGTTACTGCTTTGCCAAGTGCTGAATCAGGGAGCAGATTAGAGCCCATACAATCCAACTGCTACATTTTCTTCTAATCAGGAACCTGAGACTCAGAGACAGAATGTCCCAGATCACACACCAAGTTAGTGGCCAAGCTTAGCTGAGAATCCAGACTCCCAGCCCAGTGCTCTTGCCAGGACACTACCCCCCTTTTCCCATTTTCAGACCCTCCAGGATCATATGGCCCTGGGTAAATGGAACACAATGGACTCATCCCAGAGCCTGCTTCCTGGGGTTTCCTTTCTTCAAGAACACACATTCTGGTAACCCTTGAGAAAATTTGTAAAAGGAAGTGCCATCAGTTGCATCGGGGTATTTCTATGCCAATTAACTCCCCTCTGCACAGGCTCATGGAAACACATCTGGTTTTCCAAGGCCACGTCTTCATTGTATATTTGGAGGGCTTTCTTTGCAGTTCAAGGACCACCTCTAGATTTCACTGATTAACTTCTCAGCTTCCAGCACCTGGCCCATTCGGACAGTGGTTAAGAAACAAGGTCTTGTCTATCACATTCCTTCCATTTCTGATGCCTGTGGCCACACAGACGCTCTAAGCTTGAAGCCTCAGGGTTAAGTCAGCAGTGTAGCCCAGTAAAGATCGAAAGTGAGGAACATTCAAATCTGCTCCCCAAATGGGGTCATGCCTGAGAATTCTGAGATCTCCTTAAGCTGTTACAATGGATCTTCCTGGCCATTCCATATGAAATACCACTCATAATGGTAACTCCGAGTTACTCCTGGCACATGAATGGGCATCCTGGAAAGGGTCTGAACCCAAGTGGTTTGTGTAAACCATGAGTGGAGGGAACTCTCAGGAAAAACATAAAAGGTGGTGAGGACAGGAGGGAGGCAGAAATATTGCATATTGAAGAGAGAGAGGTTTCTAACAAGGTTACTAAATACAGTGAGATGGTAAGCAGTGGCAGAGGCCGGGGACACCCTAAAAAGGAGACAGTGAGGCGGGCACCTGGGTTTGATCTCGGCTCCCAAGGCAGAACAAAATGAGAATGTGGCCTTCACATTTCTTGTTTTTGTCCTTTAATTTTACTTGGCTTCTTACAGTAAAAGCGAAAGGAGGTTTTCCTCCCCATTCTTTGCTCGTGTCCCCCCGCTTCCTCATCCTGTCTCCACTGCCATCTGTCCTGCCTCCAGTGAATGTATGCTCAGGAAGCGAAATGCTTCTCCCAAAACAAAAGCCCATCTCCTCCTACTGGGACCTACCCTATGGTTGCTTGAGCTCACTAAACTCATCCATCAGGCGCCTATTTCCATTGCAGAGTCTAACACCAGCATCCCCTCCACTTCCGTTCCTTTGGTTTCGTTTGGTTTGGTTTGGGGGTGTTCTTGCTGACCAGCCACTTGACCTTCCCTGTTCTTATAATGTTTTGTCTCCTATGTGTGCCACAGTCTGGATCAGTCCACGGTAATGCATTCTCCAACTTATAACTGTTCATGCACATTTATAAGGGACCGTACACGAAATGTCACCATGCACAGGTGGGATCGGAGATTCGGATGGGTAGGGGTGGGGGAAGGGAGAAGGAGAAGGAGGGAGGGGGACACATCAGCCTCGGTTGTGTCTACTCTGGATTTCGAGTTCTGTCAAACTCTTAGCTCAATGGATTCCCAAAGAGGACGGTGTAGATTACCCAGGCCCTTCTTTACTTTAAACCTTGAGAGCAGAGCCTTCTCTTAAAGGGCTTTCACACTCTTTGGGTTGTGATTACAACAACTTCTCAGGCTTTGACCCAACTCTTCAGTGATCAGGCTGGTGGCAGTGCCAGGGAGGGCAGCAGGTATCCAAACTGAGTAGACCTCGCTGATGTCACATGACTGGTTACATGAGGGGAAAGAAAAAAAAAATCATGGTGTCACAGGGAGCATTTAACACCACAGGACCAATATTATAAATAGGTAATTGGTTGAACAAAGTCATGAGTTTTACCGTGGGGTGTGTTCAAAACATGGTTTGATTGCAAAATGACATTGTTTGAGGGTAACCTCCCAGGGAGGTGCCTTAACTTGGAACCTCAGATCCCAAATCCAGGAATCCAAAGGGTTGCCACTAGATCGATCTCAGAGCGGTCCAAATTAGCATAAGGTCAGGATACTCAAATCTACCATTTTCCCTCCATGAGGCTGTAGTTTCTCAGATTGCCCTAAAGGTCCTTTAATATTCACATGCAATATTCCAAGCCTTCTCTGCCCATTATTCCAGCCCCCAATGAATGAACAGTTATAATGAAACAACTCCAACAAGTCATTGAGGTGGACAGACCCAGTGGGTAGCAATTAGTGAACAATTTATGGTCTCCTCCTTATTTCCTCCCTTCTTCTCCCATTCCCAACTCTTGCCCTCCTACCCCATCAATTCCCATTTTAGATCCGGGTGGTGAAAGCATTCCGTAGCTCCCTCTACGAAGGCCTGGAGAAACCTGCATCTAAGACCTCCATCCATAACTTCACAACGACGCCTGAGTTTCTGATCAATGACTACATCCACAACATCCCTCTCATTGATGACACTGACATGGAAGAGCTGGAGGAGCGCCTCCGAGCCAGTCCCCAGCCCCCCTCCAATCAGAACAACAACGCCATAGACAATGGTATCTATTTGACCACAGACGTCAGCAAGCCAGCTACCTCTTCTAGTCCTGGAAGCCCACTCAACAGTGTGGAAACCTCACTCTAATCAGAACTTCTCTCTTTTCACACACACACACACACACACACACACACACACACACACACTCAAATATGCCCACCTAACAAGACAGGGAAAGGACAAGGCTCTCCTAAAACGTTTCTTGCATATTATGTGCAGTGGAACAAATTAGACAAATAAGGATTTGCCATGACAGACATTTGTTCATCCAGACCATGAGGTCTAGCTTATTAAAGAAAAAGTGAATGAGACAATGCTAGAGATGGGGATGGATGTTTTCCCTACTTGTTTTATTCTTTTTGATCAATGATGAAAGAAATAACCTCCACAATTCCATTATTTATTGGGGACTTAGACTCTGAGATGGGGTGGGTTGGGTTTGGGGTTTTTTTGTCGGGGAGGGGGGTTTTGTATATGCGGCGGGATGGGGAGAGTGGAAATGGATTTGTAAGTGAAAAAAAATGAGAGCAACTTCTGTGGTTTGGGCTGAGCTCAAGAACCAGGAAGGATGCTGTGTGTGTATGTATGTATGTGTGAATATCTATATTCCTTATTTTTCCTCTCTCTTCAGTCCAGCAACTGGCCCATCCACAGGAGCCACTTTCACACATATTTGCACCTTTTTCAGGCACTTTAATTCAGAAATGCCATCCTTTGTTGGAACAGGGATATTTTTCAGGGAGAGAATTCTGGGTTTTGTGTATTTTATTCCTTTCCCTCCTCCCTCATGTCTCCTTCCCCTCTGCCTTCCTTCCTGCTGTGTTCCTGGGAATACTTTTGGTGAGATACCATATTCCTAAGGGGAGAAATGAAGGGAGCTAAAATAAAGTTTACACTTTGAGACATAGTGCAAGGTGGGGGGGGGGCGGGGTGTGGGAGGGAGTTACCTTTAAACGGGTTTCATGGTTTCAAAGGAATGTACCAAAGTGTCTAATTGGAAACATCCTATCGAACAGAGGGGAGCTGAACTGTAATTTCAGTTCTCCCTTGTCTCACTGTAGTCCTAAGAATGTTCCTATTTCTTTCTCCATAATCCCAATGTCAAGAAAATGGTCTCTGGTGAACCAAGTCAAAGATGCCAGTGCCCTTTCAAGATCTATCCCAGGCTCTTCAATTTATAACAGATAAAAGCTATTTCACTGCAGACTCCTGCTGGGGATCGATTGCTACTGGCACGCTACTTGGGATCTCACTTGGGATCTCTTGGGGCAAAAAGAAAGGAAATCTGAAGTGGTTGCATCCAAATGGCATGCAAGGGGCAACCATCACCCTGCACCCAGAAAAGACCAGAGAAAAGAAAATCGATTCCTGATCCGATTCAAGATGCTGACAATACACAATTGCCACCAAACCCAGACTCAACCGACTGAAATGAAGGTGCCAATGGTGAGAAAACAATGCCAAGAAGAAAAAGTAAAGAGAGGACACCAATTCGTGAAACTCAGAAGATGTAAAAAGCCGGAGGACTAGGGGTCCAAAGTCTCTAGTACTCTGGGTTGCCCTCTTTACCCTGGGGAAAGCTTAAAAGTTAGCACTGGACAATCAATCAGCTTTTGAGAAAAAGCATTTTACCTCTGGTCTGTTGCCTGCCGCTAGACTCAAGGAATATGCTGGCTTTGGTGTCAATGAAGCAGTTCTGGACACTTTCAAACACCATATGTCAAAAACCCTCTTCTGATCTCTTCTAGCTCAGAGCATATGCAAAGGAGAATGTCGGAACCCATTTACATTCAACTTTGTTTACTGTGGCTTTAAGGCAACATCAGGGGAGGGAAATGAAAAAAAAAGCCATCTGGAGGAATGGAATCTTGTTTTTGTTTAAATAAAACCTGTGGGCTCTTTCTCCTGAGGCTACAAATCAATTTTCTCTCCTGGGAAAGCCCTGTGATACACAGATCCCTTCTTTATGTGATGGCTGAAAACCACGTCTGTTTCAAACAGGCTACCCCATCATTTCAAACTGTGGTCAGCCTCGATATTGCCTAGTAGTTCTATTACACAGCTATGCCCGTCCTCCCTCTCTCTCTCTCTCTCTCTCTCTCTCTCTCTCTCTCTCTCTCTCTCTCTCTCT
>NW_020954802.1:100173-109370 GCF_900497805.2 Vombatus ursinus
CCTTTTCTCTCTGGTCCTGGACACAGGGCTTCGATTGGACAGTATCCTACATACTTTCAGGGCACTTTAAGTAATCTTGTTTGCCAGTGCCCAGTGCTCAGATGAGCACCAGATAGTGTTGAAGCTCATTTCATGAGACCATCCAAGGCAAGGGGGCCATAGAGGAAGGTCTGCAACCTGCCACTGCCCCCACTTGGAAGAAAGTTAGAGATCCCAGACACAAATAAACCACTGTGGTCATTCAAAGGGAAACATCTCTGCTGACCAAAGACTCGCTAAACAATTCTATATAGCATGAGTTCAACAAGATCACAATTTGGGGTGTGTGTGTGTGTAGGGGGAGGTGACAGCGAGAGACTTCTTCCTTTTGCAACAAGAATGGCTGGTCCAGATCTAGACAACCTGGCATTTCTTCCCAGCTTGTGGGTTATTTTTTTTCTTGATATTACAACCACGTTCTCTGTTTGGCCTCTAAAGGCATCTCTTTGGATTTTTCTTGGTGAGGGGTTGCTGCTTGGGAGGACTGGGGAGGGCAGATTGAAATTAAACATGCAGATCTGGATAATCCAAAATTGAGTTTTCAGAGGATGCTAGAAAAATAGCTAAGGGGTGCGTGTGAGGATTACTCAATTTCCTTTTCCTCCTGCTGCCCCCTCCCCAGGGCTCCCACCTTAGCAAATGGGTGCTGTGTTCATATGGAAAAGTGGGATGCCTAGACCACAACAGAGTTCTTACGTTTACCTCTTTTATCTTCTATAAGCTTTCACCCAGAAGTCAAAACCCAGGTGAATGGACTCCAGTCCTAGCTACAATAAATAGCATTGCTTCGCACCTAAGCAAGACTATTCCACTCACTCTGAAACAGTCATTCTGTTGGAAAAAGTACATCCCACTTTAAAATACCAGCTAGAGATAATTTAAAGCCATCCCTTCTTTCAAAAGGGCACATTGAGAATGTTCTTCATTTGTAAACTCTTTCTCGCTGTCCTTTTTTTTTTTTTAGGCAACTCAATTTGTTGAGCATCTGCGTGTTCATAAAAATGAAACTGAACTCTTAAGTGTTTAAGTTTAAGAAGAAAACGTGTGTAAGCACATGCGCAGGCTTCTCGTCATTCGATATTGTAGATATATTGATAGAACAAATGAGCAAATCTATATTTAAAAACACAAAAAAAATCAAAAAAAAACATTGCTGCTGTATAAGGTTGCTTATTTACCGTAAATTTCCTTTACTTTGGGGGGAGCGGGGTTCAGGGGTTAAGGTTGGAATCAGGACAGTGAAATATGTTCTTCATGTCTAGTTGGGTTATTCCGTCTGTTTTTTTTTTAAAATAAAAACAAAAATGCTTATACATTTTTCTGGAAGAGGGGACCCCTCTCTTTACAAAGCATTATATTCTATTGAATGGCTCTATATACTTTGTTCAGATTATTAAATATGTTTTAAAATTTATCTGCCTGTTATAAAATGAACAAAAAAAAGTATATTAAGAAAAAAAGAAGACGACGCCTGTATAGTAATTGAAAAAAGAAAAGTCTGTACTGGAATTTCTGAACTTGAAGAACATATCAACACTTTTTGTGTGTATTAAAAAAAATACGTATCCTACAACCTCAGTTTGGATAATGTGTGTTATTTGTGACTCGGTGACTTCTGACGGTGTCCTTGCCAAACTCGGCTAACAATGTAATAAACGGTAGCATTGATACACGTCTCCCAGCCTTGGCACAGATTTAACAAGTTACTCCAAAGAGTAAAACATAAAAGGAAGGGCAAGATAGCATAATAGCACCTAGTGCATTAGTGCCTTGAGGTTTACAAAGCACTTTCCTCACAACCCTGGGAGGTAGAGAATACAAGCATTATCAACCCATTGCACAGATGGTCAACACTAAGGTTGAGCAGCTTGCCCAAGGTCACACAGCTAGTAAGTGGCAGAGCCAGAATTTGTACCTACATCCTCTGACAGCAAATTCAGGGCTCTTTCCACTGTGTTGCACTGCCTTCGTATCCCTAGCAAGTCTCTTGAGAATGTAGCCTTAGAAAGGGCTCCCTCCATCTCCCACATTTCTACACAATTTGGTACAACCAAAGTACAAGCAGAGAGGTCAACCACCACAGTAGTAGAATAGTTTTGTACGAGTATAACAGGAAAATAACTGGAGCTCTCAACTTTACCTAGAGGCTAAATGGGGCAGCAATGTAGGGATTCAATCAAGGTAAGATACACAAACAGGAGACCACTGGGAAGGGAGCCTCCCTCTTGGTTTGGCACCTGCTTCAGCATGTTCAGAGAGCCATGATTTCATCAAGGTGGGCAATGCTTCCACCAATATGTGAACGGTCTTCATCAGTTACTGGGGTCCGAAATTCGTCTCCTGAGAGTCAGCCTTCTGAAAAGCCTTTGCAAACACTGACAGGTAGAATCTATCACTGGACCAATAACTCAAAAGCCTTTCCAAGCTGAGGAGAACACTAGCACAGCCTTTTCTTTTTTTTCTTTCTTTTTTTGGCTAGGCAATGGGGTTATGTGACTTGCCCAGGGTCACACAGCTAGTAAGTGTTATGTGTCTGAAGGCAGATTTGAACTCAGGTCCTCCTGAATCCAGGGCTGGCGCTCTATCCACTGTGCCACCTAGCTGCCCCTGAACACTGGTATAGCCTTGAGGAGCCCAGGGTCGATATGGACCATGCCCCAGTGAAGTCATGAGAAGATAATATCAGTAGGAGAAAGTTAGCATAGGGCCATTGAGTCAAGGAAAAACGACAGAATCTTAAACAAGAATCCCCCATGAAAAGTCTAAAGTAACAAGATTTGTTTAGCCTAGAAGAGAGAAATCTACAGGGAAGGCTCCAGCCTTGCAGGTGTGGGAAGAAACATTTAATGTGTGAAGGATAGCAACCTTTCCCCTTATTTCTGCTTTGGACAAGACCAGAGAAAACAGTAGGTTAGCATTTAGGCCAGCATCGGGAAAGTCAACTTATGAGGGGCTATGAAATATTGTTGAGAGGTCCTGGATTGTCCTCGTCTGCATATTTTTTAGAAGAAAGGGTAGCCAGTTCTCTCTGGGATGGACTGTGTTGAACCTTTAATGGGGAGAGAAGCATTCCCTTGTTTGGCAAATGTTAGCCACCTATCATGTACTCCCCCTGTACTGGGGGAGGTGTAAGGATCCATAAAACAAGTCTAACATTCATGAAGTTTTTACTATCTAACAGTAAAAATCAGCACACTGCTTTATGGGCGCCAAACACTGTGTGGACATTTGCTGATTCTTCCATCACAACAAGCCTAGTACAAATATCATTAGGACTTTAACAGAAAAAGAAACTGAGGGAATGAAAGGTTACCCTAAGTCACATAGTAGGGTCTTTATCCCATGGAGTTCTGGGTTTTCTCTACTACACCATCTTGCCTCTTTGGTATGGACTAAGTGACCTAGGAAGATCCTTTCTGGTCTTTTGAACCCTTTTACGTGAAATGGGAAATTACTTGACCTTTTAATAATAAGGTAGCCTATTAATACAATATTTTGTTCTATTTTATAACTTACTATGGTGACTAATTCCAATGAATTTTAAGAAAAAAAATAAACCAATCAACAATACCCTTCATTACTTATGAATTTCCAATTCTCAGCCACTAGAATTCACACCCACATCCCAGCCAGTGCACATCCAAGTCATCCAAATCAATTTTCAAACAAACTCAAGTTTATAACCTAGTTAGGAAGGAATGTGTGTGTGTGTGTGTGTGTGTGTGTATGTGTATAAAATAATTAAAAAGTTTTGAGAGACATAGTTTCTGGATAATTAAATAATTTTATTAATAAGGCCAACAGGTTATTAATAAAAGGGTGGTCATTTGGCTGTCTCTCTTAGACCAAAGATTCCTAATGGTGACGGGGTCACGATCGATATGCCCTTTGAAAAAGAGGTGTTCCTGAAGGATGGTAAATCAACTCTGATTGGTTAACACAATGGGAGGTGGTCTATCTTGGGATACATGACTTAGGTCACTCAAATTTTGGTCAAAAAGACATCAGTTTCCATGTCACCTGTCTTGATAATAGGGAGAGTCAATATTTTCTCAGATTTCTCTGAGCAAACACAATGAGCAGGAATACACCTATTAATCCAAATTTAGAATTTCTTTTATTGTCTGATTAGATCTTGGCTGGGTAAATCTCTTTAAGAGATTTCCTACACTGGTTGATTTCTGGATGAGGAAATAGAAAAGGGAAAAAACCTTGGTCCTAATACAATAATTAGTTATTAAATATAAGAGAGAAATATTAATGTCTAAGACATATAGTGTGTATACCTGTGTGTACGTATACACACGTATACACATACATACACACACAGACATATATCATGTACTTTCCACTACCACATAATCACTTAAAGAACAGAGTACCTTGCATAGACACTCAACAAATAGCTGTTATTTCTTTTACTGTGTGACTGATGATTCATTGTTTTGTAACCTCCACACCAGTGTCCTGCCTTTCAATGGCACAAATAATCCAGGGCTGACTCATTTGTACAAGGCCGATAGCCCTCGGAGGCCTTGCTTGGACAACATGTTTTTTTTTTTTTTATCATCATTTCATATTCAGCATTGACAGGTTTTGACCTTCTGGACTCTTGAGAGATCCTATTTCACACAGTATATTATTCTGCAAAATCCTCTCCCCATTTACCCTTATTATCAGACCCCAGGAAAAAGCTCAAGGCTTGCAAATTAATAGAGCATTGATGGATGCCAGTTTCCTGGTTGGCTCCAAAGCCTGTTGGATGTGAAGTTCCTCTTTGGGGCCTACAATGCCATTTCTGAGTTGGCAGCTGTAAAAGGCAGGTTTCTCAGGATCAGAAAAGGAAAATCAGAAAATAAGAGACAAGTGGCAAAGACCTGATGTCTCCCTTGTGCCCAGTTCAGTTGTGAGCTCTGAGGAGGAATTGTCTACCTCAGAAAAAAACTGCCTCTCATTTGATATAAGAGATCTACTATCCCCCACCACCACTAACCCAAGGCTACATAGTATATTCCTGTAACATGAATCCTCTTTTCTCGTTGACGTCTGTTATAAAATATGAGCTAGGTTCCTATGGAAAAATATTTCATAGACTTAGTTGAAGAGTCTTGGCAAGGAAATGATTAAACCAGTGGTTAGCCCGGCTGTATATTGTGAGCTGCCTGTGACCTTTTCTCCAATGTTCAGGTCCCTTCATTGAACCCCTTCACTCTACCCAGCATTCATTCCACAAACCTAAAGCATTGACTGTGCCCCAGGAGAGCTAGAAGGAAAGGTCACTCTCTGGAGGCTTGGTTTAGCAGGAGAAAATACAAACATAATATTCGTTTGCTCCTCACAATCACTCTGTAAAAGTAAATCGGTGCTGTTTTTCTCCCCATTTATCAGATGAGGAAATTGAGGCTGACAGATTAATTTATCCAGGATCACACAGATAGTAAGTGTATGAGGCAGGATTTGAATTCTAGTCTTCCTGACTGAGCCCCACATTCTACCCAACGTCATCTAGTTTCCTATCTTTGCTATCTTTAAAGGTAAGGAGGAAAGTGAAAAAAATTGGAGAGATTAATGGTTCACTTTCAGTATCTGAAGAATGAATACCAGGCGATAACCATGAAATTTAGTATTTGTTACCTAGACTAAACCAAATATTTCCTGAGCATTTTTGCCCCATGCCAGACGTTAGAGGGGCTATAAAGAAGACAGCCTTGGGGCAGCTCAGTGGCACAGTGGATAGAGCACCAACCCTGAAGTCAGGAGGACCTGAGTTCAAATCCGGCCTCAGACCAAACACTTGATACTTACTAGTTGTGTGACCCTGGGCAAGTCATTTAACCCCAATTGCCTAAAAAATTAATTAATTAATTGGAAAAAAAAAAGAAGACAGTCTCCTTCCTCTCCAGTATCTCTTTCCTGAGCAATTCAAATGAGAGACTGGACCACATCAAACTAGTTTGAGATGAGTTTTCACATTAAGGATCATGCCCAGCAGAGATAGAGCCTAATTGTCTCATATGGACAGAGCTGTTCACATATTCCATATAGTCCATCAGACTATGTTGCCTTGTTTTGTTCATCCTCAGCACCTAGAATGGTGCCTAAGAAGGAGTAGCTTATTGACTTGGGAAGTGCCTTCTTACTGAAACTAGTCCCCCAACCCATACAGTGCTTGGTGACAGTGTGGCACAGTGGAAAGGGCAGTCAAAGGACCTGGGTTCAAATCCAGACTCTGCTACTTAACTACCTGTAGAACCTTGCATAACCAAGTCACTCCACCTCTCTCAGCCTCAGTTTCCTCCTCTGTAAAACAAAGTGTTTGAACTAGATGGCCTTCTAGCTATATAGAGGTCTAGAATCCTATGTGTGACTTTGAATAAATCACTTCCCCTGCCTGGGCCTCAGTTTCCACATATGTAAAAATAGGAGATTGGACTGCAAGATCTCTGAGGTCCCCTCCAGACCTAGACTAGACTTTTAAAAAAAAAAAATTTAAAAGGAGGCAAATTACTTTAGTTTTGAGAATTGTGAGGCATAATTGAAAATAACTGGGCACACGTTGGGGAAATGAAAACGCAGAGTTGGGAATCACTATCCAAAGATGTAGTCCTACATGAACCTGACAGTTTTGCACTCGCCTTGAGACAGACAGTCCCAAACTTACAAACCAGTTGTGATATCAAATTCATTTTTGTCCCAGCTGCTTTCCCAGAGAACCAATCTTCTACAGAGCAGTTAGTCCACATAAACATGTTTAACCACAAATGCTGTGGAACTGTGGGTGCTAATAGCAATAGAGTCACACCTCTGGGCTAAAACAAAGGAGAGCCTGATTCAGTGACATTAAAGAAACCTATACATGCAAAAGAGTACTGCCCTTAAGCCCCAGATCAGTCATTCATGCAATGCTGCTCTGTTACTCAAAAAGCATTTTAGAATTTCAGAGTCACGACTCAGCAAGATGGCCCATACTTGCCACAAAGACTTTGAGCTGTTTAAAAAAAGAAATCAAATCTACCCTCAATGAACAAAGATTTGTCATCATTGAAGAGATACAAAGAAGAATGCCCCGCCAAGCTAACTTCCATTCATAATGTTGTCACGACCCTGGGCCAGTCCCCTTCTCTTTCTGGGCCTCAGTTTCCCCACCTGTAAAATGAGAACATTGGACTACATAACCCTAAAGATCCCTCCCCAGCTCTGACCTCCTCTGGTTTCATGGGAGAATGTCAATGAGGGGTCTGGGGAAAGCAACCAACGTCTCTCTTGCTGCACTCTGGATGATAAGGAGAGGGCATGTGGGCTGACAGCACCACCTTCCTCAATCCTACCCCTACCAGGGAGACTATCCCTGTTCATTGTCCCTAAGTCAGGCAGTGCCTGTACTGGTAATAAATAGCATTGCAATATGGAATTATGGGACCATTTTAGGTGACAGGAAGATGACTTTAAACATATATATAAACCATGCTGTTTTATAAATAACCTAAGAATTAGAATCTGAGGTAACCAGAACTACTTAGAAAAGAAAGATTGCTTACAGGGGTTTACAACATCTTTTATTAAACAAAATAAAGTATAATTCTTCTATGTGGAAAGGTTATGCTGGCTTTAAGCCTGCCTTTAAAAAGTATTCCAAAGGGTAGTGAAATATGTATGCTCCTGTGGTTTTCATTTGAGCAAAGAGATGCAGTTTGCAACAAAGCCAAAGGTTCTTCTCCAAAGACCTCCCAAGGTGCCAAAGGTAACTGAAGGTTTAAAACTGCATATTCCTCATTAAACATGGACCAATTTATGTGGCATGTGAATATTACTACATCATAAGAAATGGCAACTATGAGGAATTCAAAGAAACGTGGAAAGATCTCTATGAATTGATGCAGAGCAAAAAAAAAAAGGCAGAATCAGAAGAATAATATACATCACTACAACCATGCAACACTTTTCATTAAAAGAGCCACCAAAAGTGGGAATCATTTGTAATTGTAATTGGTTCTACTGCTGTCAAAGATTCATCAGAGAACAAAGAACAAAGTTTAGTTTTATCTCCCCCCTCTCTGCCCCCAACCCTGGCACTGTAAAACTGCTCCTCCTGGCCAATCTTCTTGCGTGGACCTTTCAGGCAACTTTTCAAAGTCAGGACCCATTTTAGTCCTGCCAAGTCCAGCCCTCCCAAAATGTAAGCACTTGCTTCTTTTTGGATGGCTCTGAAACAATTAAGGGACTTTGGTGGCCATGGTATAAATCTGAATCCTATCAGAGATGATCTTATCAGTGACTGGCTTAGTACTGGTCTTCATTTGCAACCTAGAAAGAAGAAAAATGGATTTGGCTCAGACTTGCAAACTTGATTTTCTTCAGAGTAAGGCTCCCTTACTCTAGGAATTGGACACAGAAAGTAGGATGTGGATTCTTTAACAAGATTGGCTCAGTTTTGACAAGTTGGTGTCAATCAAAAGTTTCTAGAAGACCCAACCTGGAAAGGCCCTTAGCTCTCAGCTAATCCACCTCTCTTGTTTTATAAAGAAGGGAATTAAGGCTAAATGAGAGAACTCTACTTGCCCACAAGCCTTGCAGTAAGTTAGTGACAGAGACAGCACCTCGGTCTCCTGCCTCTTTCCAGTAAACCACTCACTTTTTTTTTCTATTTGCTAACCCAGTTGAAAAAATACAGTGGTCCAAAATACTTAGATTTTAAGGGTGTCTCCAGAAGAAGTGGCTTCCTTGTCAATAGCCCAAGGGCCAAAGAGAACAGCAGGATGGGTAAACTCAATTCCTTCTCTTGTTTGGAAATTTTCTTTCTTTAGAAGATTATTATAAAAGTTTTCATGAGGGCTGGCTAGGTGGCGCTACAGTGGATAGAACACCAGCCCTGAAGTCAGGAGGACCTGAGTTCAAATCCAGCCTCAGACCAAACACTTGACACTTACTACCTGTGTGACCCTGGGCAAGTCACTTAACCCCAATTGCCTTGCAAAAAAAGAGTTAAAAAAAAAGAAGAAGAAGCAGACACTGAAAACAAAGAAGGTGCTATGACCTCAGTTACTGAAGAGTACTTCAAACTCATTGAGATGCTATTTTCTTTTTTTGTTTTGTTTTGTTTTTGTTTTTGTTTTTTTAGTGAGGCAATTGGGGTTAAGTGACTTGCCCAGAGTCACACA
>NW_020954802.1:109425-113871 GCF_900497805.2 Vombatus ursinus
CCTAAGAAGTATTATGTGTCTGAGGCCGGATTTGAACTCAGGTCCTCCTGACTCCAGAACCAGTGCTCTATGAGATACTATTTTCCATTGGTTATCTTACTACCTTCCTGAATCCATGCAGTTAATTTACAAAATTCAGACCAAAAATGTTCAATATTTGATCTGAAGTTAGAGAATTTGCTCCGAAAAGAGCCGGGCTGATGTTGCAGAGAGCGGTTGCTTATTTGGCATTTCTAAAATTGTGGGAAATGGACAGACTGTCCTAAAAAGCATCAGGGTACATGTGTACGTACTGATGATGAAAAGAGTCACATATAACACGATTTAGGTCTCAGTAGAGACGGTGACACAACTGCTAGGAATGAATAGATTGGCCACGGTTCTGGCCTCAATTTGGCCCATGACAGGTTTCAGCATGTCTGAAGCCTCTCTTGTGTTCCAAGATAAGAGTTAGTTTGCATGTTAAGGGTATAGGACACACATATACGTGAGATACACACGTATCACATGTACTTTATCCAAGTGATGTCTATGTTCCTAAAAAAATTACAGGAAAGTAAATTTTAATATATCAGATTGTGAACACTAGGGAACTCACCCTGGTGAATCTTTTGTCTTGGCCACAGTTTCTGCTTTCTGAGGCCCAGCTTTGATGAGCGTGGAGAGACTCGTCACCAAAAGACTGGCAACTCACTAAGTGATAAAGTCTTTGGCCATGGCAACCCATGAACCCCCCACCCTTGGTCCTGAGCGGCACCTTCTGCTTTTTGTGGTGAAGGTAACAGAGTGGTGGGAAAGGGGTCAGAAGGTGTTCTAAATGTCAGCCCCTTGTCCAGTGGAGGAATCCTTGGAAGCTCAAAGCTCCTTTGGAAAGAGAAAATGGAGCCCATTTTTCTTTTTGTAATTTGAGATGTTTCTCTATTGGTCTGCAAAAAACTACCAAAGGCAGCACATCAGATCTACTGATCTGCTCAGGATGGGGGTCAGACCCCTAGGAATTTTAGAAGAGGGTAGAGATGTAAAGTAGGAGGTTGATGACTGCAACACAAAATTTTGTTTTCACATTCTAGGGTGCGTCAGAGAGGGGCCAGAGGCCAAAGTGGGAGACTAAGGAAGTCTGACTGAGTCAAATAAAGGGTGGAGGGTGTTAGAGGGGGAATGCAAGAGACAAGTGATGAACAGTAGGTAGAAATGGAACAGAAGAGGACTTTGAAACCGAGGACAAGTAATCTGAATTTGATCCTGAAAGTAGAAAGAAACCAGAAAAGGAGAAGAGAAAGCACTATAATCAATGGTAGATGTAAGGATCTCATCATGATGGTTGTATGGATGAACCCAAAAGCTGAGGGAAGACATTCTGCAGAGGTAGTTGCAATAATCTAGACCCTTCTTCTACCTCTCTTACTACCCCTTCTTTGCTGACTTTCCTACCTCCTCCTACCCTCTAAATGTAGGCATTGCTCAAGGATATATTCTTGGTCTTTCCCCATTCTCTCTCCCTCTGTCTCTCTGTCTCTCTCTCTCTCTCTCTCTCTGTCTCTCTCTCTCTCTCTCTCTCTCTCTCTCTGTCTCTCTCTCTCTCTCTCTCTCTCTCTCTCCTAATGACCCAATCTATGCTAGAGCTTCAGCTATCACATTGACCTGAGTCTCAGCCCTAACTTCTCAAACTACATTTTTGACTACTGACTATGTGCTAAAAACCAAGCTTCTCTTTGGCCCTGAACCAGCCTCCTCCTCCTCCTTCATCTCTTCCTCCTCTTCCTTCTCCTCCTCCATCTCTTCCTCCTCCTCCCTATTTCTGTTTGCAGTGACACTGTGTACTCAATCACCCATTTCTAATCCCTCCCTCCCCCCTCACATCCAATTAGCTGCCAAACATCATGGATTCTACCTCTACAGCTTTTATTTGTGATCCCTTTCTATTACCCACAGCTCCCACCCTAGTTCAGTCCCTGGTGATATAACTCTTGCCTAAACTATTTTGTGGGTTTCTTAAACCAACCTAATACTTTCAATCACTTCCCTGATCCAACCAACTGCTTACCATGCGGTGCACTGTTCTGATCACATCACTCAAAAAACCTTCATTGCCCTGCGTTGTCTAGATTCCTTAGCTTGGCATTTGAGACTGTTTGTACTGTCCCTTTACAGATTTCTCTCTTACTATTCCCCTTCAAGTTTTCTATTTCTCAAAGCACACTACTCACCATTCCCTATATATAGCCTAGGTTTTTCCATCTCTGTGCTTTGCTCATGTCCTTTATCTGGTTCATTACCCAAGAATCCACCCTTCAAGGAATAGCTTGAATATTCCCTCCTCCACAAAACCTAGATTGGAAGCTCCCTGGGGCCAGGGAATTTTCTCAATTTGATCTTTGTATCTCTCTCAGATAATAATCATAATTCTTCGCATATATTTCAATATTTCAATTTACTTCAATTTTGGTTGACTAAATGATACCCAAGGCTTGAGAGAGAGACCTAGCAACTGGCAGGAAAATAAAAGAACACATTTTAGAGATGCTGCAGTGGCGTTTCTTATCTGGTTGGTGCTCACTTACTCCTCACAATTTCACCTATCTAGAACATAGCTGAGAGTCCAAAAGCAAGAAGAGTCCAAGTTCCAGGTGTCCCCAACACTCATTCACTTAACACAGGAGAAAAGCTCCTGTAATTTACCCACCAGGGTGCCTCCAGCCCTCAAGTCAGCACCATTTCCTTTTATTTTATGGGGAAGGGAACACACCTACCTAAGTGCTTAACAATATCATCTCATTTGATACAGACAAATGGGAGAGAGGTACTAGTATAATCCCCATTTTATTGTTGTAGAAACTGAGGCAGACAGAGGTTAAGTGGCTTGCCCATCTGAGGCCAGATGTGAACTCAGGTCTTCCTGACTCCAGGCCCAGAGCTCTATCTACCTTACCACCTAACTTCCTAGCAACTGGTTGGAAAATTTTATACATGAATCTAACTAACCCTAGTTATTAGTTTTCACAGTCCGAAGTAAAGGTGCAATTTCTGGAGGGGAAGGAACACAGGAACACAGATGGCAGCTAGAGATTTATTAACTTCAAAAAGCCGTTTAGCACAGGGGCAAACAACCCCACGCACCACAGCAGCCCCTTTTGGCGCAGAAGATCAACAGGTGTTTATATAAAGAAAAAAAATGGCATTGTGTCCAGGAGTCTGTGTAAGAAGGTAGGGAAATGTGTAATCAGTTTTTAGAAGGACTTCCATCCAGAGAAGGGTAGAGATTTAAAAAAAAAAAGATTAGATGATCAAAGAGATGAGGTTTAGTCACCCTGAACATTCCCTTATGCGAACTCACTCATTTTGCAGCAATGCCAGAAAATAAGGTACAACTGTATAAAAAAAATCAGTACCAAAATTTATCAAGTATGGATTAGAATCGTGGGAAGGAAGCATGGCCCCAAAATTCTGTGCCTGAGAAATTCTGCACCTGGAACAATGAAACTTGAAGACTACCAGAAGAAAATAATATATTAGGAAGTGGAAGGAACTTCAAAACAGTGATGTAACGATATGCATGAAATTCACAGGCCTTGATTCCCCACCTATACAATGGAAATCGTATCTCCCATAGAAAGCCAATGAGGTTTATTAGCCTGTGGGGAAACACTTTAAGAAAGTCAGTTGAGTTAGCTGTTCATCCTTCTTTTTTTTTGTTTGTTTTGTTTTATTCTGTTTTGTTGTTCTTGTTGAATAGGGCCAACTAAAGGAGGTTACTAGGTACAAGTTACTGCTGACTAGCAAACGACGTTAATGATTTTTCAAGATTCACTAGTGCTGTACATTTATATCATCTGCTTCCCACCAGTGCTTTTGTGCCTTGAAATTAGGGGGCACCTTCACTCCATGATAGCAAAGGGAGAAGTCCACCACTGCTGCAGGGAGGTGCCAGGCCAAAGAAATAGGGGCTGTGCCATGCATCCCAGCCATGCTGATTCATCCCATTCTTATAGAGATGGAAGAGGGGGGTATTTTGAAGACAGTTAATCAGCTCACCTAGAGTAGCTGTCAAATGACCAGGTATATTTCCTGCTCACCTCCCACTTACCTAGGTGACTATCCCCTCACCTACCCTAAAACCACAACCTGAATTTTCCTCCCTCTATGCTCTTGGCTCACATCATTCCCTACTCTTGGAATGTCATCTCCACCACATTTCTGCCTGTGGAATCCTACTATCTTTTGCAATCTAGCTCAAATGTTTTGGCTTTCTATAGATCCTTCCTGTATCCTCTGTCTACCCCAAGTTAGACATTTTCTTTCCTTTCTTGAACCTCAGAAAGTATTTGGTTTGAACCTGTTAACCTCTACTGTGTATATATACTTTATGTCCCCAAGAGTGCAATGATACAAAATCTCACACCATATACCAAAATAAAGTCAAAATGGGTTCATGATTTAGATATAAAG
>NW_020954802.1:113937-114044 GCF_900497805.2 Vombatus ursinus
CTTCGATTACATTAAATTGAAGTTTTTGCACAAACAAAGCCAATGAAATCAAGATTAGAAGGAAAGTAGAAAACTGGGAAAGAATTTTTACAACCAGTCTCTCTGAT
>NW_020954802.1:114217-120061 GCF_900497805.2 Vombatus ursinus
ATTGTGAACTGATCCAACCATTCTGGAGAACAATTTGGCACTACGCCCAAAGAGCTATAAAACTGTGCACACCCTTTGACCCAGCAATAGCACTTCTAGGGCTGTATGCCAAAGAGATCATACAAATGGGAAAAGGACTCACATGTACAAAAATGTTTGTAGCAGCTCTTTTTGTGGTGGCAAAGAATTGGAAATTGAGGGGATGCCCATCCATTGGGGAATGGCTGAACAAGTTGTGGTCTATGAATGTAATGGAATACTATTGTGCTATTAGAAATGATGAAAAGGCAGACTTCAGAAAAACCTGGAAAGATTTATATGGTCTGATGCTGAGTGAAGTGAGCAGAACCAGGAGAACGTTGCACACAGTAACAGCCACGTTGTGGATGACTAATATTGACAGATTTAACCCTTCTCAGCAAGGATCTAAGACATCTCCAAAGGTCTCGTGATGGGAAAATGCTATCCACATCCAAAGAAAGAACTATGGAGTTTGAATGCAGATCGAAGCATACTATTTGCTTTTTTTTTCTTCTGCTGAGTTTTGTTTCCTCTTTCTGGTGGTTCCTCCTATTGGTTCTAACTCTTACTCACAACATCACTAATGTGAAAATATGTTTAATAGGAATTTATATGTATAGTCTATATCAGATTGCATGCCTTCTTGGGGAGGGAGGTGGGGAGGGAGGGGGAGAAAAATTTAAAACTCAAAAGCTTATGGAAGTGATTGTTGATAAATCAAAATAAATTAATTCAAAAAAAGAGTACAGTGATTTTTATATCTCCCCTAGTGCTAGATAATGCCAGTTGAACTGAATCAAGAGGAAACAATCCTAATGGATAAAAAAGAAACAATCCTTTGCCTTCAAAAAGTTTAAGATTTGGCCTTTCCATTTCTTTCGTTTGGATGTCTAATCATTAAAATTGCTACATACTCAGTTGTAAAAATCTTATTCCCAGAAAACAAACATGTTGTTTCCACTAATAAACAATGGAAATTAATAAACACGTTGGGAAGACTTCTAACAGGTTCTCCTTACTGGTCTCCATCTCTGAGCAGGGTACATAGGAAGGAATCAGGTATATCATTGTAAGTCCTACACCTAGATTCTAGATCCAAGTGAAAGGAATAATGAAATCCGTAAAACTCTCAGCAGCAAAGACAAAGTCACCTTATTACATTAAGTACCCCTCACCACCACCCTTGGCTGATCAGCCTTCTCCAGGCACTCGTGGACAATGATTCTTAAAAACTTGTCTCCACGAATCCCACAGATGCCAAGGCTTTTACTGTCTTTCCCGCCTCCTAAAGCGTTATGGCTTCTGAAAAAAAATCAGTATGTTTTTTTTTAAGCTGCAACAGGGGTATAAATCAAAACTCTTCAGTTCATCTTTAAAGACCACGTTCTCAAGCTGTTCTCAATGGAATTTGACTCATCTTAAGGAGAGATAATATCAAAGTCTTATGCTTGAAAGCTTGACTCCCCCACCCCCAATCTTTCTGTTATTGTTTTAAATGGCTCTTTCTAATCAGAATCGTGTACTGCTAAGTTAAATTGTACATAATTGTAACCACTTGACTTTTAAAAATTTTTAAACCCAGCTGAACTGGGAATCAGCTAAAACACATAATATCATGCAAAGGTAACTAATTCCTACATATTAAAAAACATTGTATTTCCTGTCATTGTGTCCTATATTCCAAATCAATTTCACAAAAAAAGTCTTTTAAGTGAATGTTGTAAGATTTGGCATTTACCCATCCATACAGACTTCAGCCTGGGCTAAGAGATAATCCATTGTATGTTAGCACACAAAGGACTATAATGAATACAGGGAATTTCACACATACATGGAAATTAAATATGGAAGGGCACAGAGTATGCTTGCAATCTTCACTTGGAGTTAGGGAGACCTGCTTTCTAATCTCAATTCTGCCACTAACTCTCTGTGTGACCTTGGTTTGGTAGTACTGGAACCCCTCCAGGCCTTGTTTTCCTAATTTATAAAATGAAGGGGTTAGTGCTTTGTTACAAGGGAGGATATATTAAAAAAATATATATTGTGATACCAAAAAAAAAGAAATGCATAAGTTAAACTTTTTAAAAACTAATAACATGAAAGATTTGAAGTAAATTATTTTTAGGTCCACTCTAACGTGCTACGAGTTTATGAAACATCAACAGGAGATCAAGGAAAGGGAGTGAAAACAAAGCTCTTCTGGTCCCTGAAACATTAACTTATGGTCCCACGGACCAGATTTGATGAACTGTCTGGATAAGGAACAAAGACCCTGGCTTATTCGTCTCCCGGCTCCCTGAATGACCTTGGTGATATTCCCCACACTGTCTTCCGCTACCCACCAATTCATCAGTGCATACTTTGTGTGGATGCTGGAAGGAGACTCAGAAATGTAAAGCCCCTTAACATGAGTAATTCACACTGAACGATACTCCCTTTCAGTTCCCAGAACCAGGAGTTCATCTCCAAGGGCTTACTTCTTGGATTCAAATACCTACCATGGAAAAAGAAGAAGGATTATAATGTTTGGAGTGCTGGGCTTTTTTTTTTTTCTTATTCCTCTTTCGCCCGTGGTTTCCTGAGATTAGAGTGAATGGAATTTGTTTTTAAAATCCTTAACCAATATGATGCTAAAACTACACGGTACCTTTGCTATGTATTAAACTAGGATTGTTTTAGTTCTGTTTACAAAAACAGCCTTTCATCCAAGTGCTTAACACACAAGGTGAGAATATTAGCCAAATGGGTGGAGGAATCCAAAGTGTTATTTCCAACCTTAATGGACCATGTCAATTAGCAAAACACCAGTTTGAAAACTATGCTTTTACCATAGCACAAGATTACTCAGATATAACTGGGACTATAAATCATTCAAGCCTTTCATCCAGGAATATTTGTTCTTACATCTCTTTCTAGTCCCAAAGGGTTTGATGTAAACTTCATAAGAAAGCTATGTTCATAATAGCAAACATTTTTGAGTTTCAAACTTTCCAGGTCATTTTCCTACCAAACATATTTACATTTTATTTTTCCATCAGTCTCCCACACACAGGAACAGCCAGCTCCCTGTGAACACGACCCATAATCAGGTGATCCGAACTGAATCATAGCTCCCAGTTACTCACTAATCTTCCAATTTCCCCCTCCCGCCTACTTTCACCTACACAAGCACCCCTATACACACTGCTAACGAAGCAATGTGTATACAGTATGTATACCAGCAACTTCTTTTTCTGCTATCTTCTCTGTTGTTATCAGACAATTCCTGACGGACTCTGTAGTCGCCCCCTTTCATAACCTTTACCTGTTTCTTTGCATTCTTTCCCTCCACTTTTTAAAGTTGTCGCTCTTAATTAGGGGGAAAAGCCCTTCTCACATTATCTGTTCTCAAAAAATGAGGAGAAAAATCACTTCCCTCCCCCCACAACTTAATTTTGTTCCTGGAAGTACCCGTGACTCAGTGCTGGTGAGCAGCGTTCCATAAATCACAGGGGTGCTTTATGGGCTCTTAGAGCCCACAGACCACATTGAAATACTGGTGGGAGAAATCTGCAAGGTACAGTCAGAGCAGCCTGACCAACTTAATGGATCCTGGGGTAATTCACTGACTTGGATCAAACTGAGTAGTCCACTGACTATTTGTATCAGTCACTGACTGAGAAATACAGAGGCAACCCTTAGATTCAATCTGCCCCACGAGCTACAGAAGACATTGACCAAGGTAAGTCGATTCCCTAGCCGCTGAAATAGATGACTGGCTTACGTGACATGTATAAACCAACTGGCACAAGAGACATTTGTTCTCTGTTTCCCTGCCTTCACGCTTTCCCTTGTCCAAGCCTTCCGGAAATAAGGCTGCCGATTTCAGTTTCTAAAACACCACATTCATCATCACGCCCCTCCTCTGCTTGAGAACCTACGATGCATACCACCGAGCCACTATATCAACTGCAATTTCTCTACTGGGCAGCTAACATGCTCTCCCCCCACCACCCCCACCCCTTTTCCCAGTCAACGATTTGCTACTGTTTCTCTATAAGCCCCTTCTGCTCTGTTTGGGTCTTTTCACTCTCTCTGCACGCACCATAATCATTCCCACTGTCATCCGCCCCTCTGTACTTTTGCAGAATGGTGGTTGGCCCCCTCTCACTCCTTCCTAGCAAGTCCTCTCTCTTCCCTTCTGCTTATCACCACCCCCACCACTAACACCACTACCATGGCTGCTCCGGCCACCACCCCCACCACCACCAACAGCAGCGGCAGCAGAAGCAGCAACCTAAGTGCTACTCATACTCAAAGGTCTAGCTCAAGTTGTGCCTTCTCCACTGAGCCTCTTCTAGATGCACCTCTACACCGACCTCCTCCCTTCTCTGAACTCCAAACTCACGAATTCATGTCACCAAATGAATAGCTAAATTATGCCACATTCACTGCTTTTGGCTTCCCAACTCACCATAAAACTCTTTCAGGCAGAGTTCAAACTTGCTATGTCTTCCCGATCTACCACAAAGGTGGTATTTGATTCTTTTCTGTTTTGGTCAATGATTTACTGTGCCTCAGTGGACATTACCCAACAGACACTGATGACATCGCTTATACAAGGTGCTGCTCTTCTATGGCGGTGCAAGTAAATAGCCAACTTGGCAATAAGATTAAAGGTCATAAACATGCAGTTGAGCCTTGCAAGAACAATGTATAGTAAATAGTGCAGGCTCTAGCAGTTGGAACGGATGCATCCTGAGCTCAACGCCTATTGAAAAAAGGGCAGACTGAAAACTTAATTCTATTCAGTGAACATTTATCAAAACCTAGAAAAAGAATTTTGCTTCATACATACTAAGGGTGTTCCCAACCGCATCAGACAGGTTTGTTGCCCACAGGTAACTTACATTCTAATTAGGAATGTTTTATAGTTGCTCAAGTACAGCCAAACATATTCATTGTTTTTTTTTAATGATATTTTATTTTTTCCCAATTACATGTAAAACTAATTTTTATTTGAGGTTTGTTTTTTTATTTTGAGTTCTAAATTCTCTCTCCCTTCCCTTCCCCCTCCCTGAGACAGCAAGCAATTTGATATAGGTTATACATGTGCAATCATGCAAAACATATTTCCTTATTGGTCAAAAACATATTCATTCTTAAAATCTTCTTTTAACAGACCCACACGTGATAAAAAAAAAAGATTCTATTTCTATGGAAAAGATGAAGAGTTGGGTAAATTTACACTGAGATTTGAATATACCAGAGAATGGCAGGTAAGAAAATTCACTACTTAGCACTTACCAATAGGGACATGAGATGATGCCCAATTGGGCACCAAGATTGGATGATTCTGTCTCCTCTGCTTCCAAGGCCACCACCCTTGTATAGGCCATTATCACCTGCCTAGATGAATGCAATAACTTAACAGGTGTCCCTGCCTGCATTGTCTCCCTATGGCCCCGAAACCCATCCTTCATACTGTTGTGATAATATATTTTTAATGAAATCTGACCACTACTCTTCAGTACAGTCTAGTGGAAGAACACTGAACTGGAATTTGGGAGACTTGGGTTCAAATCCCACTTCCCATTGACTAACAGCTAACTGATACTTCAGTTTCCTCATCTGTAAAAAGGGTTAATAAGCCTAACTCACAAGGTAGTTGTGAGGGAAGCACTATGCAAAGGTGAATAGCAACTGCTCTGGCTCCCTACTACAGTTATCCCTTCCCCATCATGACTTTAATATATTGTGGGTCAGCATAAGAAATTAAATGAGGGGCAGCTAGGTGGCGCAGTGCATAGAGCACCAGCCCTGGATTCAGGAGGACCTGAGTTC
>NW_020954802.1:120099-138180 GCF_900497805.2 Vombatus ursinus
CGACCTCAGAACATAACACTTACTAGCTGTGTGACCCCGGGCAAGTCACTTAACCCCATTGCCTACCCAAAAAAAAAAATTAAATGAGAATTTTGGGGAGTTTTGCAGAAGCTGCAGATGACACAGAAAAAGTTTAGAAACTCAGAAATGCATAAAATATATATATAGTATTGTATAATATCAATATATTTTATCTTTTAATACCATAATAATTCAGATTTCTTCTCTGCTACAAAGGGGGGGCCAAAACATTTTACGTAGATTTTCCAGATTGGGGGGGCACCACACCCTAACCTTTACAATGTGGAAGAGATAACTGTACTTACTAAACCAAGTTCAAGCTCTTTTGCTGGACATTCAAGCCTTGTGCAAGGAGGCACCATACTACCCTTCTAGCCTCATCTCTTATTACTCCCTTCTACACATGCCACTTTCCATCCCAACAGAACTATTTTCTGCCCCATCCCTCCAAATGCTGCCTGAGCTGCTTACTATTACTTACTTACATTACTTATTACACTCACATGCTTATTATTCCCATTCTTGGAATAGCCCCCTCTTTTAATTTCCTACTTATCCCTTAAAGCCCAAGGAGAGGCTTTAAGATCATTTCCTCCATGAGTCATTCAGGATCCTCTGTCTAGATTCTAGGTCCTTTGGTGAGGCCTTTTGACTGAGTCCAAGTTTTATACAGAACAAATCCTTTTATTAAGAAGATTTGTTCTGTGAAGTCTGGATTCAGTCAAAGGGCCCCACTTGAGGACTTAGAGGGCAAGGATTTGTTCTGTGGAGTTTGGATTCAGTCAAAGGGGTGCACTTGAGGACCTAGGAGGCCACATGTGGCCTCCAGGCTGCAGGTTCCCCACCCCTGCTCTAGAACAACCCCTTTAGACCTCACATAGTACTTCCTTTGGTGATGTTCAAATGCCCGTTATGTAATACCATGTAGTCTAGTTATCTGCACTCATGTCAAATACTACAACTAGACCTGAAGCTCCTTGAGGGCAGAGCCCACGTTTTATCTGAACTTCGCATCTCACCCAGCATAGAGCAGTCTTTCACTCACAGACACTTAATAAATATTTATCAAATAAATGAAACTTGTATATAACACATTCTTTGTTTGTCCTTTCCCCTTTTCCTCCGTTCTGCAGTACTGTGCCATTGGATGTGTGGTAACACCTCACTTGGGCTCATTTGTCCCCCAAGCCTGACCCTCCAGAACCAACAGAATGATCAGAAGGAAAGGGAAAAAGGCCCCTCTCTGAGCCACCCAACAGAGAGGCACTGGAGTCCAGCCAATATAGTATCCCTTCGTCACAACAAATTTGAAGCAGCAAATTGGAGAGCTTAGGGGGGATACTGCAAGAGAAAGCAAACAGGCTAGATAAGGGAAGACCCTGAGAACCCATGAAAAGCAGACACCTCACAAACCACAGCAGCCTGGGGCTATTTCATCTGCAAATAAACAGCCCTGCATACCTCAATAAGCCCTGAGGGCATAGTTGCGTTTCATCCCAGAACAATAACTACTGTTGATAATGAAGACTATAAGCCATCAGGAAAAGAGTAAGTATATGGTTGGTAGTAGCAGAAAGTGTATTGAATCTAGAGTCAGGCTTGTTATTGTTCAGTCATTTTTCAGTTGTATTTGGGGTTTTATTGGCAGAGAAACTGGGGTGGTTTGCCATTTCCTTCTCCAGCTCATTTTACAGATGAGGAAGCTGAGGCAAACAGGGTGAAGGGATTTGCCCAGGGTCACAGTGTCTGAGGCCGAATTTGAACTCTGGAAGATGAGTCTTCCTAACTCCAGGCCTGGAGCTCTATCCAGGGCAGCACCACTTAGTGTCAGAGACCTAGGTTCAAATCCCCACTATGCTACTTACTACTGGGGTGTTCTTGGGCAGATGCTTCATAGGGTCCTCAATGTAGAGCTGGAAGTGACCTTAGATCCTATGTAAGCCCTACCCCACCCCTATCCTGGAATTTTACAGATGAAGTCCAGAGACTCGTCCAAGGTCACATGTAAGCTCTCTAGGCTTCAGTTGCCTCATCTGTAAGATGTTGGAGTGGGGGGCTGACAAGCATTTATATACTGCCCATTATTTGCTAAGCAAAAATATTATTTCATTTGATCCTCACAATGACCCTGAGAGGTAGTTGCTAATATTATCCCCATTTTACAGTTCAGGAAACTGAGGCAGACATGTTGTGACTTGCTCAGGATCACACAGCTAGTGTCTGAGAGAGTTCACAGATTTGAATTCGGGTCTTCCTGACTTCAAGCCCAAAGTTCTACCTAGCTCCCTCTTAGAGTGGCCAATATCCATATAGTATTATACATTTACAAAATGCCAACACGTGAAATCCATTTTGGAAAGATTTCCAATCAGAATGTTTAGCAATTTTTTAAAGTTTTAATATGTTAAGCTTCAGTTGTCTGGAAATTTTACTTCGATGAAACCCTTTCCTCCCTGGTCATGCTGAAAGGACGTATGTTCACACATTCATTGTTGTTATTCAGTCACATCCAACTCTTTGTGACTCTGTGGACCATAGCACACCAATACTGTCCCTGGGGTTCTCTTGGCAAAGATACTAGAGTGGTTTGTCATTTCCTTCTCCAGTAGATTAAGGCAAACAAATTAAGTGACTTGGCCAAGGTCACACAGCTAGGAAGTATCTGAGGCCACATTTGAACTCAGATCTTCCTGACTCCAGGCCTAGCATTCTCTTTATCCACTGAGCCACCTAGTTGCCTCCCATGCACTGGTCCCTATTCCAGACCTGTAGAAAACAGGCAGTTTTCTTCAGTTTTTACCCATTAGACCAGAGGTTCCCAAAGTGGGTGATACCACCCCCTGTGGGTACTGGAATGATCTAAGGGGGGCAGTAGTAGCCTCAGATGCAATTAGAGGGCATTGAATAAAAATAAAGGGACAGTGGAAGCATAAGGAAAGAAGAGAAGATAAGAAAACTTTGAAAAACCATTCATACATGTTTCATATGTTGAGTAACAGAGTTAAGTCATAGTGATTACATTTTTTTCCAAATAAACACACAAAACAAGAGAGTGTTGGCAGGCTAGTGCTGGGCACATTGTCAGAAAGTCCAGCATGCATGGGCAGGAATATGTTCATGTAATGACTTGTTTACAATATGATACTATATGGTTACATGATGCAATATTGCATCATCAAAATTTCAATGCAGGGGGAAAAGCACAAATTTATAATAAATTATTAAATTCAAGATGTGTCATTTTTAAAAAAAAACATACTTTATATTTTTTGAAATGATGCAAATTTTAAAAAAAATAAAAACTGGTTAAAGGGCTAAAGAAAGTAGATTTCCAGGGGAGCTCTGAGTAAGTTTTTTTTTTTTTGAAAAGGAAGTAGTAGGCCAAATAAGTTTGGGAAACTCTGCATTAGACTGTGAGCTCTTTGAGGGCAGGGGTCATGTTTTGGCCCTTCATTATATCCCCAGCACTTAGCACAGTGCCTGGCACATAGTAGGTGCTTAATAAATGCTAGTTGATTAAAAGACTGTTAATCCAGCTCAGTGCAGATGGGCACTTCATTGATATCACGGCATGGCTGCAGATAAAGAGATAGCAATGGCTACATTTTGTTTCCCTAGGAACTTTCCAATGGCTCCTGGAAATGCATATGAATTCAACATTAATGGTGTTGATGAAGCTGTGGCAGTTCTATTTTGTTTTGTTGTTGTGTTGTTTTTGGCATGGCAGTTAAGGTTAAGTGACTTGCCCAGGGTTACACAGCTAGTAAGTATCAAGTGTCTGAGGCCGGATTTGAACTCAGGTTCTCCTCACTCCAGGACCGATGCTCTATTCACTGCGCCACCTAGCTGCCCTGGCAGTCCTATTTTGATGCCAAGCTAGAAAGAGGAAGGTTCCCCACCTCCATACCCCTCTATACAAAGAAGGTCTCAAAGGTTACAATAGAAACACTCCACTGCTGGGAAAGAATGTCCTTCCCATACCGAGACATCATTGCTTAACATGTTCTAGGCTGTTGCTTTATGAGGGAATTAATTTGTCTGCATCAGATCAAGGACAGATGCATACCATCCCTGGAGAGAGTTAGCACAGACACATTGGACCAGACATTTTCCTCCTCTGCTAATTTAGCATGGAGTCAGCCAGCTGGTCAACTAAACTGAAGACATTTTCATTAAGCACCCATGTGCAAGGCACTGTATATCAAATGAATGAATCTTGTACATAACACATTCTTATTCTTACCACCTGGATCTCTGCTCATGGCATTCGGTGCTTACCCCTCACCTGACTATCGCCTTCCCAAACTGCTGCAGCCCACCCTGCTTTCTTTCTCTCCTTTGAAATCATCCTGTCTCAGGACAGCTAGGTGGCGCAGTAGATAGAGCACCGGCCCTGAAGTCAGGAGGACCTGAGTTCAAATCTGGCCTCAGACCAAACACTTGACACTTACTAGCTGTGTGACCCTGGGCAAGTCACTTAACCCCAATTGCCTAAAAACAAAAAAAAAAAGAAATCAACCTGTCTCATGGAATTGTTTTCTATTATGTTTCATCCCACCTTCACTCTGTAGTCCAGCCAAACTGGATTTCCTGTTGTTCTTCACACATGACATTCCATCTACCACCTCCATACCTTTGCAGAGGCTGTGTCCCATGCCTGGAACATAACTCTTTCCTCTTAGAATTCTTAATTTACCTCAAAGCTCAGCTCAAGCTCCACTATGGCCTTTCCTGATTTCTCTAGCTGCCTGTCCCTCCCCCAAATTACCTTGTCTTTACTTTGAATATGATGAAATGTTTCTCCCCAACAGAACATAAGAACATAAGTTAATAAACCAATAAGCATGTATTAAGCCCTTTCTATGGGCCAGGCACTGGGCTAAGTTAGACACTCAGATATAATGAGGAAAAGCAAAAACAGCTGTTTCGTATACCCAGTGATCAGCACAGTGCCTGGCCCATGGGCCCATGCTTGTTGATGACTTGGTCTGCTCTCCCTATAAGCTCCTTGATGTAGTCATTGTCTCATGCTACTTTGGAGCCCTCCAGGCCCAGAGACCTGGCTGGGCCTCCATCAACTGCTTAGTAATAAAGAACTGTCATTTTCTAGGTGGCTTTCACATGTTGTCCCAACTTCAAAACCCCCATCAGAGACACAGATGGATTGAGCTTTAATCATCCTCTTGATCTAGGGGGAGGAAACCTCACCAAAGCTCAGATGCTGTAGGCATACTCTGAATTACTCACAGGATCACATCATGCCCCTGCGTGTCCATTTTGAAGCTGGGCAAAGTGAGGCTCACAAAGAGATTAGAGAATGGCAGCTCTTGTCAGGTCTCACCCATCAATTTGTTAGTGTGCTAGCTAGATCTCCAGTGAGATCCATGTAACTGTTTTCTCTGAGCTCCCGCCCATTGGCCCCCTTCAGGCTCCTTCCAGCACATGGCAGATCAGGTCAGAGTTGGAGGAAATAGCGTCTCAACCACCAGTTGCTTCCCTGGCCCTGGAGCCCTTCTGTATCCCTGCTCCCAGACAAGTCGCCTCCATGGCCACCCTCTTCCCACAAAGAATCTGACTCTCTCAGCCCCAACCAGAAGCAAACTCTGGGCAAAATAAGAGGGATGGAGAGTGGGAAATCCAGGTAGGGGGAAGGGGGAGATGAACCCAACATATATATGGGATCACTTCCACGTAGTGGAAGCCACACCACGTTCTTCGACTTCTCTTCCCCTGCCTACTGCCCTCTGAGCACAGCACTTGGAGCCCCTGGCACTTTCCCCCTTCTCAGCCTGAGGGAGATGGATGGGGCTGAGAGAGGATGAGGAGGGACACAAAGAGGGGCATGGTTGAAGGGGGGAGGGGAGATAAGTAGAAGGGTGAGAGGGAGAAACAGAAAGAATGAAAAAGCAGTGGGGAAAGGAGAGAAAAAGGCAGGGTGACTTTGAGTGTGGTGCTGGGACTAGACCACTGGGCTTGAAGTCAGGAAGACACATGAAAACCCACATCATACCACCTCCCCCCTATCAGATTGGCTAATATGACAGGAAAGGAAAATAATAAATGTTGGAGAAGATGTGGGAAAATTGGGACACTGGTGCATTGTTGGTGGAGTTGTGAACTGATCCAACCATTCTGGAGAGTAATTTGGCACTATGCCCAAAAAGCTATTAAAACTGTGCATACCCTTTGATCCAGCAATACCACTACTAGGTCTGTATCCCAAACAGATCATAAAAAAAGGGAAAAGGACCTACATATGCAAAAATATTTGTAATAGCTCTTTTTGTGGTGGTAAAGAATTGGAAATTGAAGGAATGCCCATCAATTGGGGAATGGCTGACCAAGTTGTGGTATATGAATGTAATGCAATACTATTGTGCTGTAAGAAATAATGAGCAGACATATTTCAGAAAAACCTGGAAAGACTTATATGAACTGAAGCTGAGTGAAATGAGCAGAACCAGGAGAATGTTGTACACAGTACCAGCCACACTGTGTGATGACTGGCTTTGATAGACTTGGCTCTTCTCAGGAATGCAAGGATCTAAGACAACTCCAAAAGACTCAGAACAGAAAATGCTTTTCCACATCCAGAGAAAGAACTTTGGAGTCTGAATGCAGATAGAAGCATACTATTTGCTCTTTTTTGTTATTTTTGGTAGTTTTTTCCTTTTGTTCTGTTTCTTCTAATGTGGAAATATGTATTACATGATTGCATATATGTATATATATAAATATATACATATATATAAAACCTATATTGGATTGCTTGCTGTCTTGGGGAGGGGGGGAAGGAGGGAGGGAGAAAAATTTGGAACTTAAAATCTTTCAAAAAATGAGCGTTGAAAATTGTCTTTACATGTAATTGGAAAAAATATAATATTATTAAATAAATTTTAAAACAGCCCACCTCAGACACTTGCTGGTTGTGCGACCTAGCGCAATTTACTTAACCTCAGCATATCTCAGTTTCCTCTTTGGCAAAAAGAGGGGAGTGGATTTAGATGGCCTGCGAGGTTCCTCTCCACTCAAGATTTCAGATCCTATGTAAGTTCCTTCCTCTTCATAGACGTTGATTCTCAAAGGTCACATTAGGATTTTCTGTCACAGTAAGCCCTCAAGACCACTTACTTTTCTCTACATGTGCTTTCAAGAGGCATATCAAACTCCGAAGATTTCCATGTTATCGTGGGCCTTTGAATGGAAGAGAGGGAGGAGATCAACTCCGAAAGTGAATATTAAACATGATATCTGGAGTCCATCAGAGGAGAATCAATCCCAGAGGGGGACAGAAAAGAAGCAGTGGTTCCTATTTTGTCTATTGAACCATTCCCAATAAAGAGCACAGCCTTAGTCTTCAGATGACCTAGGTACAAAGCTGTCCCAGCTGCTCTATTGAATCAGTCCACTTTTCAAGATCTTTCCTCAACTGCTTATTACCAAGACCATGTGTCAGCTACCTAGAGTTGAAGCCATCCACCTCTGCCCCAGGGTGTCATGTCAAGAAGGAAAGAGTTGTGTTGTTCCTATGCTGGGGCAGGTGGCTACAGAAGTAACACTGACACCCCCCAAACCCCTCCAGAGTTGGAAGGGACCTGGAAGATCATATAACCCAATGCCTCATAGTTTTGTTTTTATTTTATTTTAAATCTCAATTTGTTTTTGTTTGTTGGTTTGTTTTTTTACATCACCTTCATTTCTGAATATATCCCTCCCCTGTCCTTACCTAGCACTTACTAAGTGCCTGCTATGTTTTGGGTACTGTGTACAACGGGTGAGGAAAGTGTGCCTCAAGGCCACGTGTGGCCTTCTAGGTCTTCGGGTGCAGCCTTTTGACTGAATCCAAGTTTTACAGAACAAATCCATGTATTAAGAGGATTTGTTCTATGAAGTTTGGATTTAGTCAAAGGGCCGAACTTGAGGACTTAGAGGGCCACATGTAGCCTTGAGGCTATAGGTTGCCCACCCCTGGGTAAGCCCTGGGGAATACAAGAAAGACAAAAACTGGTCAGTCCCTGCCCTCAAGCAGCTCACAGGCTAATGAGGGAGACACTGTGCAAACAAAGTTGTACAAACAAGACAAATCCAGAGTAAATTCGAGATAATCTCAAAGGGAAGGCATTAGCATTAAGGGAGATTGGAAAGGCTTCTTACAGAAAACAAGATTTTAGCTGAAATTTGAAGGAGGAGGAGTTGGAGAGAAAGAGAATTCCAGGCACCAGGGACAGACAGTGAAAATGTCGGGAGTAGGGAGGTGCAATGTTGTTCATGAAACAGCCAAGAAAGCCAGCGTTACTGGATTGCTGAGTAAATGGAGGGCTGCAAGGTCCATGATGGGAAAAGTAGAAGACAGTCAGGTTATGAAGGGCATTAAACACCAAACAGTATTGGGAGACTGGGAGAATGGCAGTATAATCAATAGTAATAGAGAAGTTAAGAAGTGGAATGGTTGGAGGGAAGAGCTGATGAATTCAGTTCAGTTGAAGATGACTCTGAAATATCTAGTTTGCAATGTCCAATGGACAGTTGGAGATGCAAGAATGGAGGTCAGGACAGAGATTAGAGATGGACAAATTGATCTGAGAATTATCAGCACAGAAGTGATCATTGAATCCAAGGGCACTGATGAGATCACCAAGTGAAAAAGTATAGAGAGAGAAGAGAAGGCAGCTCAGGACAGAGCCCTGTTATCAGGCATGACCTGGAATAAGATTCAGCAAAGACCAAGAAGAAGCTGTCAGATGGGCTTAGACAAGAAAGATTATCCAAGAGAAGACATTCATCAACAGTGTCAGAGGCCACAGAAGGGTTGAGAAGGATGAAAACTTAGACAAGGCCACTGACATTTCAAAGAGTGGAGGGAAAGCAATTCAGTAAAACTAAACTACACATCATTCAAGTCTGACAATGTATGCCGTGCTCTGCACACATAGTTCCCCACTTCTGCAAAGAAGGGAGGTAGATTCCAGAATGAAAGTCGCTTGGCTTTCCAATGGGCTGGCTCCAGCGGCAGCCACCACACAGCTAAGTGGAGACTTCTTTCCTCATCACAAAACCTCACAAAAGGCAAAAAGAAGCACAGGGTCTTCCTTCCCATAAGAAGGAAGAGTGTTGCTCTCTGGCTTTTATTTGGGGGGGGAGTCAACCAGCCAGAGTGAATCAAGAATTGTCTACATAAATACTCCAGCATCTGAATTCCTTTCACTCTGCCAAGGCATTCCATACCCCCTCTCCCTGAAGCATTAAAAAAAATCATCTTTTTCTTCCACATCTTTCATTTTTTATTATTAGAAATGGTTCTCTGAAAGAGAGTAGAGATGAGGGATATAGTGGGAAATGTAGGTTATGTGAAAAGAAGGTCAATAAAATGTAGATTTTAAAATAGCCAAGTGCTTCAAAGTTGTTTGGGACGTGGCCATTCTAAGAAATTATTTTGCTTAACTCTATGTACTGCTTAAAACAAGTTTGTTTTTCCTTTTTTTTTCTTTTACATTGGGGGGAAGGGAGAGAAAATAACTGCTTATTAATTGAAAATTAGAAAAAAAATTAAGTGCTATGCATGAAGGAGGAAGAGGAGGAGGAGGAGGAGGAGGAGGAGGAGAAGGGAGGGAGATAATCCTGCAGATAATAGGTGCTTCATAAACACCTGTGGCTTGATGGGTTGATTGTGCATTTTTCCATCTCTTCTTGCAGGACAAGTTTGTTCATTAAAAGAGTTAGGCAGCACCTTCTTTTTGTTCTTTCCATTTACATTGTTGTTGTTCAATCATGTCCAATCCTTCGTGACCCCATTTGGGGTTTTCTTGGTGAAGATACTGGAGTGGTTTGCCATTTCCTTCTCCAGTGGATCCATTTTGTCAGGCAATCAGAGGTTAAATGACTTGCCCAGGACCACACAGCTAGGAAGTGCCTGAGGCTGGATTTGAACTTCGGTCTTCCTCACTCCAGGCCCAGTGCTCTATCCACTGAACCATCAGCTGCCTCCTTTATGTTGTTTTAAATCATTGCATACAAAAGGTAGTGTGGCATGAAGTTTCCTAGTAAATAGGAAATTGGAATATGACAGGGACCTGGAGTCAGGAGGACCTGAGTTCACATCTGGCCTCAAATACATAACACTAGCTGTGTGACTCTGGGCAAGTTACTTAACCCCAATTGCCTCACAAATAAATAAATACATGAATGAATGAATGAATGAATAGATAGATAGGTAGATAAATAAATAAATAGATTCTACCTCAGTCACTTACTGGCTGTGTGACCTTGGGAAAGTCACTTAACCTGTTTGCCCCAATTTCCTCATCTTATAATGAAGAGATTGGACTAGATGTCCTCTGGGGTCCCTTTCACCTCCAGATCTATGCTTCTATGAATTCTCTGTGCTTCAGTTTTACCATTTATAAAAAGGGGCTAATAGTTCTGGTCCTAACTTACCTACCTTACAGAACTATTATAAAGGAAACATTCTGTCCATCTTACAACTTATTATTAACTATCTTCCGGGGAATTATAAATAAATAAGTTTTTTCTGTTTGTTTTTTTTAAGGCAGGGCAAGAAGGAAAGAGAGAGGTAAAGAGAAGGGACAGAGTTTGGGGTTGGCTAAAGCAAGTGGAAAAGTTGAGGGCAGATGGAGTGTGGGGGGGAGAGAAGACTTTTTAAAATTCTGACCTCAGACCACAAGGCTTACAAAGAAAAGGAAGAGCAGGACAAATAAGGCCCACAACATCCAGTCACTCGTCGTCACTACTGCAAGAGGGGCTGTCTTGTAAAGGGCTAATTACTGGATAACACAAGGAATGTACAAACATTGCAAAGCTTACTGAATTGAATTGCTGCCTGCCAAAGCCAAGAGTGATCCCCTGAAAACACATTTACCAAGCATGTGCTATGTACCGGACTGCTGGGCTATATGTTAGCGTGGACTCCACAGTTTGAGTCTGGCATCCCCGAGGGCAAGATCTATATAATAGGGCTCCAGGCTCTCTGAACTAGGAGATAGCATCTACTTCAACCCCTCCATTTTTCCGACGAGGAAACTGGGGCACAGCAAGACCACACAGGAAGCAAGGGGCTCTGTGCCCATTGGTGGGCACACAGCAGGGCTGGACGAATGCCAGAGTCCATTCACTGAGTTTACAACAGATCTCCCGTTGTGTAGAGTCAGGTAGTCCCCAGCCTGCTTCTCATACACAGCCCCGGGGGCTGCCAAATGACTTCAAGCAGGCAGATGGAGCCCTGGGTCTGGAATTGGGTCTGGAGTTTGGAGGATTCACTTTGTATTGACTTACTTGTATACCAGTTGTATCCCCTCTCCCCCAATAGAATGGAAGCTCCTTGAGGGCAGGGGCTGTTTTGTTTTAGTCTTTACCTCCTCAGCACCTAAAGTGCCTTTCACTTCCTGGGTGCTTCTTGAATTGATTCCCAGCTCTGCTACTTTGTGGGTATATAAGCTTGGGCAAGTTACTGCCTCTCTCTGAGCCTCAGTTTCCTCATCTGAGAAATGAGGGGGATTGCCCTAAATGACCTGTAAGGTTCCTGAAGGTTCAGGATCTTCGAATTTAAAGAGTTGGAGATAATCGGTTCCATCTCCAGTACCAAGTGCCCACAAAAAGACACAGGGAAAGACAGTCACTAGGTGGTGCAGTTGTCCAAAGAAAAAAGAGGAAGAAGTCCAAAGCCAGTTTATTGCCAATTTCTGGGTTGTTTCTTACACTGCTGTGGTTATGGTTATCAACACTTGATACCTCAGTGTGTGACAGTAATTCTCCCAAACAGCATAACCTTGACGGAAATTCTTCTATGGAGCCTAGCACCTCTAAGAGAGGGCTCAAGTGTCCTGCGATGGGATTAGTTGGAAAGGTCTCCCCTTTGTCATATTGTCAGAAAACAGGAAGGAGAGGGATGTAGGAGGGGACAGGATGGAATCTGGTACCTCAGCCCCTGAAAGAGGCCCCTTAGGAAATACAGGTTGGGACAATTCATGAGTCTTCACCTTCCGAAGCCGGTGGAAAATAGGTTCCATGGCACTTCTTCTCCCTACCTCACAGTTGGTTTTTTTTTTTAAATTAAGTTGTATTAATGTCTTTTTAAAAGGTATTTTTATATCACCTTCATTTCCAAGTATATCCCTCTCCCCTAACCAGCTAGTCATACCTTTTAGGAGAAAAAAACTAAGAGGGAGAAGAAAAACATTAAAAAAAAAGTCAACCCATATTTACCCACCTCAATACACCAAGTCTGACTGTATCCCATGCCCACAGTCTCCCAAGGAGGGAGGTGCATTTCCTCACCTCTTCTGCAGCAAACTTTATAATCAACGCTCCGTGTTTCTCTTCTTCCATTTATATTGTCGTCATGTATATTGCTTTCCTGGCTTTGCTTACTTCTCTCTGCATCAGTTTATATCAGTCTTCCCAATGCTTCTCTGTATTCATCAGTTATCATTTCTTAGAGTGTAATATCCCACTACCGTCATCACCTATCTTAATTTGTTTAGATATTCCCCCATCAATGAACACCTTTTGTTTTAACATCAAAACCATTTCTGGATGTAACTCCTCCCTGCATGATCCTGTCAATTGAACAAAGAAACAGTTAAGCAAATCACAGCTGCCTGACAGTGTATGCAATGTTCTGCCCTTCTAATTCCCACCCTACCCCCCTCCATTGAGAGGATGGAAGTGTCTTTCATTATCTGTTCTCCCAGACCACTATTGGTGTTTCATTTATTCAGAGTAAGGCTTCCATAGGGTGGTTTGGAGGAAAACACTTTGGGAATTTTAAAAGAAATTGGAGCCATTTCAAAGACATCATTTGTCAAGGTGAAGAGACACACATGTAATTCCGTATTAGGGGTCCCCAGAATCAGGCCAATGCAGTAGGAGGGCTGGGGCTGGTCTCAGCTGATTCTGGCCAGTCGGTCAGAGTGTATGGTTTGGGCAGACCTATAAGGAAACCTAGGAGACCAAAACTGAAATAATCCTGAGGTGTTTGGGAACAAACCAGAGTGACATTCATTGTTAAGGGGCCAAGGGTCCCCTTACCTAGATGTTCACTGTACTGTAAAATTAAACAGGATCTAGTGGACTGAGGTTTTCTTTTGAGAGGCCAGGTGAGTCAAAGATACGATCAGGGTCAGGCCTTGGGTGCCTTGTCCAGAAAAAAGAGGTGAATAGGGTGGGGAGGCTTCCTTAGGAAGGAACCAATTGATTCAGTCCTTGCCACCACCACCCCACACATCAATCCCCCCCCCCATCTTCTGCACAGCATTATCGACTCACTTTCTGGAGAATCAGGATTCACAGCAAAACATAGAACCAATGAATAACTGGGCCTGAGTCCCAGAAATAGGCTGCTTTTTCTAAGGGGTGATGGGAATATCCTCCCCCACTTCCCGTTGCCATGGTTTCCATTCACATAGCAGTCTCCTGTTAGCAGTTCCATGCAATGGTTCCATGCAGGGAGCCGATATAGGATCCCCACGCCGGCTTGGTGTGCAGCCAGTGGCGGCCAAAAAAAGAGAGAAGGACTGGAAAACCCGGCCCCGGAAATCAAGGCAGCCAGTGAGTAAATGTCAGGTATTTTGGCTTTTTTTAAAAATGTCCTTTGAGCTCAGAGACCAAAGAACCTTGAAGAGACACTGGACTCAGTGGGGGAAAACCAGAGAAATGTTGAACCCACCAAATGATTTTACAGAATGAAAAGCTAGCCGTGGGCATGGTGCATGGATTGCCGGAATTGTAAATTTGATCTTACTACAAAGAGAATGGAAGTGCTTTAGGAGAGGTGCCACACCATGTAACATCTGGGCCATTCCAAACCCATGTTACTTCCTGAGGGCATGAACTAAAAATGGAATACATCCCAGTTAACCCCTGCCAGGTAATTCTGACTTCTGGAGCCTTCCCCTAGCCCTTCCCCCAAAGGGCAGTCATCTAAGAGCCAACCTAGGTGAAAGTTGTTTTTCATACTCAGGCTAGTCAGTAGCATTTGCCCATCCAGCTGTTGCCTTGGAAAAAACCCTGGCAGGTGTGTGACCTCCATGATGGGAGTTTCAAGATCTGAAAAGCTCCTGAGGTTGGGTCACGAGGTCTGATTCTAGCTTTTCTGTTCCCTTTTTATTACAACTAATTTCCTTCTCCACCTACCCTCCCACCATTTCCCTAAAAGGAAAAAAAAAATCCACCTCCTTTCTTTTAATCCAAGGTTGCCCTAATTAAGAAGAGCACAGTAGAAGATTGAAAAATCTGCAAATCTAAAATTTTCAAGCATCCAGAATCATCAACCTGCCTGGAGGATTTACTTATGTATCCCTTTCCTGCCAACACTTCCTGTATTTTCTCATCTGCATTGTCTTTCAAAAAGGGGGATGGGGAGGGTCGATATTTTAGCCTTCTATGTGGTAATACACATGTGCACATGCCAGGTTCATTTCTTCCTGGGCACCTTGGCTCAAACTGTTCACCCTCTGAATGTCCTTCCCCTTCATCTAACTCAATCCTATTGATACTTTCAAAGCCAGTCTCCATTCCCTGTGCAAGATCATGGAGTCAGGAAGGCACATAGGATATAGTTCGATTTTTTTTTGTTTGGGGTGAGCAGTGGGGGGTGGAGAGCCATGGAAGTTGGTGGAGAGACCAGCCAGCCTAGAGCACAGGGAGTCCATCATGGAACCACAGGAGAATTCATTTCAACACCTAAATCTCCCCACAGGGGTGTTGTGATAATCAAAGAAGATAACATTTAAAGCACTTAACAAACCTTAACAGTGCTATGTAAATGTTGGCTAGTATTCTTTTTAAATAGCTGCTTTGTTCAAAGAACTGTGTAGACTGAGGTGTGAGAGGAAGTCATCTGTGGCTGGCCCAGGATTTGAGCCTATAATCCTTCCTGAACCTTCCCAAGCCTTGAATGCAAGAGTACTTGAGTTTTGGAGAATAGAACACCTTGACGATTAATTCTTCCTCTTTTTTTTTGTTTTGTTTTGGTTTTTTTTTGCTTTCTAGATGTGATGAGTTCTCTTCCTATCATAGGTACTTGGAAATTTGAGCACAGTATCCAGCACAGAGTAGGCACTTAATAAATGCTTGTTGATTGATTCATTGATTGACCGAGGATCTGAGGGTTAGCTTTATGATGGACTTCTCTCATTTGAGGGAGTATTGAGTGATAGACTGCATGGTCTCTTCCTAGCAGAATTTTGGTCTCTCATCTGTAAAATGGACTTCAGTAACAAGAGCAGACTACTTCATACGAGTACTAGAAGGCATCATTAGTAAAACCTTTCAAAAAAAAAACCCACACCTCCACGAAGCTATGAAGTAATGGAAGGCGAGGTACAGGGGTGGGGAGCCTGTGGCCTCGAAGCCACATGTGGCCCTCTTGGTCCTCAAGTGGGGCCCTTTGACTGAATCCAAACTTCACAGAACAAATCCTCTTAATAAAAGGATTTGTTCTGTCAAACTTGGACTCAGTCAAAGGGCCGCACTTGAGGACCTAAAGGACCACGTGTGGCCTCAAAGCCACAGGTTTCCCACCCCTGAAAATGGGAGAAGCACTGAACTGGGAATCAAGTAATCTCATTTCAAGCCCTAACTTTGTCACCACCTAGCTGTGTGACCTTGAGCAAATCACTGAAACTTTCTGGGCTTTAGTTTCCTTATCTGTAAAATGAGAGGAAGGAATGTGCCTGATGATACCATGGTCACTTCCAGTTCCAAATCTAAGCTACAAAGAACTCTAGAAAAAAAAAATGAGGAGGAAGAACTGGAGGAGGATTAGGAATAATTTCCCAGAAGAGGTAACATCCAAAGTGGGCATGAAAGAAAGGGAAGGATGACAATCAGGAATGATGCATCAAATTCCAAGAATGGGGGACGTCTGCAGGAGCCCATCGAGGCTGGAAAGAAGTAGCAAGAGTCCCAGAATGCCTTTTAATTATAATCCAAAAGGTGGCCATTTAGATACCTGATTCTTGGAGAGGCAAGAGGAGAATGATGAAGTTAGTAGTAGATAAAGCAGTTTGCTAAGACTAATCAGATATAGTAAAATAATAATAACAATAATAATAATCCTATTTTTCTAGGGTCTTCATCACAGCCCCATGAGATTAGGTAATAGAGATCTGATTATCCTGATTTGACAGATAAAGGACCTGAGGCTCAGAAGTTCATTGAACTGTCCAAGGTCACTGAGCTAGTAACGGCAGAGTGCCCAGGCCTTGAATTCCTTCTACTACACCATCCTCTCTGCACTGGAACTGCGAATGGACTTCTAAGGAAGGACATGTAAAGTCATGAAACATTAGAATGTGAAGGAATCTAAACAGTCATTTAAGTCAATCCTCTAACTTTCCAGATGAAGAAAATGAGACCAAGGGAAGGAAAGAGACTTACCCAGAGGTCAGTCAGTGGCAGAGCCAGGGGCTAGAACCCAGGACCCTGACACGTTGTTCAGGATTCTATTTTCTGTCACCCCATCTCTTGTCAATCCTCAACTGATTTAGAGCCATCAGTGGCTCAGTGGAAAGAGGAACAGGGTTCCACTGCTTAGGCAAGTCACTTACCCTTTATGAGGTTCACTTTGTAAAAAATGGTATTGATTTCATTTTTTTCAACCAGCAAAAATCTATCTTCTCTCATATGTCTCAGCCCTCACCCTGAGTCCATCAGCTCTCTATCAGCAGGTAGACAGTATGTTTCATCATTAGTCCTCTGGAAATTGTCATTGGTCATTGTGCAGCAGATTAGAGTTCCTAAGTCTTTCAGAGTGGTTTGTCTGTAGAATATTGTTGTTACTGCGTAAATTGTCCTCCTGTTTCTGCTCATGTCACTTTGCATCTGTTCATACAAGTCTTCCCAGAATAATCTCCTTCATCACATCTTATATCATAATATTATTCCATCATATTCATAAACCATAACTTGTTCAGCTATTCCCCAATTGATGGGCACCCCAACAGTTTCCAATTCTTTGCCACCACAAAAAGAGCCTCTATAAATGTTTTTATACATCCTTAATTGGAATTTGTTTGGCTTAGGATTGATCTCTCCCTTAATATACTCTCCCCCTTATTCTTTCTTTTCCTTTCCCTCCTTTCTTCTGAGTTTGCCTTGAGAATTCTCATCATCATCAGATCTTTTTATTGTGGGATTATTTTGTTTGTTTGTTTGCTCATTTTTCCAGCGTACTTCTAACTTTGTTTTTTATGTTAGAGCCAGGGTCTGGGCACTTCTGCTAGAAATGTCTGGCCTGAGTTTGTGTCCTCTAGGGTCTTGCCACTGTTTTCTTCGGTTAGTGAGTGTTGTGTTCTGCCAGGATCTCAAGGACAGCTCAGACTGGGGACCTACAAGCTTTAAGTGCTCTCAAAAAGTAGTCCAACCCAGAGCAAAATCTTTCTGGTCTGACTTGGGTTTGGGTTTAAACCACACACCTGTAGGTTTGCCCTGGTTGAAGTTCTAGTAGATTCAGTCATTATCAGCCAGCTAGAAAGCTCTGCTTGTTCAGAGTTTCAGAACTGCAGGGTCCTCTTTGGCACCACAGTTCCTGGCACCTCAGTATCCCCCAGACCTCTATGTTTGTCTCTTTTTGCTGGAAAAATGACTCACTGGGATTTTTTTTCTTGGGTTTTCTGATCAGGATTTGATTTGTCATGTTTTCTGGATCTGTTTAGAGGTGTTGTCTGAGGCGGCAGAACTCAATGGTACTTCTTCCTGCTACTCCACCATCTTGGCTCTACATCTTATTTCTTCACTTTCTTCATCTGTAAAATTGGGGGTGGGGAGGAGGGGTGGACTAGATGACCTCTAAGATCCCTTCCATCTGAAATCTTTGCTCTGCTGATGTATTTCTTCAATAGATTTTTATTGAGCATCTATATCTTGGGAGTAGACAGGAATAATAATAATAATTATATATATATATATATATATTATACGTATGACAAAGAGGCAGCTAGGTGGCGCAGTGAATAGAGCATCGGCCCTGGAGTCAGGAGAATCTGAGTTCAAATCTGGCCTCAGACACTTGACACTAGCTGTGTGACCCTAGGCAAGTCACTT
>NW_020954802.1:138254-148323 GCF_900497805.2 Vombatus ursinus
TGTGGTAAGGATAAGACACACAGAGGAAAAGTTATATCACAATACAAGGTTGCATGTGCTTAATCTGTCCCCTAATAGGGTTAGACTAGAATGATTGTGATGCCCCTTTCAGCTTTAGATCTACAAGCATATGAAATGCCAAAATAAGTGGCACTCATTTAAGAGAAATGTTGACAAGCTGGAGGAAGGGCCTTATGAGGATCATCCGAAAAGGCAACCTATACATTGGAGGACTTTGAGTCCATACTAGAGGACAATCTGTTGAAGGAACTGGGGCTATTGAGCCAGAGAAAGAGAACATTCAAAGGGGAATATGATTGCTTTCTTAGTGAACTTGAAAAGCCAGTTGAGTCAACAAGCATTTTTGTTGTTTAGTTGTATCTGACTCTTCATGACCATTTGGGGTTTTCCTGGCAAAGATGCTGGAGTGATTTTCTATTTCCTTTTCCAGCTCTTTTTACAGATGAGGAAACTGAGACAAGCAGGCTGAAGTGACTTGCTCAGGATCACACAGCTAGGAAGTGTCTGAGACCAGATTTGAACTCAGGTCTTCCTGACTCCAGGCCCAACGATCTCTCACCTGGGCTACCTAGCTACTAGGCACTGAGCTAAGCTGTTGGGGTGTAAAGAAAGGCAAAAGAAAACAAAACAAAACAAAACCCAGACCTTGATCTCAAGGAGCTCACAATCCAATGGGGGAGACAAGATTCAAACAAGCCTATACAAACACATAAGACACAGAGTAAACTGGAGGTAATCACTAGGGAAGGCTCTAGCATTAAGGGACACTGAGAAAGAATTCTTGGAGAGGGTGGGATTTGAGGGAAACCAGTAGGCCAAAGAGAATGCCTCTTCTTTCAGGAAGAACAGCATTCCAGGCATGGGAACAGCCAGTGCCTATGCCTGGAGTTGAGAGATGGAGTGTCTTGTATGAGGAACAAGGAGGCCAGTGTCGCTGGCTTGCAAAGTACATGGGGGAAGCGGGGATGGGAGGGGCGAACGAAAAGGAAGGTGTGAGATGACTTTTCTAAGTAGGAGGAGAACCAGGATGTATCAAAGAAAGCATCAAAAAGAGGTGAGAAAGAAGGGGGAATAGTGCTTCCAAACCTCAAATAAAGTAAAGCAGCAGTCATTCAGACCATTTGGTATTGATTAAAAAATAGGGAAGTAGATCAATGGAACAGAGTAGACAAGGGAGAATCAGAGACAATGGCACTCAATAACCTAGTGTTTGATATAGTAGAAAACATAAATTATGTCGGAATAAACTCTCTATTTGGTTTTACATAATTTTTTGGGTGAGGCAATGGGGTGAAGCAGCTTTCCCAGGGTCACACAGCTAAGAGTGGCATTGTTTTGCATATTTTTTTTTCTCCATTTGGTTAAAAAAAAACTGCTGGGAAAACTGGAAAGTAGTCAGGCAGAAATTAGGAACGGACTAGGTTATAAAGGATCAGACTTATTCTACTGGCTCCAAAGGAGCAGGAAAAATTCTAGAGCAATCAAAAAAAAATGTGGAGCTTGCTTTCAGAGCCTTCTTCTCACCTGATGGTGCCTCTGATTGCCCTGTCTGTTTCTTCAGCGCGCCATTTCCCACTGCCTCAGAAGGCCCGAATCTCCATTGTCTGAGAGGAACAGTATCCCAATTGCACAGCTCTGGGGGTGTGGGGCTGAACTTCTTCTCCTTCCCTTGCTCTTTGACATCTCATTCAGGCTTCTCCTTCCCAACTTTCATGGATTCTTTTCCTTTCTGGCTTCCTTCTTCTTAGATTATTACTTCTATCTATCCAGTCTAGAATAGTTTCATCCTTTCAGATAAACTAGAACTGAAAACTATGTTCCTTAATTTCTTTCAGCCTTTCCTCAAACAAGGAGACCAGTTTGCATTTGTAACACCAAATAATAATAGTGGCTAGTGTTTATATAGCACTTACTGTGTTCCAGGTACTGTGCTAAGTGCTTCACAGATATTATCTCATTTTGTCCTCACAACAACCCTGTGAGCTAGGTGCTATTATTATCCCCATTTTACAGATGAGGAAGCTGAGGTTAAATAATTTGCCCAGGGTCACATAGCTAGTAAGTGTTCGAGGCCAAATTTGAACTCAGATCTTCCTAACTCCAGGCCCAGCACTCTATCCATTGCAGCGCCACTTAGCTGATAAGTACCTCAGGTACAGGCCCTGAAGATCATTGGGACAGATAGTTACCCCTTCAGTGGCCAGTCCTTTGCCAAGGGTGGAGAACCTGGGGCCTTGAGGCCACATGTGGACTTCTAGGTCCTCAAGTGCAGCCCTTTGACTGAATCCAAACTTCACAGAACAAATCCTTGCCCTCTAGGTCCTCAAGTGAGGCCCTTTGGCTGAGGGCCTAAAGGGCCATATGTGGCCTCGAGGCCGCAGGTTCCCCACCCCTGGAATAGCTCCTCAAAACAAATAGGCCAGCCAACTGCCTATTTGCTTCTGAGCTTCCGCCCTGAATTCAGTCTAGCTGCTCCTCTCTCCCTCTCCTTCAGTCTGCTAATCACCTAAGAGACTTTGAGATCACTAGGTAGGTGTCAGGCCAGGTTTCTTCCTCAAATGCCAGACATACAAGACAATGTCAAAAGTCAGATGTTTCTCCTGGATGGGACAGGTCAGGGCTTCGAAGCGTGAAAAGCTTTAACATGAAAAGCTTTACTTCTGTCTCTCTTGTAAATCAAACCTGTTGTTGCCTGCTTAAAATTCAGGGAGACCGTATTAAGTTGCCTCCTTAATCCTTCCACCAAGCCTATCCAACTATCCAGTCCTTCTCTCTCCCTTTTTAAGGCTAGAAATTGGCCTTCTGCCTCCTTTTCCTTATACAGAGATCAAGGTGTTTGCCTGTTCCTTTCCCATGACTCTTTCAAGGCGGGTCCCTCTTCTTCTGCCTAGTTCTTCTCCTCCTAGGAATCTAAAGGTGGTATAAAAGTTCATTTTCAAAAAGGACATGGTAAACCACTTTAGCATATTTGCCAAGAAAATCCCATGGACAGTAGGGTCCGAGGGGTCATGAAGAGTCAGACAGCAGCAAAAGTTCATTTGCATAAAATGCTATAGGTTAGCTATTACTCTCCCTGAAAGGTTCACAGCTTCTAATAAAACTCCTTCTTAGAGGGATGGTGCATGTTTGCCTTCTGAACACTGCAAAACACATGCTAATATAATCATTTGAAACAAGGATAAATAATTTCCCCATAGAATCTTTGAATGCGTGTATTTTTATGTGCTTTGTGTATATATATTATCTCGGTATATATCTGTGCATGTTTATAGAAGGACTGATACTTAACAAGTACTATTTGCAAAACACTTTCAAGCCCTTATCTCATTTAAGCCTTGACAACCCTGTGAGGGAGGTGCTACAGCTATTAGGGTTTTTTTAAATTTTTATGAATTTTGGGGGGGGTTTTGTTTGTTTTTATATCGCCTGCATTTCTGAATATATCCTTCTCCTCTCCCCTACCCAGTGAGCCATTCATTATAACAAAAAAGACAAAGACAAAGACAAAGAGAAAAAAACAGTCAGCAAAACCAACCAATTCATCAACTGAGTCTGACAGTGTATGCAGTGTTCCATACCCATAGGCCCCCACCTCTGAAAAGAAGAAAAGGAGGGTACATTTTCTCATCTTTTCTCCAGGGTCAAATTTCTTGGTCATTATAATAATACAGCATCCAGTTTCTTTTTTGTTGCTGTTTTTGTTTTTTTCCATTTATATTTTTATAGTCATTGCTTATATTGGTCCCTGCTTCTGCTTACTTGACTCTGAAGCTTTCCATATAAGTTTTCTCATAGTTCTCTGAATTCTTCATAATCTTCATTTTTTTAAAATTGTGTTTCCATCTCTTGTTTTTATACCACTTCCATTTCCCAATACATATCTTCCCTTCTCCCCTCCCAGAGAGCCATCCCTTGTAACAAAGAATGTAAAAAAGTGAAAAAAAAATCATTCTGCAAAACTAACCAATACACTATCAAGTCTGATATTATATGCAGAGTCCACACCTATAATCAGTCCCCTATCTCTACAAAGAGGAAAGGGAAGTTCATTTTCAGATCTCTTCTTTAAGGCCAAGCTTCATCAATGAAATTCCAATGTTTCTTTTCTTTTTTCTTTTTTGTTTTTTCTTTTTTCCATCACATTATTGCCATTTACATTGGGTAATGGGTAAGTTGTTCTCCTGGTTCTGCTTACTGCATCAGTTCTGCATTCTTCATCAGTTCATATAGGACTTCTCCTGCTTCTCCAATATTCATCATATTCATCGCTTCTCATGCCACAGTAATAATTCTGTTACATTCATGTCGCATGTGAATGTAATGGAATATCTGTATTCTCCAACTAACGAGTACCTACTTTGTTTCCAGTTCTTTGCCACCACAAAAAAGTGCTTCTAGGAATATTTTCTTATATTTAGGACTTTTCTGTCTTTAAAACCCTTCATAACCTGGTCTTTTCCTATTTTTCCAGTCTTCTTACACTTTGTTATTCAGTTGTGTGTGACTCTTCGTGACCCTGTGGACCCTACTGTCCATGGGGTTTTCTTGGCAAGGATACTAGAGTGGTTTGCCTTTTTACTCTCCAGTGGATTAAGGCAAATAGGAATAAGTGACTTTCCCAGGGTCACACAGCTAGTAAGTGTCTAAAGCTGGATTTGAACTCAAGTCTTCCTAACTCCAGGCACTACACACTATGGAATTACCTAACTGCCCCTCTTACACTTCACACTCTCAAAAACTGCTATACTCTACTTCTTGCTGTTCCTCACACAAGACTCCATGTATTTGCACTGCTTTCGATGCTCTTCCTCCTCACCTCCTACTCCTAGCTTCCTTGGCTTCCTTTATATCTTTCCTTCTTCAGAAGACCTTTTGTGGTCCCTCCAGATCTTTTCCCTTTAAAATCACTTCCCATCTGCGCTGTATATACCTTTCATGTACATGTATATTCTCATTCTGTCTCTTCCATTAGAATGTGAGCTCCTTGAGAAGAGAGATTGGATTTTTGCTTTTCTGTGCATCCTTCAGGCTTAGCACAGTGCCTGGCACATAGTAAACTCTCAATAAATGTTTTTTATTAGACCTGCCGACTGATTTGACCTCCTTAGTCACTTTTTTTGCATAATTTCAAATGCAAAATTTCCAGAATGTTTAGACCAAATCACAACTCCACCAACAGTGGAGCATGCCAATCTTTCTCTAGCCCCTCCAATATTAACTATTCCTATATTTTGTCATCTTTAACAATTTTCTGGATATGAGAGGAAACAGAGTTGTTTTTCATTTGTGTTCTTCTTATTAGTGTTTGGAGCATTCTTGCATGAGTTAGTTATTGATAGTTTGTGATTCTTTTGAAAACTTTGTTCATATCCTCTGACTACTTATCCACTGGGACTCTTGGTCTTGTACATTTGTGATGATATACATATTGGAAAGCAGAATTTGACCAGAGGTTTGAAGTAAAGATTTATTTTCCTAATTGACAGCTTGCCTTCTTATCCTAGCTACATTGATTTTGTTCATGCAAAACCTCTTCAGTTTTATATATTGCAGCTATTATTATCTCCATTTTGCAAATGAAGAAACTGAGGCTCAGAGAGGCCTATAGTCACAAACTTATGTTGGAAGGGATTCAAACCCTCTTTTGCTTCTCCCCCAAGAAAAAATAATCACACACACATACACACACACACACACACAAGCACACGGATACACATACTCTTGCTTATGCACTCACACACCCCCATCATCTTGGCTGTGCTTGTCTCTTTTTTTCTTCCTCACTCTAAGTCACATGCTGCACTCACCATACTCTCTCATTATAGGGTAATGGATAATGTGCATGTGTCCAAATGTCTTTGTGTCTGTATTGTTCTGTATGTCTACGTCTCAGCATGTCTCTTTGAGTCTATAGAGCCAGCTTTCAATTATTCGCGCTAATGGAGTATAACAGTGGTCCCAGACAATAAAAAATTAGAGGCTAACACAAACAGTATGTCTCCAGGGTTTTTATAATAATAATGGCTCCCATTTCTGTAATACGCTTAAGGTTTACAAGGTGTTCTCTTCACAACAATCCAGAGAGGTAGAAACTTTTGAGTATTGTTAGACCTCTTTTACAGAGGAAGAAACTGAGGCTCAAGGAGGTTATATGAGGTGCCTTGTCTGTAGTAAGCACTTAATTGTTTGTTGAATTGTATTGCCTGGAGCTAGGAAGCCATCCGAGCCAGGGCTTGAAGCCAGGCCTTCTGACTCCAATCTCTACTACACCTGGCCGCCTTGCCAATGAAATGCGTTCGATGGCTATTTTAGCCTTTGTAATGTTTCTTGGCTTAGGCTGATATTAAAATGAGTTTCTACACATTGTCAGGTGGAAGATGGTCATCTCCATAGAGGATGCAGCATGGCTAGATGACTGAGGGGAGGTTACTCATTACTTCCCCTCTCTGGGCCTCAGTTTCCTCTTCTGAAAAATGAGGGGGTGGGACCAGAAGATTTCTAAATCCCTTCAGTCTGGAAATCTATAATCCTAAAATATTTTACTAGTTCCATGTCTCATCCCCAAGGCCCTCTCCTTGGGAATCAGCGAAGCTTCTAAATTAATATCCTTTTTCCCCCCCAAGCAAAACTTAATACACCCATACACACACACACACACACACACACATGCTCATGCTCATGCATTCACACACCCATCATTTGGGCTCTGCTTGTCTCTTTTCTTCTGAGATAGATAGAAAACCTAGCCCTGCTGGTGATTTGTCAATAACCAAAATCTCCCCTGGTCAGCTTCATGGACCTGGAAAGGACTGGACATCATGGGCCAGGGACTACTTTTGGATTCAGGACAAAGGGGACAAAATGAGGAAGATGACAGATTTTCTTTTCTTTGACACCTTTGTTCAGTCAAAGAACATATGTGAAGGATTGCAGGCTCACAGATTGGTTGTTAGAACCAGAAGAGACCTTTGCAATCCTTGAATTCAAAACCCTTAGTTTACTGCACCTGGCATCTCTCATGGCTCTAGGTCTGTGCTTGGCTACATTGTGTGGGAGACCAAAGAAGGAAGGGACCTGGGCCCTGCTCTCAGGGAGTTCATAGTCTACTTGGAGAGAGAAGGTGCACATACTGGGAAAATATACAGTGGATAGAGCACTGGGCATAGAGTCAGGAAGACCTGAGTTCAAATCCAGCCTTGGACACTAACTAGCTGTATGACCCTAGGCAAGTCATTTCACCTGGCCTATCTCAGTTTCCCCATCTGTAAAATGGGAATAATAATAGCACCTTATCTCCCAGGGTTGTTGTGAGGAGCAAATGAGATGATAATTGTAAAGCACTTAGCACACTGCAGGGCAGAAGCTATATAAATGTTAGCAATTACTATTTATTATTATTCATTTGATTAAAGCTTGATTAAGCAAATCTAGCTGTTTGCGTTCATATTTCATTCTGTCGCTTTTCTAAAAACCTGTTGTATTGACAATTTCTTGTCTTTAAGTCTTACATAGGCACAGAAGCCAATCCACCATGATTCTTCTCGGGAGCTATATTAATTAAAGCTATATTGGTCTTGGTGATATTATGACCAACATAGGCCTTCTCAGAAAGATGATCTTTGAAAAATAGTGTGGAATGGTAGGGAGAGTTTGGAAAGACCTGACTCTTTCCCACTTTGCCCTCAGAACCCTTCCTTGTGACAAAGAAAAATCCACACCTGTTATGACTGAAGAAGTAATGGGGTTTTTAAGAAAAGCTGGATGGTAGGAGATCTTGAGTTTTGTATTTGCTATGTATCCCAGTAGCTAGTCACAGAAGGTTTCTGTATAAATGTGGGCAAAGGGAACAACTAGGTGGCCCAGTGGATAGAGCTCCAGCCTTGAAGTCAGGAGGACCTGAGTTCAAATCTGGCCTCAGACGCTTGACTCTTACTAGCTGTGTGACCCTGGGCAAGTCACTTAACCCCGATTGCCTCACCAAAAAAAAAAATTTAAAATTTAAAATTAAAAAAAAAATAAATGTGGACAAAGTTGTATATCATGAAAGTGATCATGACAGTGGTGCCTTGGGGTTGATGAGACTCATAGTGGCGACACTAACTAGGAGGCTATTGGTGATAATCCAGGTGGAAGGGAATGTGAGGTAGGGACAGTTGGAATGGGCAGTGCAGGGAGAATAGGACCTAGTAAGAGGGGAGTTGTCTGTGTCAGGTGGGGATATCAACAGAGTTGCTGTTATTGTTGTTGTTGTTGTTGCTGTTGAGTCATTTCAGTAATGTACAACCCTTTGTGACCCCATTTGGGGTTTTCTTGGTAGAGATACTGGAGTGGTTTGCCATTGCCTTCTCCAGCTCATTTTACAGACGAGGAAACTGAGGCAAACAGGGTGAAGTGACTTGCCTAGGGTCACACAGCTAGGAAGTGTCTGAGGCTAGATTTGAACTCAGGAACTCAACAGTTACCAAGTCAAAGTAGCCAAATGTAGCCTCTCATACCTTTGGCCACTGACGGGACTGCAGACAAAGAGGGAGACCAAGGCATTGCCCCCAGACTTGTGTTACCTGTCTACCTGGATGGGGTAAGCCACCAGCCAGGCCAAAGGGCTAGTGGAAGCGAGCTTCTTCCAAGAAGGAAAGAGCTACCAGGCCCTCTGGGGGGAGATGAAAAGCAGGTTTGGAGGCTGCCTTCTGGCTGGCCTAGGCTGTATCAAGTTGGGTGTGAGTGAGAGTGCATCTTCTATTTATAGCCCCAGCTGTAGCATGATGCGTGATTCAGACCCAGCAAGGGCCAGGTAAGCGTGGCAGAGCTGGAAGGGGGGTTGGGGGGGAGAGTCAGAGAGGGACGGTAGAATTCATTTCAGCCCCCTACGTGCTGAGCCCTGGACTCAGCCTTCCAACCCAGTCCATCAGCCAGGCACTAGCAGTCACGGAACGCCTGGTCTACTGTTCTAGACTACCCTGTGTAGGCAACAGGAAAAGAAACTCCATCTGAGGCACTCCCTGCAGTAGAGCCAGAGATGGGGATCATCCGTCTGAAAAGATAACTAAAAGTAGCCCTTGGCTTTTGACCCTGGACAAGTCAGCTCACTTCCTTAGGCCTCCCTTTGTCCCCCACTCCCCAGGTCCCTCCTGGCTCTGTAAAGCTAATACACAGCAATAAAGCGGTGAGGCCCAAATGAACGACTCAAACGCAAAGTGCTTCCGGAGGGAAGCTGCAGTTGCCTCCTCGGGGTCTCAAAACTACCTGAGGAGGGATGAATATTAGCCTCCTCGTTGTGCAGAATAGGAAACTGAACTTCAGAAAGGTAAGGTCCAGAAGCTAGTCCAGGATGACTCAGTCACCCCCCACCCGAGGCAGGATTCCAACCTAGGCTTGGCTAACTCCGTTGGCACAGGAGCTAATTCGCCGTGATTCTCCTCCAGATAATCGCTAAATTGGTTTTGGTGATATTATTACCAACATCGGCCTTCTCAGAAAGGCGATCTTTGAAAAATAGTATGGAGTGGTGGGAGAGAGTTTGGAAAGACCTGAGTTCAAAGCCCGCTTCTGATAGTAGCCCTGTGGCCATGGGCTGAGCTTCAGTTTCCTTATATGTAAGATGAGGATGATAATACCTGTAGCACCTCTCTGAGGCTCAAATGACATGTCTAGAAGGCACTTTGAAAACCTTAAAGTGTTATGTAAATGCTAGATATGATTTTTTAATTCCATAGTAGCAAAAATCCAATGGAGTGGGGGAACTTCTCTGCTCACCCAAATGCCCCAAACAGGCACCAAGGATCCCATTTCATTTCAGACTCACTGCTCACATAATTTGTCTTGATTTTGGCAAGAGCCTCCAAGACATATTTTCAACCTCTCTCTATACCGACCCCTATGTTTCTCTCAGTCACTTCACATTTATATACTCTTTTTGTCCGAATCTCTGTCTCTCTCTGTCTTTGTCACTGTCTCTCTGTCTCTGTCTCTGTCTTCGTTTCTCTCTCTTGCACTCTCTTTCCCTCCTTTCCTCCCTCCCTCTCTCCACTCCCTCCCTATTTGTACCTCT
>NW_020954802.1:148358-164695 GCF_900497805.2 Vombatus ursinus
ATTCTGCCTCTGTCCATTTTTCTTTCTCCCCAACTCTTGTCTCTATGTGTGTGTGTGTCTGTCTGTCTGTCTCATTCTCTTTTCCTCCTTTCCTCCCTCCCTCTCTCCACTCCCTCTCTATTTGTACCTCTATTCTGCCTCTCTGTCCATTTTTCTTTCTCCCCAACTCCTGTCTCTATGTGTGTGTGTGTGTGTCTGTCTGTCTGTCGCATTCTCTTTTCCTCCTTTCCTCCCTCCCTCTCTCCACTCCCTCCCTATTTGTACCTCTCCTCTGCCTCTCTGTGTCCATTTTTCTTCTCCCCAACTCTTTCTGTCTCTGTCTGTTTTTTACCTTCTCCATTGATGTTATCCTCAGCTCTTCTCTTCTCAGTGTCTTCCCGGCTGGTTGAGTTTGGGGGCTTGGTCACATGGCCTAACGTCTATGCCAGTCTCTGCTTTTGGGATTCCTTTTTCCTCCCATCTGCATTCCCAGGATGCAAAGCCGTTCCCAGTGTGGGAAGCCAGCACTGAAGGGATAATAGCTGCTCTCTAAATTTAGACAGGGGAAAAGTCCCTATGGATTTTGCAGAAATATTTCTGAGCCTTTTGAATTGGGAGAACAATAGGATTCATTTCAATTTACTACGTGCCTAACAATGTGCTAGGCCCTGGGCCTCAGTCTCTAACCCTTCCAAAGAGGAGGCTGAAATCCATAAAGCAAGAGGAGGGACAAGAGGCTTTTAGGGGCTAGAGCTGTGTAACCAATCTCCAATTGTTGGGTGTAGCAAATGTTGGAAGTAGGAGTGTCCAGTAGTAGTTTGGGAACCATCCTCAGGAAGTCATTGGCTTTCCTACAGCAATCCAGAAACAGGGGAAGATGGATCCTAGGGGCATAGATTTAGAGCTGGAAGGCACCCGAGCTCAACTGCCACGGATACTAGGTGGATGATCCTGGGCAAGTCCCTTAACTTCTCTGTGCCTCAATTTCTTCATCTATAAATGAGGGGGTTGGACTCAGTGGCCTTTCAAGTCCCTTGTAGCACTAAATCCGTGATTCTTCGAGATTAAATGACTAGTACAAAGTCACACTGGATTCAAACCAGCATCATTTAATAGTAGGGTCAATATTTTTCTGCTACACCATGTACTTGCAGGGCCTATCCAGATGGGAATCCTGTGATTCCATGATGGATTCAGAACCCATCAATTACTCATAGGCCACATATCAATTACCTGGAACAACAGATGATCCAATTTGAAGGTGTTCCCACTGACTTCATTGAATCCCCAAGTGTTGGCAGGTAAGTCAACAGTATCTCATCATAAGTAACAGACTTAGGCCTGGAAGAGATCACTTAGTCCAACTCTCCCATTTTACAGATGAGGAACCTGAGGTCTGGAAAAGGTCAGTAAGTGGCCCAAGGTCACAGGTAATAAATGGCAGACCTTGACTCCCAATCAAACTGGTTCTCTTTCTACTTGACCATGCTCACCCCACTCATTCTCAATACAGAATTCCCCTACACTTCCAAAAAGTGGTCATCTAGCCTCTGATTCTAGATGGAGAGCTGGAAGGAACTTCAAAGGCCACCTAGCACAACCTCCCTCCTTTTACAAAGAGGGAAACTGAGGCCAACAAAGACACTTGACTGCTTGCCCAAAGTCCCACAGGGAAAAATTCGAGGCCGAATTTGAAGGCTTCTGACTCCAATCTCTTTCCCCTGTAATCACACTGACTCCCCTCCTCTTCTGGAAGACTGCAAGTGAGATGGAAGCCACTCCCTCCTAAGACAGCCCATTCCACTTTGGGACAACCCTAATTATTAGGAAGTTTTTCTTCAGATCAAGCTGAAACCTGCCTCTTTGTGCCTTCAACCCCTTGCTCCTTGTTTTGTCCTCTTGGACAAACTGAGACAAGTCAGGTCTCTCTTCCATATGACAGCCCTTCAAATACTTTCAGAGAGCTGTCATATTCCCTGCCCTCCCCAACCCCCACCAATTTTCTCTTCTCCAGGCTAACCGTCCCTGGTTCTTTCAACTGTTCCCCGCATGGCACCCACTCCATTCCCTCCCCAAGCTTTCTAGAGCCGGACATGCTCTAACAACTTGCCAACGGCCTTTCTAAAACGAGGCACCCAGAACAGGCATACCACACTCTATCTTCATCTTTGTGAGTCATACTCTTCTCACATTATAGCTTTTAAGCTCATTCATTCAACAAACATTTACTAAATGCCTGCTGTGTGCAAAGGACCATAGTAGGCACTGGGGGAGAAGCAGAGATAAATAAGAAATGGTCATGTGGAGCTTCCTGTCTGGCATGGGATAAGAGACATGGCATTGGAGGTGGTCTGAAGGGAAATTCATAGAAATTCAGTAGGAAAAGTTGGGGAGGGAGAGCATTCCACACTAATTCAATTCAACAAACATTTATTCAGTTTTGTTTATTAAGTATTGATGATACTGATAACAGTCTTCATCCCCATAATCCATCTTTGCCTCCATCCGGAAGTGCAATGACTCCAGAGAGCAATGTTCCATCCCAGATGCTCACATATACACATTCATTTCTACAATTCCTGGGTACCTCATTGATTGGGCAATGGGATGATGGTTTCCCCCTTATAGTACATTTATCAAGGGTACTTAGCATGTGTCTTGGCTAGACAGACCCATCTTTCTTGGAAGTGGAGGGGGGGGAGTGGGAGTGGTCCATGAAGACCAGCAACAATGTCATGGTTCTTGTTGACATGCCTCTCCATTTATTCACTCATTCATTCACTATCCAACAAATATTTATTTACTCAGCACCTGCTATGTGTGATGGGAGTAGATCAGAGGAATCCTGGATCATTTTGAGCGTCCTGATCAACATGATGAGATTACAGTGTGTAGCCCTTTGAAAAAGTCACTTATCCTGAAGGTAGGAGTGTGCGCTGGAACCTTTTGGAGAGGGCCCACATAACTCCTTTGATTGACTTTCAGTGACTGGAATTGTCACTAAGATTATTGGCAACTGAGAGACAGAAAGAATCTTGCCAGAAGAACCATCCCTCCCCTATAGTCTATTAGAACGAACTGGTTTTATTTTTTCTGGTCAGGAAGAGGTCACTCAGCTCTTCATTGAACACCCAGACCACAGCCAACAGAGCATACCTTTGTTCTGCCTGGGTGGGGGGGACCGGGGAGGGTTTCTCAAAAAGTGGGGAGTAAGGGAGGCAGAGCAATACCAGATCTTAAACTGTACTACAAAGCAGTAATCGTCAAAATTATTTGGCACTGGGGCAGCTAGGTGGCGCAGTGGATAGAGCACCGGCCCTAAAGTCAGGATGACCTGAGTTCAAATCCAGTCTCAGACCAAACACTTGGCACTTACTAGCTGCGTGGCCCTGGGCAAGTCACTTAACCCCAATTGCCTAAAAGAAAAAAAAAAGAAAAAAGAAGAAAATTATTTGGCACTGGTTAATAGAGAGGTCGATCATTGGAACAAATTAAGTAGCACAGTTACAGAACCAAATTAACCTAGTAGCCTGGTGCTTAACAAACCCAAAGATTCTAGCTATTGGAGTAAAGACAAAGACTACTGGGAAAACTGGAAAGTAGTCTGACAGAAAGTAGGTATAGACCAAGACTTCATGCCATATGCCAAGATGAGCTTGAAATGGTTACATAACTTATATACATACAAAGTCCCATCACAAACAAATTAGAGGAGCAAGGAAAAAATGGTCTTTCGGATCTATAGCTAGAAGGGAGAGTTTATGTTTTTGTTTTTTGGATAGGCAATTGGACTTACCCAGGGTCACACAGCTAGTAAGTGTTATGTGTCTGAGGCTGGATTTGAACTCAGGTGCTACTAAATCCAGGGCCGGTGCTTTATCCCCTGCGCCACCTAGCTGTCCCTTAGAGGGAAGAGTTTATAACTAAACAAGGGATAGGATCACAGATGCTAAAATGGACAGTTTTGATTACATAAAATTAAAAAGAGTTTACACAAATAAAACCAGTACACTTAAATTAGAAGGGAAATGTTGAACTGAGGTGGGGGAAATCTTTGCAGCAAGTTTCTTTGATAAAGGTTTTATTTTGGGGCATCTAGGTGGCAAGGTGGATAGAGCTCCGGCTCTGGAGTCAGGAGGACCTGAGTTCAAATCTGGCCTCAGACACTTGACACTTATTAGCTGTGTGATCCTGGGCAAGTCACTTAACCCTGAATGCCTCACCAAAAAAAAAAAATGCTTTAAAAAAAAATAAGGTTTCATTTCCAAGCCACATGGGGAACAGATTCAAACTTGTAAGAATAAGAGCCACTCTCCAGCGATAAATGGTCAAAGGATATAAACAGGCAGTTTTCAAAGTGAGAAAATCAAGCCATCAACAGCCATATGAAAAAAGCTCCAAATTAAAGAAATACAAATTAAAGCAATTCTGAGGTTCCAGCTAATACCTATCAGCTTGGCAAAGATGAAAAAAAAAAAGGAAAATAATAAATGTTGGAGGGGCTAGGGGAAAACAGATAGATGAAGATTCATTAAGCACTTAATATCCAGTCCAGGGTTGGAGAACTTGCAGCCTCGAGGCCACCTGTGGTCCTCTAGGTCCCTCAAGTGCGGCCCTTTGACTGAATTAAAACTTCCCAGAACAAATCCCCTCTGGGTCCTCAAGCACAGCCTTTCGACTGAATCCAAATCCTGTTCTGGAAAGTTTGGATTTAGTCAAAGGGCCGAAGGTTCCCCACCCCTGCAGGCACTGTGCTAAGCACGGGGGATGCAGATAAAAGCAAGACAGTTCCTTATCTGAAGAAACCTACATTTTTAATGGAAGAAAATTGAACATAAAGTAGAGCTGGAAATAGGCAGAGAGGAGGCTGTAAAGAGGAGGGATAGCAGGGAAGTGACCCAAAGGCATCATCCCTGGCAAAACAGCTGAAAGCTGACCTAGCATAGTCTTCCATCCATCCCATCAGTGGACTCCAAATTTACAGCGGGGGGGGGGGTAGTGAGGCAAAGAGGAAGGATATTGGGATGGTGTCCAGGGTGGAGGTTGTATGGCATGGAGATGGCCAGGAGATGGGATAGAAGGAAGAACCAAGGACAATGGTTCTTAAGCCAACCTTAACTCAGCCTCTGAGCTCCGATTCCAACAGAGTGAGTGCATCCCTTGGCAGAGGGATCAATGCACTGTTTATGGAGCTACGACCTGGTCCAGCCATTCTGGAAAGCAATTTGGAACTATGCCCCCAAACTGCATACCCTTTGACCCAGCTATTCCACTCCTAGGTTCTATACCCTAAAGAGATAAAGGAAAGAGGAAAGGGACCCATAGGGACAAAAATATTTATAGTAACTTTTTGTAGTGGCAAAGAGCTGGAAACTGAGGGGATATCCATCAATTGGAGAATGGCTGAACAAGTTCTGATACCTCAGTGCAAAGGAATGTTATTGTGCCATAAGAAATTGTGAAAGAGACAATTGGGGGAGACTTGTTTTAACTGATGCAGAGTGAAGTGGGCAGAACCAGGAACACAACTTAAGAAATAACAGCAAAAATTTTGAAAGATTCAAGAACACCAATCAATGCAACGACCAATGACAATTGCAGAGGACTGATGATGAAGAATGTGAAGGTTTTCAAAGCACCTTATAGACATCTCCTGACAGAGAGATGATGGATGCAAGATGCAGAATGAGACAGACATTTTTTGACATGGCTAATGTGGGAATTGATTTTGCTTGGCTATGCATATATGTTACAAGGGTTTTGTTTTTTGTTTTGGGGGTTTTTTTGCAATGGAAGAAGACAGAGTGAAAATGAATGCTTGTTAATTGAAAAATCTAAAAATTTAGGAAAAGAAAATAGATTTTTTTTCCCTTCCCTCCTTGCCCAACAACAATAATGATGACTTACAGCAGAGGCATATAGTACCGGTTGAATGCTTTCTTTACACATGGCCTGAGAGGAGAGTTCAAAGACAGTGTTCCTGAACCCTATTCTCTTTCATAAAAGAAGGATTTTTTTTTTTTGCTTAGGCAATCAGGATTAAGTGATTTATCCAGGGTCACACAGGTAGTCAGGGTCAAGTGTCTGAGGCCAGATTTGAACTCAGGTCCTCCTGGCTCCAAGGTTGGAGCTCTATCCACTGTGCCACCTAGCTGCCCCAAGGCAGGATTTTTAATTCCCTAGGCATCATGACCCCTGAATTCAGCCTTCTAGTCAGAGAAGGCAGCACCAGTTTGGGGAGTTGCATCAAATTGGAGAGTTTCTGAGTTCAAACTTCCAGTCATCAGCCTCTTAGAGGGAGAAGATTTCCTGAACAGCTGCTTCTTGGAGAAAGAAAGGGCCCATCTTCATGGCCCCTTCAGCTGGAGGACTGGAGCCATGGCATGGCAGACCAGGAGATCAACCATCCTTGTCACTTAAGTTGGCCATAGAGTGGAGGTCAAGGTGAAAGGGGGAGCCCAATTTAGTACATTATATGTTTCTGTATCTGTTCATGGATCCCTGTGGGTCTCGGGTGTCATGCATTTTGTGTGGGGGATGAAATAAAGGATATCCCATGCCCAACACAAATTAATACATTGAGGGCCTGTGCAGGAGTCAGGGACATGTCACCCACATTGGAGGAAACTTAGACATGAGCTATAGCAACAGCATATTTACAGATTTTCCTAGGGTACTCCAGGTGGGGACACGAACCAAAGAGAGAAAATGACTGGCTACCCTCAGTGCCCCAGGAATGACCAGACCTGACCAGATGTCAGGCCCTGAGGCTTTGAGGGACCCTGAGCCCCAGGTTACATATATGCACCAGGCACTGTGCCAAGCACTAAAGAAACAAAGACAAAAACCTATACAAAGTAAACACAAACAAAGTCTAGGGAGAGAATCCTGATTACTGGAGGAATCAGGGGCAGATAATCTCTTCTGTGGGAGGCCACACTTGCACTAAGATTTCCAGAGAGATTCCAAGAGATAAAGATCAAAGGGAAGTGAGTTCTATGGAGATGGGAGATGGACTGTCACGTATTGGGTCTAACAAGTAAGCCCGTTTGTTTGGAATAGAGAGAGCTTCAGGGCGAGTAATGTGAGATCAGTGTGGAAAGATAGGTTGGAGCTAGACTTATGAAGGGCTTGAAAAGCCAGCCAGAGAAGTTTGTAGTTTATCCTAGAAGCAATAGCTGTGTGAGCAGGGGAGATGTGGTCAGATCCTCACAGAGGGGTTGTCAAACACGTGATCAACAAATCATACGGGAGCATCTGCTCTGAAAATACCTGACTTTTAGAAAGGGCTTTCTCATTCCATTGATCTGTACATTTAATACTCAGGATGCTCCTACAATAGAGGTGCTACATGTATTGTTATCCCCATTTTAGAGATCAGGAAACTGAGACTTGGGAAATGGAAGTGACTTGACTCAAGCACCACAGTAAGCATACAGTAGTGAGAATCAGGTCTTCTGCCTCCAACCTGTGATCCTCGGTGTCCAGGATGAGGGACGGAATGGGCCTGCCGTCTTCTACCTTCATCAGCTCCCAGCTGGAGTCTGGCCTCCAGTTAGGAGCACCATGTTTTAGGAAGGATGCTAATACACTGGAATGTCTCCAGAGGAAAGAGATGAAGGAAGGATCAGATGAAGGAAGTAGAACTGAAATCAGGAGGACCCGTGTTCAAATCCGGTCTCAGACCAAACACTTGACACTTACTAGCTGTGTGACCCTGGGCAAGTCACTTAATCCCATTTGCCTTAAATAAATAAATAAATAAATAAATTTTAAAAAGCCTAGAGAACACTGGGGGGGGCGGGGACCAAGAGCTCCCTTCAATGAGGAAAACTTGACCTCACAGGGCAGAATGAGGAACAATAGGGGAAGTTACATGGAGGTTGAGTAAGGGCAAAACTTCTGAATAATTAGTTGTTCTAACATGGAATAGGCTGCCTTGGGGGTAGGAAGTTCACTATCATCTGGAGATCTTCCCACAGGAGTTAAATCCTCTGTTTCTCAGGGATGGTGTAGAGAAAACTTCTGCATGTTTATGGGGCTGACCAGTTGGCCTTCCAACTCTGGACTTCTGGGCATCTCTTACTCTTATGCCCAGAGGCCTCTTCTCTTCTCTATGGCAAGGCACTAAGCGAGAGACCAAAGAAAGAAGGCATTGTGCCCTGAAGGAACCTCCAGTCTAGTTGGAGAGATAACAAGACCTAAAACCTTGGAATCCTTTTATTTAGATTTGGGAGGGACCTAAGAGGTATCCTGTACATTGTCCCATTTGTGCAGGAGAATCATACTAAGCCTAGAAGGGAGCATATGCTAAGTAGAACATGAGCTTTGAATATGGTAAAGCCAATGGAGAGCAAGTGGGGAGAAATAACAATAGCTAACGTTTATATAGCACCTACTATGTGCCAAGCACTGTGCTCAGTGCTTTGCAAATATCATCCCATTTGATCCTCACAATAATTCTAGGAGGTAGGTGCTGTTATTATCCTCATTTTACAGAGGAGGAAAATGAGGCAAATAGAAGTTAAGTGACATGCCCTGGCTCACCCATCTGGTAAGTGTCTGAGGCTGGATTTGAACTCAGCTTTTCTTAATTTCAGGCCCAGTGCCCTACACACTGAGCCACAAAGCTGCCAATCCTGGGGATTGGAATAGGCAGGGAAAGTATCCCGAAGGAGGTATGACTTGAGTTGAGAACAAGAGATAAGTTAAGACAAGATAGAAAGGAGGCATTGCATGGAATGACTGAGCAAAGGCTTAGTTTTCTCACCACCAGAATCAATCAACAAGTATTTATTAAGTGGATCACATTGTGTTGATTGTATCTAGCCCTAAAACATTGTACAGCATTCTGGAAGAGATCTGTAACCACTCGAAAGAATTTGACCTGACCATCTACATAGGAAAGACCAAGTGGATGAAAAATGTCTGCTTCCAGATTATGACAAATAGTTGGACAGAGAACCTATAAAGGTTGTTGTGTGTGTATCTAGGACAGACAGTAAAAATTAACAAGTTGGGCCCAAAATTAAACAAGAGGAGGAGAGCAGGCTCAATTGCCTTAAAGGAATTGCAAAACTCCTTTAATGACTCTAAAATTCTCAAAGAAACAAAGGCCCATATTTTTAATACCAGTATTCTTCTGGGCTTGTTGTATGCATGGAATACAAGTGCCTCTGAAGAACAGAGAGAACAAGAGAGAGGCAAATGGTGTCGGCAAGCAAATGGCGTGACATGAAACCAATGAGGAACTTTGAACGTTAATAGGAGTAAAAGATGTTTTCAGGGAAAATGTATGAGAAGAAGAGAAGATAGACTGGTCCCATGATAAGGGCAGAGAAAGACAGGTAGACGGTCCAAGGCCTCTACTCTTGATGAGAAAAGAAATGGAAGAAGGCCTCCAGCATGTTGGGTGGACCCCCTAGGGGGAAGCTTAGGGAAGCTTATGGACAAGAGTCTCACAGGATGGGCTACAATCCGCCCCATTGGAAGGGGCCCAAATCTGTGTGCATTACAGGCCCACTGGAGTATTGGAGCAGGTGCCAGGCCCTGTGCTAAGTGGAATAGAGATGAAGACAAAACTGGCAGGACCAAAATTAAACAAGAGGAGGAGAGCAGGCTCAATTGCCTTAAAGGCAAAGGTCCTGCCTGCCCTCAAGGAGATTACATTCTGTAGATTGTTGTTCAGTCATGTGTGACAAGAATTATGTGCCATTCCATGTGAGGTTTTTCTGGCAAAGATCCTAGAGTGGTTTGCCATTTCCTTCTCCAGCTCATTTGACAGATGAGGAAACTGAGGCAAACAGGACTAAATGATTTGCCCAGGGTCTAGTATGTGTCTTAGGTCAAATTGGAACTAGGGTCATCCTGACTCCAGGGCTGTAGCTGTACATGAAAGGCCTCTTGTAGGAGGTAGAACTCGATGAACCTTCGAGGAAACTAGGGATTCTAAGAGGCAAGAGTGGAGAGGGAGAACATTCCAGGCTTGGGAGAATAAACTGTGCAAGGCCACAGAGAGGGAAGATGGAATGCCATTCGGAAGGACCAGCAAAGCCAGTTTAGCTAGGCCAAAGAGTGCCTAAAGGGAAGGAATAGATAAGAAGGATAGAAAGATCAGTTGCAGCCAGGTTTCAAAGGGCCTTAAAAGCCAAAGAAGAGGAGTTGGGCATTGATACTAGAGCTAATAGGGGGCCATTGAAGTTTATTGAGCAGCAGAGTGACGTGGTCAGACCTGAGCTTCAGGAAAATCACTTTGGTGGCAGCTGTATGGAGGACCGTCCATAGAAGGGAGGAGAAGACCAGTTAGGAGGCTGGTGCAAGAGGCTATAAACTAGGGAGAGTAAAATAAAGGGGCTGGATAAAGTTACCTTCCAGCTCAAAGTCTGTGATCTGACCCCAAACTTTTGAATGATTCCCTATTCCCTACTATGTCAGCTAGGTGGCGCTGCAGTGGATAGAGTGTTGGCCTTGGAGTCAGGAAGACTCTTCTTCCTGAGTTCAAATTTGGCCTCAGACACTTACTAGCTGTGTAACCCTGGGCAAGTCACTTAACCCTGTTTGGCTCAGTTTCCTTATCTGTAAAACAGGCTGGAGAAGCAAATGTGAGTTCAGAAAAGGGGAAGGACAGCAGAAGTGTCATGGAGGTGAAATCAACAAGACTTGGTGACTGATTGAGGGGGAGGGAAGATACCAGAGGGGGAGGATGATGGGAGAGATGGTGGTACCCTCAAAAGAAGTTAAGGAAGCCTGTGGGGGCGGGGAGTAAGCTTCTTAAGGGCAGGGGCTATTTCCCTCTCATCTTCGTATTCCTAGCACCTAGCACAGTGGCTTGTAAAACGAAGTCCTTATTGAATTGAATTCTTCCTTTGTGCCTCCCTCCTCTCTCTGGGTCATACAAATTCCTTTCTGAGCTTTGGACTAAGACACACAGAGAGCAAGAGAGGACCATGGGACAGCCGGGAATGAATGTATCCTGAAGCCAGGAGGCTAATGGAGGATCAGCATCTCAGCCAAGCCATGAAGTCATCTGTTTATCCTCTCTTCTCCTTCTCTTAAGTGGGGGCTGAGGCCTTTGAAAGATTGATCAGCCAGCTGGACTATGAAGCCAGGCCTTTGCTTTACCGGGCCCGGGAATGATATCCTTACTCTCATCCTTCTCTTCCCCAGTCATCCTTTGCCTGTTCAGCCAATGGGCCCTCTTTAAAGGGATTATATCATCTGTAATGTATATCCAGAGAAAGACAGAGACAGAGAGGGAGAGAGAAAGGGGAGAGAGAGATGAGGGGGAGGCGAGAAACAGTGAGAGGGGGATGGGGTAAGAGGGGGAGAGACAGAGAGACAGAGAAAAATGGTGACTTGGAGGGTCCTAGCAGGAGGAGGGGGCCATGCAGCTAGGTTGAAGGGTTTTTTTTTTGTTTTGTCTGGGTTTTTTAAGGATGTCATTGAAGCCCAGACCACCAGGGTGGTATCTTTTCAGCTCCTCGAGTACTGTGTTACCCTAGCTGGTCTGGCCTCCTAAAAGCTCCTCAGAATCAGGTTGCCTTATGGGGGACATTTTGTTAATAATGCCTGAGTGTGTCCTCTTTGGGGGGTTGGCAGGCATTGGTTAGGAAGCTAATGACCAACTAGGACTTGGAAAGGTGGTGGGGTATGGCCTGGCCAGCGGAGGTGGCCCTCTTGAATGTTTCCAAGATGAGTCTAGAACGCTGGTAGAATACATCAAGTTCATTTCCAAATGGGTCCCAAATGTTTCTTAGAATGTTTCTGAAGTGTGTGGGGTTGTGTTGAACATGAAAGTGGAGGATGCTTGTGATGCCAGGGATGGGGGAGGGGATGGGGGGAGTGGTTGTCATGCGAGCAGACAGCCTCCTTCAGCCTTCATGAGCAGGAGCTCTCAGACCAGAGGAGGATGGCATGGACAGAGCACCAAGCCCGCAGGGGAGCTATGCAAGCAGGGGGAGGAAGGGAGGGTTGGACAACTCCTTGAAGTGAGAAAGGGAGGGATCCCCTCTTTCCCAGTTCTGCTTGCCCTGCCTGGGCTGTGTCTGGCTGTGAGCATGTGTTCAGAGGCCCAGACAGTGGGAGTGATGAACAAATTGATAACAAACATTTCTCATAGGACACATTATCCTAAGGGGATGAGTTTCCAGAAGCAACCTCTCTTTCGGGTGAAGGATGGCTTGACGTTTTAAGCTTCAGAAGTTGGCAGAAGGTTGGTGACAGTAGGGCATTTGGCTGCATATGAAATGCTTTTAAGAAAAAAAAAAAGACTCACACTTTGGCTGGGAAAAATGCTTAGACCAGAGGGACCGCTACCATCCCACTGGGGCATTTAGCCAGGGTTTTTCCCCGTGCCCCTATCAATGCCCCTGGGAAAATTCTAATTGTAGGTGAGGAGTAGGATTTGTAGTAAAAAGGCCATACCTCAAATCCTGGCTCTTCCACTTACTACCTGGGTGACCACGTCACCTCTCTGAGACTCAGTTTCCCTGTCTGTGAAATGAGGGGTTTGGACTACATGGCCCCTGTGGGTCCTTCAGCTTGAGACCTAGGAGCATAGGTACTGTACTGGGAGTCAGGAGACCTGGAGTCTTAGTCCCAAAGCTTCAATGCCCTTCTCTGGATCTCAGTTTCCCAATCTGTAAAATAAGAAGCTTGCACTAGATGATTTTGAAGTTGCCTTCCAGCTGGAACATTTTGTGATTCTGTGACTTGATTAGCTCTAAGGCATTTTTCAGCCCTAATGTCCAATGGATCTGATTTTCAATTCTATGTTGATTTTCCCCCACCCCATGTCCTCTTTCCAGGTGCCCTCTCCTCAAAGCTCCTCACTCAGAGCCTCATGACCCAGACCCAACCCATCCCCCCCCCCACCAGCTACACTTGTCCTCCTAGGCCCTATACTCTTTCAGCTAGCTGTCCTGTGATTTATACACTCATCCCACTAAGGTGTTAATAGCCAAGGAGAGCTCAGTGCATTACCCTTTCCTGGGAAGCAGGGATCAGAGTCTTAAGCCAAAGAAATTGATCTCAAATGGGGGCACTTTTAGGAAATGAGACTGAAAATGAGACAGTGTTGGGCCAGGGAGAGGCCTTCCCAGGGCCTCTCCAATCGCAAATTCACAGAGGCTGCCTACTGGGCCTTCAGCCTCCTGCCTTGTAGAGGGTGGGTCCTTGTAATTTCAGGAATGTAGAAATGTATGGACTCTCCCCTGTCCTAGCAGAGATCCTGGAATAATGTTCTAGCCCCAGGGGAGAGGCAAGAGAATTCCACCCAATTATGGGCCCCCACCTCCTGCCTTTCCCTTTCCTTCCTAGGGGGCCAAGGTAGGAAAAAGGGAAACGTCCATGTAGGGACAGATCTGATTCCACCACCTTTGGAGCTGGTCAGCCAACAGTGCATATGAGGAAAGCATCTCAAGGCTAATCCCCCAGCTCCCCACCTTCACCCCCAAAGGCCAGTGAACTTGACTGTACCCCCAACCCAGAATAAAGCTTCTATGAACTCCTCCAGTCCACAAAATTTGAGCACATGGGTGATTCCTCATGACTAAGAACCAAATGGCACTTTCATTCGATCATACTACCCAGAGGTTCCTGGGTAGGTTACTGTAATGGGCTTATCCAAAAGGGCCTGCAAGGGTCTAATGAAATGAGCTCAAATTCATTTCAGTTAGAAAAATGAAAACAAGACAGAGAAAAGGAAAAACTCCTCAGACTATTCCATTCCCAGGCATCAGGGCAGTCCATATAACCTTTGCAAAGCACCTCCCGTCTCATTGCATGTTCTAACACCCCAGCCTGTGCCAGGCCAAGACCTGCCTTCCAAGAAAAACCCATTAGGGGAACAAGTGGGGGAAAGAGCAGAGGATGTTGGGCAGGCCTGGTTCCTTTAAGGATCCCACGTTGCGTTTGGACTGGACGCCTTCGTGGTGGTTTGCTCTGTGTGTGTGTGTGTGTGTGTGTGTGTGCTCAAGCAAGTGTGTGTTTTCTGTGACAGTGGTCCCTCGTGTTACCAGGGAGACTGAAGAGATGGGAGGTGGATTGGCATAGTGTGGTGGGGGAGGGCTTGCATTATTTAATGAAAAGCAGCTCAGGGAAGTTTACCTTTCTCCCCCCATCACACACCACACACACAGACACACAGACACACACACACACACACACACACACTTTTCTCCTCCCCCCTTTCCTCAGCCCTGAGTCACCAGCCACTAGCCAGGGAACTTCATTGCTGGCTGGAGATGGGGGGGGCGCAGAACTGGGCACCTAACTCTTCTACCAAGTCCCATCTCTGCCAATGCAATGCCGGACAATTCCATTCCATCCAAGTCATCTGCATCGAGTATCTGGCTGTGGCCTCAGAGGCCGTATAGAAGGGAGAAGTCTTTAGAATGCACCCAGTCTAGCTAGAGAGGCAAGCTTTCAAAAAAAAAAACCAGAACCAATTTTAAAAAGGCACTCATAAGGGGCTAGGCAGAATGTACTATGGGGGCAGACAGTGAGGCCTGAAGTACAGGGGAGAGGGGGGAGAGTGCCCTTGGCACTGGGACAAGCAGGGAAGACTCGGAGAGGAGATGGGCTCTGCACTCTGGGCTTAGAAGCACAAGAAGGCTTAGAACAGAGAGGTAGAAGGGAGGAGGGCATAATTACCAAAGGGATGCACAAGAAAGGGTAAAGTCAGGAGGTAGGACTGAGCCTGGGGGGTGAGGGTGGGGGCATGTTCTCAGCAGGGCCCAGAAAGGGCAGACTGCTTTCTGGGACCAAATAACATATAACCCCATTTTATAGATAGAGAAACTGAGTCCCTGACTTCCTTACCCAAAAGCCACATATTGAACTAAAAGCAGATCCAGGCTTGAAACACAGCTTTCCTAACTCCCAGTCTGGTATATTGTCCAACACACTGCTGATGACAGGCAGGGTCCTCCTCCCCCTCCCCCTCCAAATTCTACTGCGTAGGGGGCTACGTGGATATGAAAGCCCAGCCTTAGTAGCAAATGACAGAGGAGGCCCTTGGGACCTGGGACAGTAGCTGGGAAATTGCCTCTCTACACTTGTGCATGTCTGAACTATGATGACTCAAGGGGATTAGTCACAGAAAAAAGCCTACTGCTGGTCACCTTCTCCCCTTCCCTCACTCATCCTGTCCTAGCAACAGCGAGGCCCCAGATCTGGGGTCAGCTTTGATGCTGAACTACGAAAGCATCTTCTCATCTAGGCAGTCTGCTGGGGCTGAAATCATGCCGGGTTGGGAGGAAGGGGATCCAGGTTCCAATGCTGGCTCAGCCCATTGCTAGCTGTGGAAATCTTGGGCACATCACTTATTGGGGGAGACTCCAGGTTCTTCACCAGTTACATGAAGGGGCTGGACTACTTACTAGATTGCCCTTGCAGCTCTATTCCATCTCTGATCAATGAGTCCGCGGGGCTTCCCCAAGCCCGAGGTCTCCCTTCTCCATCTGGCCCCTAAGGCTGGGCACAGGCTGGCCTCGGGATGAGGCTTGGACCGACTGCCTCCCCTACCCTCCCGAGCCCAGGCTAGAAGCTCCCCGAGGCAAGGCCCATGGGAGGAGGACTGACTGAAGGCGTTAGTTCTGCGTTATCTCTGCGTTATCTCGGCTGACTGGACGCCCTGGTTTGGGGTCCCGGCTTAGCCCTGAGTGGGCTGTGCAGATGGAAGGCATTAGGAGGAGGGGCCGTGACTGCATGGCTTCCTTGTAAGAGCAGTGCTAATGAGACCAAGGTCACTTCTGAGCCCTGTGGGGGCCAGTCAGTTCGACTCTGTTCCCTAGTCCCAGAGCGAAGCCGAACCACAGCCCCAGACTAAACCCGAACTCTGGCCTCAGACTGTGCCCTAAACCCAAGCAGTCTCCCAGCTTCATATCCCCTCCGTCCCTAGGAGAGGAGGGAAGAGGAAATAGGGATGGCGCATTCTCACCATTCAGTGATCACACGGGGGGGACTGGAAAACACACTATCCCCCCCCACCCCACACGCTCACACACTTTTAGCCCTAGGGCCACGGGGGTGGGATGCAGCCCTCCCCCACATTGGGGACCAGGCTGCCCCTCAGCAGAGCCCAGAGACTCAGAAGGTCTCTGAGGCATGGCCCGGGTCCTGGATGCAGTGCCCACGTGGAGTTGGGGTGGGGGATATAACTGGAAGAAGGCTAAAAGCCTCCACAGAATTCAAACTGTTCTCTCAGGTCCCCCCCACCCCCCTCTAGAGAGGGGGCGGTGGCAGTGGCAAGTGGCGGGAGGGGGGGGGATAGAGAGGAGCTTTGAGAGAGAGGAGGGAGAGAGAGAGGAGAGAGAGGGAGGGAGGGAGAGAGAGAGAGAGAGAGAGAGAGAGAGAGA
>NW_020954802.1:164741-167340 GCF_900497805.2 Vombatus ursinus
CGGAGAGGAAGAGAGAGGGGACACAGAGACAGAGGGAAGAGTGAGAGATAGGGAGAAGGGCACACAGACAGAGAGGAAGTCAGAGATGGAAGAGAGAGACCAAACAGAAAGAGACAGAAAGAGAGAGTGAGAAGGGAGATAGAGATTGGAGAAGAAGAAAAGGGAGACAGAGGGGGAGACGGGGGTGGGGGGGGACGAAGGGGAAAGAGAGGGACAGAACGGAGCTAGACAGCGAGAGGAACGGGAGACGGTTCGGGTGAGCGCCAGAGCAGAGAGCCGGGAGAAGCGCGAGAGAGCCGGAGCGGAGGCTCGCCGCCCGTGTGCCCGTGTGCCCGGGTGCCCGTGTGCCCGTGGCGGTGGTGCGGGTCGCTGCTCCCCGAGGTGCGCAGGAGGAGCCCGAGCAGGAGCCCGAGCCCGAGCCCGAGCCGGAGCCCGAGCCGGGGGAGGCGGCGGCGGCGGCGGCGGGCTGCTCGCCCAGTTGCCCCCGCCTGCTCTCTCTCGGCTCTGCGCGAGGCCGCTCGCTGCCCGCAGCTCCGGAGCTCCGCTCCTGCCCGCAGTGGCGGCCCTTGTGCCAGCGGCGGCGGCGACCCCGGTGCCAGCGGCGGAGGCGGCCCGGGTGCCAGCGGCGGCGGCCCCGGTGCCAGCGGCGGCGGCCCCGGTGCCAGCGGCGGCGGCGGCGGTGGAGCTTGGCACCACTTGCCGACCCCCCGGCCCCCCGGCTTCGGAAACTTCCCCCCGGCTGCGGCGGCGGCGGCGGCGGCGGCGGAGCGCGGCTCTGCACTAATACACTAAGGTGAGCGCGCGCCGGACCGGCCCCTCCCTCCTCCTCCCCCTCCCCTTCGTCCCTCTCCGCAGAGGCGCCCCCTCCCCAACGGCCCCGGACCTCGGCGGTGGGACTGGGGGCAGTAGTGGCCAGCCGGGCGTCCCCCCAACCCCCGCACATCCCAGTACTGGGGGCGTTGGGGGCCCAGAGGAGAGCGGGCGGGGCTGGGAGGCGGCGGCGGCTGGGCTGCGGGAGGCATGGGGAGCTGCTTGCATAACCGCCACTCGCGGGAGCCTCATCCCCAACACCCACACCCAGACATATCCCAACACCCCCCCCAACGTACACACTATGCACACTCCGACATCACACATATGCATGCACCGCACACACACACCAACGCACACCCTCAGCACACACCCCTAAACACACCCCCCCAGCCCAACTGTCACACTCAAACACAAACCCAACACCACTACCCCCCAGCATCTTCCAGCACATCTCACCCCAACATACACACCGCCAACAAACGTACACACACACACACACACACACACACTCGTAGCCCAGGTACCCAACTCTCAAACCCACATACACTCCACTCTGCACCCCTCTGCTCACACCCCCAATCCTCCTAATGCAGAGCACCACCAGAACACAACCTTCTACCCCCCCACACCCCCACAATACACACATTCACCCTCACAGTCTTCCAAACAGCCTTCCAGCACTTACACCCCCAACACACGCCCCTCCAACATTAACGCATCCGCTCAGTACAGAGATGCACTCTCCCCAGCACCGCGCCCCCCCACAACACTCATAAGGTACCCTCCTCAGATACATCCATTGTTAAGGGTTAGGGAAGCAGCGGGCCTTTCCCATCTCTGGGCCTCAGCTTCCCCCTCTGAAGAAAATGAGAAAGGTGGATTGAATGATCTCCAAGGCCCCTTCTAGCTCTTACTGTCTATGTTCTGGTGCCACATCTCCACAAACTCACTGAGGGCCCTCGTGGAAGTCCCTTCCTCCCTCTGAGCCTCAGTTTCCCCATCTATAAAATGGAGAGGGGAAGGTTTCTTCCAGGTTCAACATTCTGGATCTGGATCTGCTAAGGTAGGGAGTAAGGTGCATTCAGGCAAGGAAGGCCCTTGGCCTCTTGACTCCCCAAGCCGGTCAGGTCCAGTGCACCAGACTCAGATGCACCTAGCAGGCAATTGCTTACATATTACTGGCTTATGAGAGGAAAGCCATGCTGGGGAACAAGGCGTGAGGGGTGTCTGGGGAAGTGCCTGGGGGGGAGATTGGCACTGAGGGAGGAGGGTAAAACATGCCTCAGGGTTTCTCTCTATCTCTCTTTGTCTCTCTCTGTCTCTTTGTCTCTGTCTCTCTCTGTCTCTTTGTCTCTGTCTCTCTCCCCTTCCCTTTCTGGCTTTGCGTCTGTCTGTCTCTCTCACACACATTTACACAGGACAAACCAAAGTTATCCATTATCAGGTGACTGAGATGAGGGGACTTTCACACTTGGGGGGGGAGCGGGAGGTGCTCGCCAGCACACAGCCCTGCTTGTGGGGAAATCTTCCCAGCCCTTGACTTCATGGAAGCCTCAGTCTTTGGCTGGCCACCTCTTCCTTCCTCACTCTCCAGTTCAACACCCCTTTCTACAGGTTGACTCCCTTCCTCTGTCCTTACCCATCCCCCACCCGCCCCCTGAAAATTACCCCAGTGTCCAAAGGAAATAGTTTCCAGGATGGAAGTTGGATGGCAGGGTGCCAGGAAACAGAGGCCCATACACACACACACACACACACACACACACACACACACACACACACACAC
>NW_020954802.1:167363-168351 GCF_900497805.2 Vombatus ursinus
TCATACACACATGTAAACATAAAGACACAGAAGTAGGTATCCTGAGACAAATACACATGTATGTATGCACACACCAACATATACATGCCCATACTCCAAGAGGGACATATAGACATATGTGAATACGCACGTGTACATATGTATACATATGCCTATATCCCTACATTTTGGAGACACATGCAAGCACATACAAACTTACACATGCACAAATACATAGGCCAACGATCCTTCCTCTTTTTCTCCTCCCCATCCCCCTTTCCCAGCCAACTGGGAAATTCCGGAGACTCAGGCTCTGCCCCCAGGCTCACCTACTGCTTTTCTCATTGAGGAGCTGACCTCAGCTCCTGACTTGTTTTCTCCAATCTACAGGTCTCAGCACCAGGTCAAGTTAAGATTGCTGCCCCCAGCCTCCCACCCCGGTTACTCCGTTGGAGACGACTAGAGGATCTTACTTCGTCGGGGTGACCTTTCTGAGAGGAGCCATGCAGCCCACCGAATGCCTAGCCGAGTTCTGAGAGCCCAGCCACTGGCCACCTCTCCCCTCGGATTCTGCCCTCCATTTGCCGGCGGTTTTGGATACCCAAGCAGCCTGCTGGGCCCCCCAGCTTCCCCATTCACCTCGAAAAACAATACCCCAGCACATAGGCTAGGGGGAAGAAGGAAACCCTGCCCCTTAGCCACCTCACATCCTCCTGCCTCTGGGTGTTTTGTGTCTCTCCCTCCCTTCAATTCCAGCTGTAGCACATCTGGAAGGACAATTCCCCCCCCCCAACTCCTAACCTCCCAGAGATCCAGGACACCCCTCCAAATTCTCAGGACATCTTCCCCTTTCGAGAGGCTCAGATTGGCCTTGGACTCAGTTTCCTCTGAGTTTCACTCTTCTCTACTCTGGAAGAGAACCTGACCAAACAGCTGAAGAGACCTCAGCCCCCCCCCCCCCCCGAAAACACTGAATTGTCCAATTAAATTTATTGAAGACCCTGTGGTC
>NW_020954802.1:168384-183137 GCF_900497805.2 Vombatus ursinus
AGAGTCACATTCCCTCCCCTTAAGAGAAGATAGTCTCTCCTCTTCCCTCTTGACAGTACCCCAGTGGGATATCAGGGGCTGCTGGGCCCACTCTTTTGACCTGGAGAATTAGCCTTCCTATCTGCCCCCCCACCCCATTCCAATTGATTTTTTGCCTTAAGGAGAACTTTGAGTCAGGAAAGGGACTGGAAAGAAGGTTCTTGGATAGTTCCCCACCCCAGGATCTCAATGAAGGAGTCCCTGTAAGCTGGTATCTCCCTCATACCACTGGAGAATTGAACTTGTGATTCAAGGTGACAACCTCTTCCCTCCAATTGTCAGAGCAGGAAGAGTAAGGCTGCTGTGACCACCTGGAGTGGAGGTGGAAGATTAAGGAACTGGGAGGTGTCAGGAGTGAAGATTGGGATTGGGAGTGATGCTTTTTAAATATTCCTGGGACTACCAAATTCATTCCTAAAGCTGCTCTGTGGGAAAGGGAAGTGTGACCATAGCCAGGTGAGCCAGGAAGGGAAATCCCTCTGGGCTTCCTGAGGGAGGAGGTTTCCATTTGCCCATTGGCATCTGTGTTCTGGACAGAGTGTGGCTTTCTACATTTTTGCTTTTTGTCTCTGTCTCTTTTTAAAATAACAAAAAAAGTTGTCTTCAATACCATCACTATCTCTTCCCACTTCCTACCTACCCTCCGCCCCACTCCCACACACATACCTACACACACCTTCAACCTAGCCATGCTCTCTGACTGACTCCTTGGGCTGTTCTGGGAGGGGGCTGAGAGAGAAGTAAAGATGGCCCCTAGCCCTCATCCTTCCCATCTCTTCATTGCTTGAGAGAGAGAGAGAGAGAGAGAGAAAGGGGGGCGGGAGAGAGAGAGAGAGAGAGAGGGAGAGAGAGAGAGAACGGGCCCTGCCCCCTGGGTCATGTACATATCCATCCTTGGCCCCTCTGAAAAGATCAGGGGGAGCTCAGTATTCATCTTTCCTCATGGAGGGGCTTGGAAGGTCACCCCTGTGGCTGAGCAGAGAACTAGCTGCCCCCCAGCCTCAGCTGCTCCTTCTGGACTGCCGGAGCAGGGAACTCTATGAGTCAGGCCACGTCCAGGGGGCTCTTAGCGTAGCCCTCCCAGCCCTGCTGCTGCGGAGGCTGAGGAAGGGGAACTTGTCTGTGTGCTCGCTACTCCCCAGTCCGCTGCTGCAGCAGCAGCGGCAGCCGCTGCCCCCTCTGCCCATCCTCCTCTATGATGAAGGCCGGTGTGTTAAGGAGGAGGAAGCTGAGGCAGCCCAGTCAGTACTAACCACCTTGCTCCAGAAGCTGCAAGAAGAAGGCCACCCTGCCTACTACCTACAAGGTAGGTGCCTGGACTGGAGCAGGCAGCTCCTGAGAGACTGGGGCAGCCCCTGGGGGTGGGGGTGGGGTCAGTGGTGCCTCAGGGAGCAGGAGTCTTTGGTGGAATGAGCCCTGGCCTGTGAGGGAGTGCCAAGGTAAAGCTTTGAACCCCAGTGACATCACTCATTGACTCAGTGAGCAAGACCCAATTTCCTCCCTTGGAAGAGAAGAGAACAGACCCCCTGCCCTGGCCCTGCCTGCCTTACAGGGTCACAGAGCAAACTCACGGGCAAACCTTGCTCCGGCTCCTAGGCCAAGGCTCTTTCTACCCCATCCAGCTTGCCAGATCTTATCTCCCTAATTATGTTTTTTCAGGGCTGTACCCTGCTTGGGCCTGCTCTACCCAGACTTGCCCCTCCCAGCCATGGCCTAGGGGGAGGTTTTCCATGAGAAATTGAAATCAGCTGTCCTCTGCTTAAATCTGATTTTTAAAAAATCAAATTATAGTTTAAATGCAAAAGAGTAGCTGGCAACTTCAAGGAATACTGGTATAGTAAAGAATCCTTGTACAAATCGAGTCATCGCTCCCTAATTTTTGGATTTGGAGATCTGGATTTTCATATACTGTTGGTCTATGGTGGGTGAGGAAGGAGTAAGGTGTTCCAACCGATTGGATAGTCTGATTTTCCTCCACATGGTATATCTTGGGGTGGGAAATATCTGGCCTACCAATCAGATCACAGAGCTGGAAGAGACCTTAGAAGTTGCGGAGTCCAACCCCTTCATTTTGCAGATGAAAACATTGAGGAACAGAGAGGTTAAATGATTTGCCCCTATTCACCCAACTAGTAAGCATCTACCATCAGATTCGAACTCTGTTCTTCCTGACTCAAGCCCAGTGCCCCATCCACTATGCCACATATGTCATTTCATCTGATTCATGAGGTCATCACCAAAAGGTGATATACCTGCTAGCAATGGTGCAGAGGCAAGGATACACAACTGGAGCCAAGCGGCAGAGATAAGCTCTAGCAACTTTGCACACAGTTGGCTTAGAGAGTGTTGAGGAAGAGTCAGCCCTGACTAATAATGTGGGGATACAGACATCAAGTCGGCTAGTCTTGAGTGATATTTTCCGGGCAGCATATGGAAAGGTAATATACAGGGACAATATAGGGACAGCAGCTTAGTTGCATGGTCTAATGTTCCTTCAAGCTGCTCTCCATTCTGAGTGACTGTAGCTGCTGGGAGGAGCAATGAGGAGCTTGGGTGGTATGTCTGTCTTCCTGAAGAAGTTGGGTTCTGGGCTACTCTAGTGCATCAAACTGGGTCTGAACAATGGTGAAGTACATCACAGAGCCAGCCTAGAGCAACTAAGTTCAGTCTCCTCTCCCTAGAGAAATGTTGCTTGATAACAGGAGATTTTATATGCATGTGTATAGATAGATAGATAGATAGATAGACAGATGATAGATAGAGAGATAGATATATGGATACACTATATAGACAACTACGTGGCACAGTAGATAGAGTCAGGAAGACCTGAGTTCAAATTTGACCTCAAACACTAGCTGTGTAACTCTCAGCAACTCACTTCACCCTGTTTGCCTCAGTTTCCTCATCTGTAAAATGAGCTGGAGAAGGAAGTAGCAAACCACTCCAGTATCTTTGCTAAGAGAACCCCAAATGGGGTCATGGAGAGTTGGACACAACTGAACAATGACAACAAATATATGTGGGTGTGTGTATATAAACTTGACAATGGGCATTATGTATATATAATTGGTAACAGACATTATATATATATGTATATACATACATATATGTAGCTAATGGAGTCAGACATGACTGAAAAATGACTAAACAATGATATATACCTGTATGCATTCCTAGAGTTGTGAAAATGCAACATTTCTTTAGAATTCTTTAATAGTAATATTCTAGAGGGCCACAAGGTGATAATACACCTCCCCCCACCCGCGTGGAACTTTTTCTCTGTAAAATAAGATGCTCTCCATTTTTCTTTCCTTTTTCTTTTTCTTTGCTTTTTGGTGAAGCAATCAGGGTTAAGTGACTTGCCCAGGGTCACATAGCTAGTAAGTGTCAAGTGTCTGAGACGGATTTGAACTCAGGTCCTCCTGACTCCAAGGCCGGAGCTCTATTCACTGCGCCACCTAGCGGCCCCTCTCCATTTTTCTAAAAAGAAACTTAAAAGATTTTCCCCTCTTGAAAGTCCAAGAAATAGAAAATTTTAGGAACTTTTTTGTTCTAAACTTTAGGTAGATATTAAAATGGTTAATGGTGTTCTAGTGGTATTTACTAAGGTTTTCAATCTCAGAAGCTGAATTCCACCACCTCCACCCCCAAAAAGAGCATTCTTAGTATGTATTAATATTATTATAGCTTTGCATCTCTATCTCTTTTCCACCATCTCTTTTCCTTAACTGGCACTAAAATTCATTGTGGTTATTGCTTGTTGTATCTGTTCAATTAACATCATTTGAGTATGTGATGTGTGCAGAACTCTGTGCCCAGGGCTGGGGGAAGTTACAAATATTAGATAAGAGGTCACTGACCTAAGGGAACTTACAGTCTAGTGATGGGATATGCCACATATACAGATACCTCGACTATACAATTATGCATAAGTGAATAAGAGAGGTACTAGCACAAAGTGCTGTGTAGGATTTGGGGATAGGGGTATGTTCCAGAGGACATTTCTGACTAGGAGGAATTCATTAAATGCTTGCTATATGCAAGGTTCTGGAGATCCAAAGCAAGAAGAAACAGTCCCTTTCATGGGCATTTGAATTGGGCCATAGGACAAGTTTGAATTGAACAGAGGATGAGAGGAGTGGAGGACATTTCAAACATAGGACAGTGCGGAGGAAAGATACTGAGGTGAGAAAGCGCAGGGTATGTTGGGGGAGGGGCAGGATATCAGATTTGTCTTGAACTTAGGCTATCAAAGTAGAGTCAGAAAAAGGGGGCAAAGATATAGTGAGACTAATTGTAGAAAACTTTGAATGCCAGGTTAAGGAGTTTGGATTTTATATAGTAGGGAATTTGTTGTCGTTCAGTTGTTTTCAGTTGTGTCTGACTCTCCGTGACCCCATTTGGGGTTTTCTTGGCAAAGATATTGGAATGGTTTGCTATTTCCTTCTCCAGCTCATTTTACAGATGAGGAAACTGAGGCAAACAGGGTGAAGTGGCTGCCCAGAGTCACACAGCTAGGAAGTAGCTAAGGCCAGATTTGAACTCAGTAAGATTCCTGACTCCAAGGCCAACACTATCCACTGCAGCGCCACCTAGCTGATATAGTAGGGAATAGGGAATCATTCAAAAGTTTGGGGTTGGATCACAGACTTTGAGCTGGTAGGTAACTTAGAGGTCATTTTATTCAGCCCCCTTATTTTACCAATGGGTAAACTAAGGCCAGGGAGATTAGGTGCCTGTCTCCAGGTCAACCCGGATTTGAACCCAGCCATGGCTCCTTGACATGGCATCAGACTGAGCAGAGGAATGATACAACCAGATTGATACATGCAGAAGAAAGGTCTCTCTCATACATGGCCAGTTTTCAAAAACAGAGGAGTTGGTCAAATATACTAAACACAACTTTACTAGACAGAATGGAATCTTTCTTTGATGACTCAGACCTCGCTTGGCCTCTGGGCCCCTTTTTTAATGTCAGTGATTAGTGTTCAAGATTGTAAAAAAAATATATATATATATATATGTATATATATTTCTGCTTATTTGTACCGTCTATTCGATTGTGGGCATTCAGGATATAGTAAACCAGAGCTTACTGTGTTGGGTTTGGGTCAGGTGGAGGGTACCTGTAATTAGTAACATTGTGAAAATTCCCATTGCTGTAGCATCTCGCGTTAAGACAGAAGAGAAAGAAGGAAGGGCTAATAGCACTGGCTGGATGTAGGATATTCTAGGCATGGGAGTGAAGAGAGCTTTGGACTTGGAATCTAGCATATAAAAATCCTCGTCCCTCCAATGTGGTGCCCAGTACTGAGCCCCAGACTCCAGATGGAATCATCTCAGTGCTGAGGACATATCACTGGACACTGTGGTTCTTAATGAGATCTAAAGACTATCATGTCTCATAGGCTTGGCTCCTGTGAAGTGCTAAAGCCTTTTCCAGTTGAATGGATACCTAGACCCAATGCTCTGATTTTATATTTGTGAAGATGGTTTTAAATTTCATTCTCATGGATTTGACTCACCCTTTGAGCCTGTCAGGATCTTTTCAAAGACTGACTCTGTCATCTAAGGATATCTAAAAATTTGATAAGCATACTGAGCTGGAGGCAGCCAGGTGGCAAGGCAGTTAGGTGATGAAGTAGATAGAGTGCTAGACCTGAGGTCAGGAAGGCCTGAGCTCAAATCTGACTTCAGACCCTTTTTAGCTGTGTGAACCTAAAAAGGAAGGAAATGAGCATTTATTAAGTGCCTACTATGTGCCAGGCACCGTATATTATCTCATTTGGTCTTCACAATACCTTGGAAGGTAAGTGCTATCATTATTCCAATTTTACAGTTGAGGAAACTGAGGGCAGACAAAGGCTAAGCGAATCGGCTGGCATCATACAGTGTCTGAGGCTGGATTTGAACTCAGGTCTTCCTGACGCTAGGCCCAGCACTCTGTCTACCATACTGTCCCTGATCAAGTTACTTAACTTCTGCTTGCCTCAGTTTCCTCATCTGTAAAATGGGGGTAATAATAGCACCTACCTCCCAGGGTTGCTGTGAGGATCAAATGATATAATGGCTGTAAAGTGCTTTGCAGCCTTTAAAGTTCTGTATAAATCCTAATCATTGTCGTAGTTATAGTTGCTGTTGTTGTCATTGTTGCTGTTGGTCTTTCCCCTCCCAGATTGATATTTTGTGGTGGTAAACTAGGCCATCTTTTGTCTCAACTCTTACCTAGCCTTTAGTCATTGAATGGGTGTGGCCTCAGACAAACTGAGACCTAAGAATGGCCTTAATTTAGAAAGGCCAAGGTCACCCCCTGAATCCTGGGTCATCGCCAGGCCATTCATCTTGACCTTTGTCTTGCCACAGGACTTCGATGACCCTGGAGGAGAGAGTGAGGCATTATTATTACTATCTCTTTATAAAAGTCATGGATAAAAATGTTACACAGCACAGGCCAAAGCACAGATCCCTAGGGGTACTCCTCCAGGGACCTCCTTCCAAAGTGACATTGAGCTTTTAATGACCATTCTTTAAGTCTGTTCATGCAACTGGTTCAGAGTCTGCCTGTGTTGTCATCTAGCCTACATCTTTCCATTTTGTGCACAAAGAGAACATGAGAAACCTGGTCAAATGCTTTACTAAAATCTAGGCAAAGTATGTCATTCCCTTATCAACCACTTTATTAACCCTGTACAAGAAGGAAATGAGGCTAGTCTGGCACAATCTATTCTTGATGAAGCCAAGCTGGCTCTTTGGCATCACCACCTTCCATTTCTAGACATCACTAGCCATCCCTTTAATAATATGCACTGATTTTTTTTTCCAGGAACTGAAATCAAACTCACTGATCTATAGTTCCACTCACTTCTCTCCTTTGAAAACCCAAACATCAGTCGCCCCTCTGAAATCTTGTCTCATCTCTCTTATTCTCAATAGTCTTTCAAAGAACACGAATAGTGATTCAGCCATCATATCTGCCAGTTAGTTCTAGCCCTACCTGAGCTGTAGGGTTTTCTGGGCCTCATGACTTGGATCCATCAGGGGCAGCTAGGTGAGCTGTTACTCTACATCCCTACTTAGATCTTGAATATTACTCCCTAGAAGTCATTTTGATTTCATGTTTTCCAGTCCAAATAATGTCTGGACTTGGCAAAGAAAACTGAAGCAAAGGAAATCATTGTCCCTGAGTGACTATCCTAGCTTTTCTTTGACCACCCCCCCCCCGACTATAGCTAAAACAAAACAATCCTACCTTGTCGGCTGTCCTTAGCATCTTGCTCACCCTCCCCTCACCCTGAGCTCCTACATTCTTGTCATCATTCATATAAGATTGTTCAAAATTCTATCTTCTCTTCATCCTTGCTGGAAGGAAGAGCCTCAGTCCTCTGTTACTCTTGCCAAGGCCTCTTGTGGGCAACTCCTATGACAAACTACCCAAGAGAGTCATCAACTCACTCTTTCTCATATCCCTTAGTATACTTTCCTTCTCTCCTGAGCATTCTTTCCTCTCGGCTTTTGGGGCATTGTTCTCCCATGTTTCTCCTAACCATTTGACCATCCCTTTTCCTTCTTCTTTGCTAGAACATCATCTTCTTCCCACCCACTAAGTATAGGCATCCACCAACACTGGGGCACTCTTCTCTTTCTCCTCTCCTTTGGTGTAATCATCACGTCCCACGGGTTCAGTTTATCATCCTTGGGCGGATGATACCCAGATCTCTATAGCCCTAGTCTCTCTCTTGAATTCCATTCCCACATTACCAACTTTTTGCTGGACTTCTTCACCTTTATGTTCCATAGGCATCTCAAACTCAACACGTCCAAAACAGAATTCATTGGATTTTTTTCCCAAAAAGCCATCCTTCCTATAGACCACCCTATTTCTGTTAAGGAAACTACCCTATTTCCATCACTGACCTTCACAACCTTGTAATCATCCTTAAGTCAAACAATCAACAAGCATTTATTGAGCTTCTGTTATGTGCTGTGTGCTGGGAATGCAAAGATGAAAATGAAATAGTTCCTGCCCTCAAGAAGCCTACACCTTATCAGGGGAAGCAACATATACATATATAAGTAGGTATAAAATATATGCAAAGCAAATCCAATATAATTTCAAGGGGAGGACAGGAATCAGAGAAGAATGAACAAGGATTTTTTGAGTGCCTACAATGTGCCAGACACTGTGTTAAGTTCTTTACTACTACTATTATTAGTACTACTACTACTAATAATAATAACTAACATTTATATACTGCCTACTATGTGCCAGGCACTATGCTAAGTGCTTTACTGCTACTACTATTATTAGTACTACTACTACTAATAATAATAACTAACATTTATATACTGCCTACTATGTGCCAGGCACTATGCTAAGTGCTTTACTGCTACTACTATTATTAGTACTACTACTAATAATAATAATAATAACTAACATTTATATACTGCCTACTATGTGCCAGGCACTGTGCTAAGTGCTTAACTGCTACTACTACTACTACTAGTACTACTACTACCACCACTACTACCACCACAACCAATAATAATAATAATAATAATAACTAACATTTATATAGTGCCTACGTGCTAAGCATTGTGCTGTGCTCTACTACTACTCCTACTACTACTAATAATAATAATAACTAACATTTATATAGTACTTACTGTGTGCCAGGCACTGTGCTAAGCACCTTTACAAATAATATCTCATTTGATCCTCACAACAACCCTGTGAGGTTAGTGCTGTTATTATCCCCATTTTACAGATGAGGAAATTGAGGCAGACAGTAGCTAAGTGACTTACCCAGGGTCACACAGCTAGTAAGTGTCTAAGACTGGATTTGAATTCAGGCTTTCCTGACTCCAGGTCTAGCTCTCTATCTATTGTGCCACCTCGCTGCCTTTAGGCAAAGCCTTCCTGTAGGAGGCGGCTGAAAGCTGAGCTTTTAGTATCTAAGGGGTTCTGAGAGGTCTAGTAAGGAGGGAGTAGATTCCGTGGGAGCATGGGAGACAGCCTGTGCAAAAGAAAATTAGAATCAGAAGACTTGGCAGGTGATTAGATGGTGGAGAGAAGTGAGGGATAAGAAGGCGCTTATTAGCCTGGATGAATGGGAGGGTGGGAGCGCCCTTGACAGAAATTAGGAAGTTCAGAAGATGGATTGGGGGAAGGGGGGTGGGGAGAGGGAAAGATCACAAGTTGTGCATCAGACAGATTGAGTTTAAGGTGCCCACATGGACATCCATTTGGAAATGCCCTTGACTCTCAGGTTCTACCCTTCTTGCTTCTCACCTAGACTATTGCAATGGCATCCCCATGATTCCCATGCTCTTCTTCTCTCCCCTCTATCTTCCACACGGTTGCCAAATTGATATTCCTAAAATAAATATGACCATGCCAGGCCCCTACTCAAAAATCTTCAGTTCATCCAACTCCGACTCTTTATTGCCTCTAAGAAAAAATATAGGGGCAGCTAGGTGGCGCAGTGGATAGAAGCACCAGCCTTGGAGTTGGGAGGACCTGAGTTCAAATACAGCCTCAGACACATGATACTTACTAGTTGTGTGACTCTGGGCAAGTCACTTAACTCCGATTGCTGCACCAAAAAGCAAAATATATATATATATAATATTATAATATAATTATAGTATATAAAATTGTATTACTATATTATATATATAAATTCTTAATTTAGCATTTAACTCCCTCCCCCCATCTAGCTCCTACCTACCTTCCCAGTCTTATACTGATTGCCTTTGCTGATGGTCCATTCCAGTTTAACTAGTCAACTAGCTGTTGCCTGTATGTGGCATCCCATCTCCCATCTCCGCATGTGGGCACAGGTGATCTCTCCTATCTGGAGTGAGCTTCTTCTTTGCCTCTGCTTTTTGGAATCCCTGGCTCCCTTCAGAGTTCAGATAACACTTCCAACAGAGGACCTTTCTTACTTTCTCTCCACACACCCCAGTTGTTATTATCTTTTCCTTTTAAAAATTACTTTGTATGTAATTTGTGTTTATCTGTATACATGTTGTAGCTCCTTGAGAGATTTTATTTTTGTCTTTGTATTGCCGGCACCTGGCACATAGTAGATGCTTAAAAGTATTTGTCAAATCAAACAGAAGATATAGGCGTTTAGTTGTAGTGAGACTTTGGACATCACACAGCTAAAGCTGGTCTCAGTCTAATAAGTTATTTTATTTAACTGATGGCTACTGTCCTCATGAGAGCTGTTATCACATAAGGCCCGAGTTTGTTGAATCCAGTGAAGTGATTCATGGTGCTTGACTTTATTCCTGTAATTTCATTGAAGTAGAAAACTCATGGTGAGCAACTATTCTGTAATGTATAGTCTTAGAACACTGAGTGAGATGTTAAGTAACTCACCCAAGGTCACTTGGCCAGTACATGTCAGAGATGGGCCTTGAACTCAGGTATTTCTGCCTCCAAGACCAGCGGCCCACATTCTTTTGGCATGAGTAATCCATTAATAAATGCTTTCTCCATCTATCTACCCATACAACAGCCCCCTAATGAGGACAGAAACTACAAATTCAATAAATAATCATTGACTTGGAAATAGAACTTTCAACACGGGTATATTTGTCAACATATTGATCATGGATCGCTGAGCCTCTGGAAGTACTGAAAGGCAGTGATATGATTGGGATCAGATGGGGTTAACCAGGGAAGGTTGGCAGAGGGGGTAGTGGTTTGACCCAAGATTAGGGGTGACTGGAAGAAAAAGTAGATGGCACATGAGGAACAAAACCTTCCCCTCCCCTCTCAATCCCTAGAATGTTTGCTTTCTCTTAATAGGGTGGAATTTGCATAGCAACTCTCTAGAAACTGGTTAGGTCTTCTAGGCACTATGCCTGCAATTTGAGTAGCTGCCACCGGGTGGAAAGTCAGAGTGCTTTGCTATTTTGGTGCTTCCCACCCCAGGAATGAGTTGTTGAATCCTAGACTATTTAACATAGTATCTAGTCAATATGACTTTTCCCATAAAAATGGCATGTAGCTTGTAAAACAACAATATAAATGAGCTATCAGAACACTATATTTGCTAAGTAATAAATGGAGTGGCAATACGATGCAAAGCTTAGGGAAATAAAACACCTAAGTACAATGCAGCACCTTCTTTTATTAGAGTCAACTGTTATTAGTCACTAACAATTAAGTCTCTTCTATTCTAAGGAAGGCCTTTAAATCCTTTCAATGCTTGTGGCCATCAAAAGCTTTAGGTACTAGGCCACAGCACCACTTGTAGCTTTGGCCATGGCAAGTCCTATGTATCCCAGTACTGTGTATCTTAATTGAGCCATTCCTAGTACATTTTCTTCACCTGTCTTTTCCACTATCTCCCTACTACAGGTGGCTTCAGCAAATTCCAAGCTGAGTGGCCACACCTCTGCAAAACGAAGCTTGATGCCCCCTGTGCCAGTAACTCACTAGTGCCTGTGCCAGCACCTGTGGTGGGCCTGGGAGGCCTGTGCCTCAGCTCAGACTGCTCAGATGCTGAATCAGACCCAGACAGGGACACACTGAGCTACAGTCTGGAGTCCGAGGGTGGGAGCCCTCCACCACCAGGACACCCCCCATCCTTACCTGTTCAAATTCTCCCCAACCTCTACCTGGGTAGTGCTCAGGACTCAGCCAACATGGACATGCTGGCCAAGCTGGGCATCCGCTACATCCTCAATGTCACCCCCAACCTACCCAATCTCTTTGAAAAGGACGGTGACATCCACTACAAGCAGATCCCCATCTCTGACCACTGGAGCCAGAACCTCTCCCAGTTTTTCCCAGAGGCCATTGACTTTATTGGTGAGTTGTTGTTAACCAGAGATAACCCTTCCTTCACACTGCACACACACACACACACACACACACACACACACACACACACACACACACACCAGACTCACACCTTATTCTGTATCTCCCTATTTCCCTTTCTCTTCTCCCTTCAGTATTCCCTGTCTGTCTACCCACATGCTCAGATGTGGGACAATCATGCATGCAGCAATTGTGCTAGCACCTCTGGCCCATCCTCAGACGTGCCTATACCTACATATCTATATGTCTGTCACTCTCCCTCCTTTTCCCATTTTCTCATCTATCTTCCTCCCTTCCTCCTTTTTCTCTCTTCCCTTCTTCTCTCTGACCTCCCTCCCTTGTCTCTCTCCCTATTTTTGTTTCCTATAGCACTCACATCCACAAAATGATGAGAGAGTAATACAATGTTAAACCTAATGACATTAAATGTAGTAGGAGTTTAGAGAGAGGCCAGAATACTGGACTGAGGTAGTGTCCTGGGGGACATGAGGTCTGAACTGGGCCTTGAAGGATGGGAAGGATCTCAGATACCAAGGAGATGGCAGAAAAACATTCCAGGTGAGGGATAATAGTGTGGGAAAAGGCCAGTAGGGAAGGAGCTGGAGCTGAGGGAGTGGGGATGTTGAAGGCAGCAGTGGTGGATAATGAGTAAAAACAGATGATGAAGGAAAGGGAGAAGATCTTAGGATTCTCTAGCTAGAGCTGGAAAGGACCTCCAAGGCTACTGAATCCAATCCTCTCATTTTACAGAGGAGGAAACTGAGACCCAGAGAGGGGAAGGATCCCAAATCTAGAGTCAGAAGGGATCTTTGAGCTCATCTAGTTCAACCCCCTCATTTTGTAGGGGAAGAAACTGAGGTCCAAGGAGGGAATTGGCCCAGGGTCACAGAGATAGCAAAACTGGGGTTTGATTACAATTCCTACCCTCACTTGACTTGGAGAAGCTGAAGGGATCGCAATCTGTAGTGGTGAAGGGAAGGCCCCACATGAATGTACTGAAGTAGGAAGATACACTCAATAGCCATCATCTGGAGAGCATTTAGAAAGATAAAATGGCTACCCATTCTAAATCCATTGTCATTGACATTGGATGTCCAAAATAGGCCTAGTTTGAGTTTCCAAGCTGGAGAATTGGGTTTCCTAAAAGAACACAACTCAGTGTTCCTGGGGTGGGGTGGAGGTGGGTGTGGGGTTAATGTTGATGTTGGGGCAGCTGAGCTTAGTGTTGTGGGGGACGAGATGAAGGGAAAAAGGGACCTCTTGTATTGGCTTACTTCTTGACTCTCTCTCTCTCTCTCTCTCTCTCTCTCTCTCTCTCTCTTTCTCGCTCTCTCTCTCTCTCCCCTTGGTTTGCTGCCTCCCTCAGATGAAGCTGTGTCCCAGAACTGTGGGGTGTTGGTCCACTGCCTGGCTGGCATCAGCCGCTCTGTCACCGTCACCGTGGCTTACCTGATGCAGAAGCTTCACCTTTCGCTCAACGATGCGTATGACCTGGTGAAGCGGCAGAAATCCAACATCTCCCCCAACTTCAACTTCATGGGGCAGCTTCTGGACTTTGAGCGCAGCTTGAAGCTGAAGGCCGAGGGGCCCAGGGACCAGAGGGATGGAGAGGGCGTGGGGGGGAATCACACCCCAACACCCCCCTGTTTCTTCACCACACCCACCGGTGAAGGCGTCTTTGAACTGGACTCTACCTAAGGAATGGGGCTGGGATGGGGGTTGGGGTGGAGGTTAAGGACCACTGTCCATTGAGAATTGCTTGCCCCCAAACCCAGGGGACTCCACCGAAGTTGGGGAGACCCCAATACCTCATATGAAGAGACAAGAGCTAAGAACCCAGAACCTTTTGCCATTTCCTACCCCCTTTAAAGTGGTGAAGGGGGAAAGACCTTTTCTATCCACTTGAAAAACCAAACTTCAGCAAGAATCTGAACGTGCCTATTGATCAGGTATTGACAGTAATGTTGATACTGCTGCCCCCCACCCCCACTCCTGGAGCCCCCAGCCAGGGCACAGAACCCTTCGGGACTCACTCGAAAGCCCTCCATTGGAAGGTGGCACCATTCTGGATGCCCTGCCTCTTCTGTGACTGGAGGGCTGGAGTTGGGGGTTGATTCAACAGTTCAAGGCAGCGTGCACTCCTGAAGTGCCTGCTCGGGTGCCGGGTCTGTGGAGGTTGGGGCTGGGGTCGCCTTAGAAGTGGAGTTTTTTCCAACCCCGCCGGTTCTTCAAGCCTTGCATCCGGGGCTCCTTAATGACTCAGGCGACGAACCTGTGACCTAGAACCGGCGCCTCCTTCCTCCCCGCCCCCTTCCTCTCCAGGAAAGCTCTCGAGCCACCTCAAGCTACAGAGCAGCAGCAGGCTGTGGACAGAGTGAGGCCCACTGAAGAGGTTAAACCTCCCACTTCAGGTGGGTCAGGCCACGCAATACCAGGTCTAGAACCTGGACCTTCAAGACCCAGGTCAGGAAAATCTGCTTCTATACCTTGTCCAGAACTTTGTTTGAGAGCCATACTTTTTCCCCTAAATAGGCCGGCTCTTGGGGTATCTGGGACTCAGATATGAAACCTGCCGCTCTAGAACTGAGATGTTCCAGGCCCCACATCACCATGCCATACCTCAGCCATCAACTTGGTGGTGGTTTTGTGTGTGTGTGTGTGTGTGTGCACATGTGTGTGTGTGTGTGTGTGTGTGTGTGTGTGTTCTGAGAAGGGGGAGGGGAGTGTGGGCATGGTTCTGTGCCAGGAGAACTTCCTGTGGGGAATTCTGAGCACCAGAAATGGAATAGCTATCAGAGAAGGAATGTCCGTGTATTTCATTTTTCAGGGGGGGAGGCTGGAAGGACTTTGGGGGATTTGGGCAGGGTGGGGGGGGGGG
>NW_020954802.1:183171-193571 GCF_900497805.2 Vombatus ursinus
GGCTCTCTGACTATTTATATACTAGACTTTTCAAAGAGGTTGTTTTTTTGTTTTTGTTTTTTCTCTTCCCCTAGATCTGTCTTAGAGGGGGAAATTGGATAGGGGTCTCTTTGAGACGGAGGACAATTAAAGAGTGGCTAATTCTAGTTGATATTTCTAAGCAGGCAGGTCAGAAGCTTTTCTGGGGAGAGAAAGAACTGGTGAAAAAATCAATGGAGACAAAGAGAGCAAAGTCCATGGACAGTGCTGTTGGTTTGTTTGATTTTTTTGTTTTGTTTTGTTTTTGTTTTATTTTTGGACGGGAGGAGGGGAGAACTTAAGACACACACACTCATACACACACAGAGGCTCACACACACACACAGACACACCCAGGCATGCACACTGTGAGCAGACACAGACATACACAGCCTCGTACACACAGTGTTGGGCCAGGGCAGAACCAGCAGGCGTGGATGGTACAGCCATGGGCTTCTGCTGAGCCTTCTCACCCTCCCATATGGGAGAAGGGACATGGCACTTGGTTTCTTTGACATATTGGCAGATTCAATTTGTAATAAACATTTTATAGAGGAAAAAAAAAAGGAAGGCCCCATTTTTATCATCCTTGGGGAGGAAGGTTTGTGGTGAAGGGCAAGGCTGCTGTGAAGGCAGACCTGTGTTCTAATCAAAATCTTCATTCTCAGTTTCATCCACACCTGGTTTTCAGTAAGAAAGTTATTATAATGATCAATATTATTGTCTATTTCAATCAGTGTTGTCAGAAGCATCATCATGGATATAAGCTAAGCTTCGAGTCCCAGATTCCCAGCTGCTGATTGTGTTTGTTTTAGCACCAAGGCTTTGTTCAACTTGGAAGGAATCCTCTAGTGGTGTGTCCTAGGGCTGGCTCTCTTCTTGATATATTAAAAATAACTGACATTTATACAGAACCTTCAAGTTTGCAAATTGCTTTATTTACATTCTCTGATTTGAGTCTCATGACATTGCCAGGTGTTATTATCCCCATTTTACAGATGGGGAAACTGAGGCTCAGAAAGTTGCCACAACTTGTCTATACTCATACAGTGGAGCATCGGGGGCCAGATTTAACCCAGGTTTTCCTGATTCCAAGTATAGCACCCTAGCCACTAGATTACTAGATTATCTCTCCTGCTCTTGCTCCTGGCCTTTTTTGGACCTTTTCTTTTTTTTTTTTATCTATGGCTTGGATATAGGTATGGATGGCATGTTTATCACATTTGTGGATTATATGAAACTGGGAAGGGTAGCCCATACATTGGGTAGCAAAGCCAGGATCCAAAAAGACAGGCTAGCATGTTAGGTTGAATTTAATAAGATGAAATTTAACGGGCATACAGGTAAAGTTTCCTATGGCTCAGCGAGACAATTAGACAAATATAAGATAAGGAAGAAATGGTCAGATAGTAGTTCTTGTTTAAAAAAAAAAAGGCATAAGTGGTACAATGGATAGAGGGCCACTTAACCTGTTTGCCTCAGTTACTTCATCCGTAAAATGGAGATAATAATAAAACTTACCAAGACTTTGGTTGGTGTTGTGTAGATAAAATAAGATAATATTTAAAGAAAAGAAAATGACCAGAAGTTTTTAAACAAACTGTAAGCTCAACATGAGTCAGCAGTGTGATAATATAGCCCAAAAGACGATGCAGTCTTGGGCTGCATTGACAGGAGCATAGCATTTGGAACGTGGGAAGTCATAGTTGCATTGTGTACTGTTCTGGTCTGAACGTGTCTGGCATGTTGTGGTCAGTTCTGGCCTTCACATTTTGGGAAGGATACTGACAAATTCTGGGGTCTATCCAGAAGCTGGTGACCAGGATGGTCCATCCAGCATAAGAGGTATGTCTAGACTGGAGAAGAGAAGATTGAGGCAGAGGCTGGGGCAGCATGATTGACGTCCTCAAGTATTTGAAGCACCGTTATATGGAAGAAGGGATTAGATTTAGGATCAAAAATCAAAAGCTAAGAAACCTTAGAGCTTATCTAATGCAAACCCTACTTTTTTTTAGATGGGGAAACTGAGGCTCAGAAAAGTTAAGTGAGTTCCACAGGGTCGCAGCTAGTAAATGCAGAACCAGGATTTGAAATGAGGGAACTGAGGTCCTCTGGCTCCAAATCCAGCCCTCTTTCTGCTTAGCTCTAGACAGCACCACTAGAAACAATGGGGGAAAATTGCAAAGAGACCAACTAAGGCTTGATGTCGAGAGAAACTTGGTAACAAGTGGAATGGGGTGCCTCAGGGGGCCTCTCCTCAGAGCTCCCTGAGTAGGGGCTAAAATACCCTGGGGATGGTCAAGAGAAACTACTGGGAATGGTAAAGAGAGAGTTCCTATTCAGATAGCAATTTGGCTGGATGACCTTAGGGTCTACTCCAATTTGCAGATTCTGTGGCCTTCAAGCATGGGGCCAGTTGTGGCCCAATGGGTGGTATTTCTGTTGCTTGAGGACCAGCCCAGTTAAGTTCAAAGACTCAACACCAAACTGACCATGATGGATTGACTTTTTCAGTCCCATCAACTTTCATAGCTCCTGATTAGAAACCTCCAGTGAGAGGAAACCTACTGCCTTCCAAGGCAGCCTATTCCACTTAGATGAGTCTAATTATTAGGAAGTTTTTACTGACTTAAACTAAAATTGACCTTTCTGAACTCTCATCTCTTTTTCTGACTTCTTCCCTCTCGGGCTAAGCAGAATGAGCTTGAGTCAACATGACAACTCTTCAAATAATTCAAGTTAGTTCTCTTGTCACCCCCAGATCTTCTCTAGGCTCCAAGTCCCCATTTTCTTCCACCAATCCTCACATTGGATGATCATGAGACCTTTATCCCATTCACCCTCCCTTTTGCTCTCTCCAATTTGTCAATTTCCTTTTGAAGATGTAGCACCCACAAATATAGAAAGGTCCCACATACATGAAAATATTTATAATGATACGTTTTTTGTAGTAGCAAAGACCTACAAGGCAGATACTCATCAATTGGAGAATAACTAAACAAGTTGTAGTGCATAAATGTAATAAAAACATAACTATGTCATAAGAAACAATGAATAGAAAGAATTCAGAGAAATATGGGAAGATATATGAATTGATGCCAAGCGAAGTAAGCAAAACCAAGAAAACAATTTATGCAATTACTACAATATAAATAGGGAATTACTACAATATAAATAGGGAATAATAACAATTGAAACTGAACACTATATAGTTATGATAATTAATCTTGGCCCTAAAGAAGAGAGGAGAAAATGTACCTCCATCACTTCTTTTCAGAGGTAGGGAACTATGGGTGTTGAACACTGCATACACTGTCATTCCATTAATGTATTGATTAGTTGTACTGGGCTGCCTTTTCACTCTCTTTTTTCTTCTTTCTTAGAAAGGATGGCTTCCTGGGGGAGGAAAGTAGAGGATGTATTTGAAATGAAGATGATGTAAGAAACAAAATCTCCAAAAAAATTTTTAAAGAAAAAGAAAATGTAGCACCCAGAATATTCTAGACGTGGCCTAGCCAGGACAAAATACAATGGGACTTCACCTCCCTTGTCCTAGGCACTATGTTTCTCTTAATGTAGCCAAAGATTTCCTTAGTTGTCTTGGCTTCCATATCACACTCACGTCATATGGAGCTTGCAGCCCACTACAAACACCAGAACTTTTTTTAGGAGAATCACCATCTAGCCACATCTTCCCCACTTTGCATTTATGAGGTTGATTTCTTGAACTTTATGGAAATATCAATCTCTAGCAAATTTAATTGTATTACTTTTGGACCAAAATTCTAGCCTTCAAGATTTGCTATCCCTCTCACCTCTGGGTCATCTAAAAATCTGAGCAACATGCCATCTAAGATTTTTTTCCACTTCACTGATAATAAATATGTTATTTAAATAGCACAGTATCTAAGTTCCTAGGAGACTCCACTAAACCCCTCCTTCCAAGTTGACATTTAATGACTGCTCTTTGGGTCAACCAGTTCTGTCATAAATGAACCATTGTCTAGTCCATTTCTTTTTGTCTTGTCCAGAAGTTTAGCACATGAGACTATCAAATTATTTGCTAAAATCAAGGTGAAACAATAATATGATAAACCACTAGCTAATTTAATCTTTAAAAGAGAGAAGAAAACCAGAGTATCTGGATAAAAAATTGGGAGGAAATCACAACAAATAGCTATAAAACTATAAAATATGCAAGTTGACAAAACAGGAAATTAAGCAACCAAATAAACCCAATCCCAGAAAGAAGATTTGAAAGGGCCATAAGTGAACTCCCATGAGAAAAAAAGAAAAAAAGCATCAGGGAGACTAGTAAAAATGTCAGAGTAGGAGGAAGCATTACAGACCAACTCTCCCTGAGAGTTACTCCAACAAAGACCTAGAAAAAGCATCAGATTGAGTCTTGATCCAGAGATCCAATGAAAAGTCACAGTGATTCATTTTGCCAGCTCTGGTTAGCATAAGGAGGCAAGCCTGTGGACATAGAGAATAAGGTCTAGGCAGGAAGATACTCTGTACAGAACCTTCCTGTGGCCTGTGGCTGTGTTCTAAAGGAAGAGGCTATTTGGGATACAACAGGGACAGGTTTTGTCACTCACTGTGCAGAGAACAGGAACTAACTGGCAATTTTGTCAGTGGTATCCCAGAGCCGGGTGGTAGATTCAGTGTATACTGAGGAGGGGATCTGCTTCCGAGAGTGGAAGCAGTAATGTACTGAGGTAAGTAGCAAGAAAGAGAATGAAGAGCTTCATACATGAGGTACAAAACTTTTATCCATGCAATGGACCTTTGGAAAATTAGAATGGATCAAATGGAAGTTAATAATTCCATGAGACAACAATAAATATTAAAACAAAGCCAAAAGACTGAGAAAATAGAAGAAAAAGACAGTATTTTATTTCACAAACTACTGCCCTGAAAAAACAGATCGAAGACAATTTAAGAAAATCTGAAAACCATGACCAAAATAAGAGCCTGGACATCATATTTTAGGACATTATGAAAGACAGTTTCCCAGGTCTACTGAATAAGAGGGAAATGTGAAAAAAGAAGGAATCTACCAATCACTTCCTGGAAAAGAAATCCCAAAATGAAAACTTCTAGGAATGTCATAGTCAAAATCTAGAGTTTTCAGCTCAAAGCGAATATACTGCAAGCAGCCAGAAAGGAAGAGTTCCAAGTACTGAGGAGCCACAGTCAAGATCACACAAGATCTAACAGCTACTACTTTTGAAGAGCAGTGAACTTGGAATACAATACACCAAAGGGAAAAAGACAAAGACTTAAAATAAAGAACAATTTACCCACAAAAATTGAATATAATCCTATGGGGGAGGAAGTGTAGATGTAATGAAATAGAAGACTTCCATGTATTCTTGATGAAAAGACAAGATCAAGATAAAAACCTTAAAATAGAGCTATGAGTCAAGAAAGAAATAAAAAGGTAAGTATGCGAGCAATAGAGGGAAGACTAAGATGAAATATTTATGTATCAGGGGATGTGATACAAGTGTTCCCACAGAACTGTAATGTTATCAGGGGTCACAAAGGGAGTTAAATTAGACAGAGGATTTAGGATTGGTTTTGCTACATTTTGATGGTCTTAGGAAAAAGGAATACACTAGGGTATGGAGGGGGAGGAACTTATACAGTCGGGTTGCTCTTGTAGAAGAATATAAAAACAAAGAGGAAAGACTAGGGGTGGGGATAAGAGACACATGGACCTTGCTTTCATCTTGTCTGCTTAAAAGAGGATAGAATACACACAGAGTTGAGTGGAGAAATACATTTAACTCAACAGGGAAACAGGAAGAAACAGGGAGAGTGGAGATGGGGAAATAAGGAGGGAATATTCAGGGAGGGATTAGTCATAAGCAAAACACACTCTAACTGTTGGAATGTGAATGGTGAAGACAGGCTTAAAAGGAAAGAAAGAAAGGATAAGAACCAGTGAGTGGGGTCTGGGTGAGAAGAAAAGAAGAAAAAGGGCAGAGGAAGAAGAGCAGATTGTAATAAGTGTAGGAGCACTGGCGATAAGCTCGCTCTTCTCTCACTAGCCTCATATTCTTTGTAAAGAAGTGAGTGCCAGGAAGAAAAGAGAAAGAAAAGTATAAAAAGAATAGAATGGAGGGAAATACATAATCAATGGTCATAACTTAGAATGGGAATCAGATAAAGTCACATAAAAAAGAAAAGGAAAGCACAGTGGATTAGAAAACAGAATCTGGTGGTCTGTTGTTTACAAGAAACACACTCGAAACATAAAGATTCACAGTTAAAATAAGGGACTGGAACAAAATAGGTTATGCTTCAACTGACCTCAAAAAGACAGGGTTAGCAATCATGTCCTCAGATAAGACAACAGCAAAAATAGACTTAATTAAAAGAAACAAATTAAATTAAAGGAAAAATTAAGTTAACTAGAAGAAAAAAATTAAAACAAACAAAAGGAATCTACTTCATAATGGATTATCCAGTGCTGGGCCTGGAGTCCAAAAGACTTGAATTCAAATCCTGCCTCAGACAGTTACTAAGCTGTGTGACACTGAGCAAGTCATTTAGCCTCCATTTGCTTCAGTTTCCTCAACTGTAAAATGTGGGTATTAATAGTACCTACTTTGCAGAGTTGCTGTAAGGATTACATAAGATAATATTTGTTATAGCTTAACATAGAGCTACATAAATGCTTGTTCCCCACCCTCCTCACAACTACCATGGACAGTGAATTAATATCAGTACTTAACATCTATGGACCCAATGCCATAGCATCTAAATACTTAAAGAAAAAGCTAAACAAGTTACAAAGAGAAATAGACAATAAAACTATAATAGCAGTGGATCTCAATGTACCCCCTCTCAGAGATAGGTAAATATAACAAAAGAAAACAAAGAAGTTAAGGACTCAAATAGAATTTTATTAGGTATAATAAACCTTTAGTGATTATTGAATAGGGTTAGAAAAGAATATATATATATATATATATATATATATATATATATATCTGTGTAGATGGTATATTTACAAAATTTGACCATGTATTGGATATACCTCACAAACAAATCAGAAGGGCAGAAATATTAAACACAACTTTTACTGACCATAATGCAATAAAACTTGTATCTGCTAAAAGGTCGCTGAAGAAAGGATTCAAAATTAATTGGCAACTACATTACAATCCTAAAAAAATTATTAGGTCAAAAAGCAAATCATAATAATGATAGATAATTTCATTAAAGGTGACAATGAAAGAGCGTGCCAACATTTTTGGGATGCAGCCAAAACAGTCCTTAGGGGAAAGTTAGATCTCTAAATGCTTTCATCAACAAAAGAGAGAAAGAGCAAATCAGCAAATTGGGCAAACAGATTGAAAAAAAAGAAAGTTTATGAAAGATTGATGAAAAAAATGGAAAAATTCCAATTAAACACCAAAATATGTATTCTGAGAATAAAAAAAGAGATTAACAAAATTTCAAGCAAAAGTATCCATTGAATTAATAAACCTAAGAGCTACTTAAAAAAAAAACTAATAAAATAGATAGACTATTAGGAATTTTTATTTTAAAAAAGAAAGAGGAAGACCAAATTACCAACATAAAAATGATGAGAATTTGCAAGTGAGGCTGAAATAAAGGAAATTATTAGAAACTATTTTGTCCTATTCTATAAACCAAATAAAATGGATGAATATTCACAGAAGTATAAAATGCTTAGGTTAACAGAATGAGAAATAGAGAATTCAAATAACCCGATCTAAAGAAATTGAACAATCTATAAATGAACTCCCAAAGGAAAAAAATCCTGGGGATGAGATGGATTGACAAGCAAATTTGGTCAAACATTCAAACTATAATCGATTGTAATTGTTTGCAGAAGTAGTAAAAGATGTGATCTTACCAAATTCCTCCTATGACAAAAAATATAGTCTTGATGCCTAAACCAGGAAAAGACAAAACAAAGAAAGAAAATTACGGAACAATATACTCAATTATGAGACCATATTAAAAACAAGAGCAACAAAAATTATATGATCATATCAATAAATGTAGAAAAAGCCTTTGACAAGAAACTATACCTGTTCTGGTTAATAAATAAACTAGAAAGTATAGGAGTAATTGGGCCTTTCCTTAATATAAGTAATATCTATCTAAAACCCAGAACCAGAATTATATGTAATGGGGATAAACTAAAAGCCTTTTCACTAATATTAGGGGTAAACCAACGATGTCCATCATTATCACTACTATTTGATATAGTGCTGGAAATGCTAGCTACAGCAATGACAAGACAAAGAAATTGAAAGAATAAGCATTGTCACTTTGTGTAGATGATAGAATGTTGTACTTTAACAACCTTAGAGAGTCAACTAAAAATTAATTGAAACATTAATTTCAGCAAAGTTAATGGATACAAAATAATTCTATGTAAATCATCAGCATTTCTGTATATTACCATCCAAGCCCAGCTGGAAAACATAGAGAAATTCCATTTAAAATAACTACTGAATGTAGAAAATACTTGAGAGCATACCTACCAAGACACGCAGGAATTATATAAATACAACTACAAAAAACTCTTTACACAAATAAAGACAGATCTAAATACCTGAAGAAAAATTGGTCGTGGGCAGGCCAAGCCAACATAATAAAAAGGGACAATTCTACCTAAATGAATTTACTTATTCAGTACCATACCGATCAAACTACCAAAAAGTTGATCGAAAGAGCTAGAAAAAAATCATGACAAAATTCACCTGGAGGAATAAAGGTTAAGAATTTCAAAGGAATTAATTTTTTTTAAATTGGGAAGTAAGGAGTGGGGGTCAAACAGTATCAGATCTCAAACCGAACTACAAAGCGGCAACTATTAAAACTATTTGGTACTGAATAAGAAATAGTAAGATCAATAGAACAGATTAGATACATGACATACATAAGCAAACACAGTTTGATAAACCAAAAGGCCCCAGCTACAGGGGTAATGACTCACTCACTATTTGACAAAAACTGCTGGGAAAACTGGAAAACAGTCTGGCAGAAACTAAGTATAGACTGACATGTCACACCACATACCAAGATATCTCCAAATGGATACCTGACTTAGACATAAATGCTTTGGCATACTAAGGGTTGGACAGTGGGAGAAGTCCAACCCCAGGTGCAGGCGATAATGGGGTGCATTGTCTGTAGAGAATTTAAAAAACAGTAATGAAACTGACTAAAACTCAGCCTGCTTTTTTTTTTAAATCACCATGCACTGGCAACTCTTAACAATGTCAGTGGCAAAATACTCCTCCCTTCCAAAATCTTTGTTGGTTTAAGTTTTCTAAGTTCTCAATAATTGTTATGTGACCGTCATCAGACCTCTCAACACATGCAGATTCAGTTACATGTGTTCGTTTCATTCTTAATGCTTTGGAATCTTGGGAGCTCTCTTTGGGCTCAGCTCATGTCTCCAGCTTCTGTGATATTTTACATATTCCTGTGTTTAAACAGTAGATTCAAAATATGTGATGATAGCACAGTGATTGTAGAGACAAAAAAAAAAACTTGAGTTATTTCAATTCTGTCATTCTATGTGAAAATTTGGTGTTTTGATTTGTGTTTAAAATTTAAAACAGTGAAACTGTGAACTGCAAAATGTAATATTTTTGTTTGGTAAGTGCAAATTTTAGTTCATCAGTGAAATCTTTTACTGAATTTGAATAATATCTTTAAATCGAAATGTATTCTTCTTTTTTAATTGTTCATTGTTTGTTTTGAAATGAAAGAAGGAATCAAGAAAATCAAGTGTTTCAGCGGTACGATTTAGAAGATGCCTAAATTGTGCCTTTTGCAGACATTTCTGTTTTATTAAAATTTGCCTGTGAAATGAGATTTATATGAATCTCTGCCAAACTTACCCTCCCATTTAAGATTTTTCCTAACTATTTGTATATCTGTTCCTTCGTGTGAAAGAAACTTTTCAAAATTAAAATGAATAAAAAGTGTTCTTCAATCAACTATATGTGCAGGTAGATTGACAAACTGAGCTATTCTGTTTATTGAATGTGAACATAAGATCAATTTTCACAAAGTCATTGACAAATTTGCAGAATTAAGGCTCAAACTGTAATGTTATTATTCATTACTGTGACAGACTAATATATAGATGTTTTTCCCTTTTTGCAAAAAGTACATTAGTGCAATTAAAAAGTATTAATCTGTTAGTTTTTCCTTTTTATACTGTAATATTTATTTTAGTCTTTATTTTTATTTTTTTACTGGCATAATTATACTATATATGAAATACAATAAAAGAACATTTTCACTGTGTTTCATTTCTGACCTTTGTTATTATTCATTTGATTTTGTGATTCTTTTTTTTTTTTTTTTTTTTTTTT
>NW_020954802.1:193614-195511 GCF_900497805.2 Vombatus ursinus
TGGAGCTTTATCCATTGCGCCACCTAGCTGCCCTGATTTCATGATTCTTACTGAAAACAATTTTTTCATATAGAAGAGGAGGGGGAGTTAAAAAAATGATCCTATCAGGGTATCAAATGTGCTAGATGTGATACTGCATAAAGAGTGACATCAAAAACAAATTAGAAGAATAAAGAAAAAAATTACCTACCAGATAGAGATGGGGCTACACAGTTCATGACCAAACAAGCAATAAAGAGGATCACAGAACACAAAATGGACAATTGTGGTCATATAAAATGAGAAAAGTTTTACACAAACAAAGCAAATTCAGGCAATATTGGAAGGAAAGAAGATGATTGGGAGAAAAATCTTGCTCTCATAAAGATCTCATTTCCAAGATATGTAAGGAACCAATTCTGATGGCCTTTTCTCAATCTTTGTCCTTCTTGTCTTCTCGGCAGCCTTTGACACTATGATCACTCTTTTTTTTTTTTTAATACTCTCTTCTCCCTAGTTTTTTGTGTCACTGCTGTGTCCTGGTTCTCCTCCTACCTGTCTGGCTGCTCCTTCTCGCTCTCCTTTGCTAGATCTTCATCCAAGTCATTCCCAAAAACTGTGGGTGTCCTCCCAAGGCTCTGTCCTGGGCCCTCTTCTCCATCTACACTCTTTCACTGGATGATCTCATCAGATCTTATGGATTCAATTATCCTCTCTGTGATCATGATTCCCAGATCTACTTGTCCAGCCCTAACTCTCTCCTGACCTCCAGTCTTGTATCTCCAATTGTCTATTGGACATCTTGAACTGGATGTCACAGACTGAACTCACTGTCTTTTCCCTTAACTTTCTAACTTCCCTATGACTGTTGAGGGTATCACTGTCCTTCCTGACATCTAGACTCACAACCTCAATGTGATCCTCAGCTCCTCATCCTCTCTCACCCCCATAGCCAATCTATTGCTGAGACCTGTCATTTCTACTTTTGCAGCATCTCTCAAGTATGCCCCTTTCTCTCTTCTGGCACTGACTACCCTGTAACTTCAGCATCTCATGCCTGGACTATTGCAATAGCCTACTGGTGAGTTTCCCTGCTTCAAGTCTCTCCACACTACAATCCATCCTTCACTCAGCCACCAAAGTGATCTTCCAAAAAAGCACAGCTCAGGGCAGCTAGCTGTCACAGTGGATAGAGCACCAGACCTGAAGTCAGAAGCACCTGAGTTCAAATCCGGCCTCAGACACATGACACTTACTAGCTGTGTGACCCTAGGCAAGTCACTTAACCCCACTGCCCAACCAAAAAAAAAAAAAAAAAGCACAGCTCTGATCATGTCACTCCCTGACAACTCAATAAACTCCAGTGGCTTCCTATTGTCTCCAGGATCAAGTACAAAATGCTATTTGGCGCTCAAAGCTCTTCATCATCTAACTCCCTCCTGCCTTTCCAGTCTTCTTCCACCTTACTCCCTGCCATGGACTTTTCCACCCAGTGATTTGACCCTCCTGCTATTCCTCCCATAAGATTCTCCATTTTCCAATGCCAGACACTTTCACTCACTGTCTCCCATGCCCGGAACTCTCTGTCTCTTCATCTCCACCACCTGGATTCCCTGGCTTCTTCCAAGACTCAACAAAAGTCCCACCTTCTTGCAAGAAGCCACTAGAAGCCTTTTCCCAGTCAGTCCTCCTTAATCTTAGTGCCTCCCTTGATCTCAGACATCTCTCAAGGCCTCATGATGGAAAATGCTATCCACATCCAAAGAAAGAGCTATGGAGTTTGAATGCAGATCGAAGCATACTATTTGCTCTTTTTTCTTCTGTTGTGTTTTGTTTCCTCTTTCTGGTGTCTCCTCTTATTAGTTCTAATTCTTATTTACAACATCACTAATGTGAAAATATGTTTAATAGGAATGTA
>NW_020954802.1:195577-223748 GCF_900497805.2 Vombatus ursinus
AAAAAAAAATCTTAGTGCCTCCCCTTTGAGACCACTCCCAATTTATCCTAGATGGATTTATTTGGATACATTTTGTCTCCCTCATTAGACTGTGAGCTCCCAGAGTGCAGGGACTAGATTTTTGCCTCTCTTTGCATCCCCAGGGTTTAGCACAGTGCCTGGCTCATAGTAGGCACTTAGTGTGTATTGACTAACTGATTCATTCAGCACCTGTGGCCCCTGAGGAGGCAGCTGCTGCAGCATCTGTAGCCAGTTTCCAGGTCACATCTCCACAAGCGTTGCTCATGTGGACAATGGCTATGGAAGCTGGACTGAAAGCATCTCTGATGGTCCATAGAGTGCTACTATGCTTGGGGCTCTTGGGCTTATTCTGCCTGGCAGAAGCTGTTGGTTGGTGGAAGATGGCTGCCAATTGGCGCTGGTGGTAGCAGCAATAGTGGGCACCTTCTTACAAAGGTTGCACCCCTCCCCCAATGATGACTACAGGGGCAGAGCTGGAAGCATGGCCAATGGGCTGCAAAATGCTGCTATTCCAGAGCTCCTGAGTGCAAGGTCCTGGGCCAGGGGTGGGGAACCTGCAGCCTCGAGGCCATATGTGGCCCTCTAAGTCCTCAAGTGCAGCCCTCTGACTGAATCCAAACCTCACAGAAGAAATCCCCTTAATAAAAGGACTTGTTCTGTAAAACTTGGACTCAGTCAAAAGACCACACCCAAGGACCTAGAAGGCCACATGAGGCCTTGAAGGCCACAGGTTCCCCATCCATATGTACTCTATCCTCTAGGGTCTAAGGGAAGTTAATGGTTAAAGTGGGGGTAGTAGTTTGCCAAAATCAAAAATGAAAAAGAATTCACAACAGATGAAGAATTCGAAACTATTTTGGCCAATATACCAACTAAATCAAATGGATGAATTACTGTAAAAATATAAAATTTGAAGATGAATAGAATGATAAGAGAATTTAAATAACCTGATCTAATAAAAAAAATTGCACAATCCTTAAATGAACTCCCAAAGAAAAAACCCCAAGGCACATGTTGATGAACAAGCAAATTCTATCAAAAATTCAAAGAATAATTAATTCCAAAAGCATGTAAGTTGTTTTCAAAAACAGAGTAAAGACTCCACCAATCCCATTCTATGAGACAAATATGGCTCTATAATCCAAACTATAGAGAGATAAGACAGACCAATAAATATAAATAGTGATGCAAAAATATTGAATAAAATATTAGGAAAAGAGTTACAGAAACATATTTGAAAGGTTGGTCCCTATGACCAAATTGGATTTATACTAAGAATAAATTGTTGGTTCAACATTAGGAAAATTATAAACATCATAGAAGATATTAATCAATCAATAAACATTTATTAAGTGCCTACTATGTGCCAGGCCCTGTGCTAATTGGTGTATGGATACAAAAAAAAAAAAAACAGTCCCTGCCCTCAAGTAGGTTACAATCTAAAAGAGAGAGTTGATATAAAAAAAGAAGCTGAATGAGTAAGGGAGAGGGAGAGACTCAGGGGCACGGTGAAGAAGGCAATCAAAGAATTCCACAAGTGGTGCAGCCTTGTCTGAGCTGAGTTCTCTCCTTCAATGGAGGTTTGGAGTCCATGGCCCTAGCTTCCAATCAGCAAGACACAGGGTAATGAGGAGGTAAAAGACCAGGCCTGATGGGGATCTTGCAGGTTGTTGAGGTTATCCCAATAACCAGCGTCCTGGAGCATGGGGAAGAAGTCTCAAAGTGAGCCAAGTAAGAACTGGAGAAATGCAGAAAAAGCTTTTGACAAAATACAACACTCACTTATGCTGAAAATACTAAAAAGATGCTGGTGTCTTAGGACCTAGAGGAGCCTAGTTCTCCCACAAAAACCCTGGTAAAGTTTAAAAATACACCACTTTAAAATGGATTAAAGAGAAATATCTGTAGACTCCTCTACCTAGCCCAGGGGTGTGCAGCTGGAAACCCTGAGAATGAGCCCAGGTAGGTGGAAAGCATAGCATAAAGTGGGCCTAGACAACTGGAAAAGGATCTGGATCTCAGTTCAGCATGTCATGAAGCCCACAGGCAGGAGGTGACCCCAGACCCAGTGGCAAGGGAAGGGACCTAGGCAGAGGCAGAAGCAGGGGAGAAGAGGGCAGCCCTACAGCCCATCAGCAGAGCAGAAGGGCCCCAGGCAAGGTCTGATTTGTACAGAGAATGGCCCTGGATCCTTGTGGCAAGAAGGAGGCCTTGGGGGTAGCTAGGTGGCACAATGGATAGAGCACCAGCCCTGGAGTCAGGAGGACCTGAATTCAAATCCGGCCTCAGACCAAACACTTGACACTTACTAGCTGTGTGACCCTGGGCAAGTCACTTAACCCCAATTGCCTAAAAATTTAAAAAAAAAAAGGAGGCCTTAGGCAGAGACCAATGTGGGAGCAAGAGAGTTGGTAAGTTCCTTGGAAAAAGTCTGGCATCAAGGAGGTGGCCCCATGAACTCCAGCTAAGGAGTAGCAAAGCCTCCAACAAAAGAAAGGGGGAAACAGGGCTCGTGGAGCTCAGCAAGGGAGGTGGTGATGAGAGAGGCAGAGCCTGGTATGAGGGTGGTCCAGGAGTCTCAGTAACAGCAGGAGAAAAAAGGCCTCAGTGACAGTGTTGCCCGGGGCCCTGGTCATAGTAAAGGAAGGGCCCCAAGAAGCATCCAAGAAAATTCAGTCCAACTTTAGCATGCAGGCAGCCTGCCTGTGAACCACAACAAGGAACAAGGCCAAAAAATCCCCACAGAAGGAGGCCTGGTCTTTTTTTTTCCTTTTTGTGAGGGAGGCCTAGTCTTGACCAGTACACAGGGGACCAGGCTGTTGTTGTTATCCTTTGTTCTCGAAGAAGACCAAAATGGCATCACTATGCTAGAGTCAAGTTTTAGTGTGTCCAATACAAATACAAGCTCAGAATGTTCAACCACAGGTTGGGCACAAATAGTCTGTGTGAACCTTTGGGGTGGATTCTCTAAGTTTGCGTATCCTGCTTTTCTCTTGAGCTGCTTCAATTCTGCTTTGCTCATAGAGCACAGCACCTTCTCTGATGTGGGCACACCATGCTGGGTGACCCGGTGCCAGTGTCTCCCATGTCACACAATCAATTCCAAACCCAAGCATAGGCCCCTCAACCTAGACACTAAGACTGCTGAAATGAATAAACCAAGGAGAACATGAGGACATCTTCACTGGAGGAGGATACCTGTGGAAGAAGGTGACCTCACAAGAAGTCCAAATAAAGCCTCAGAAGAAGGGTTCTGGCCACAAGGATTATAAGAGTACTTGGGAGAGATGCCAAGGAGCCAATGAGGAGCTTCTATTCTCTCTTTAGACTATTTCACTTAATGTTCTCATCAGTTCCATGGACTCAATGCTCATCTCTGTGCTGATTCTCAGATCTACTGTCCAGCCCTAACCTCCAGTCCCTATTGGACATCTCAAACTGGGTGTCTCATAAACACCTTAAACTCAACACATCCAAACTGAACTCATTCTCTTTCCCCCAAGCTCTCCCTCCTTCCAAATTTTCCTATTACTCTGTGTAAGTCTTTTTTATCGTTTATTTTATTTTTATTTCTTTGTGGTTAAGCTCCTTGAGAAGGCCATCTATAAGCTCCAAGACCTGCCCCCACTTCCTTTCCTCTCTCTCTTTTCTACATCCATTGCAATCTGAATTCCAACTTCATCATTCAACTGAAAACTGTTGCCTCCCAAAGTTATCATTGACCTTTGAATTGCCAAATTCAATGGCCTTTTTTTGGTCTACATCTGCTTGACCTTTCTGAAGTCTTTGACACTTTGTCAATCACCATCTTGTCCAGGACACTTTCTTCTCTCTGAGTTTCCATGACACTGCTCTCTCCTACATCTCCTCCTACCTTTGTCCTAAGCCCTCTTCTCCTTTCATGTCCCTTCACTTGGTGATCTCATCCGTTCCCATACATTCAATTATCATCTTTCTGCTAATGGTTCTCAGATCTACTTATCCTCCCCCCAACCTAACCTAATCTTCAAGCTGGCATTTCCAATTGCCTATTGGACATCTCAAAAAAATCTCATAGACATCTTAAACACAACATGTCCAAAATTGAATTCATTATCTTTTTTTCCAAAAACCTCCCCTCAGCAAACTTTCCTTTCCCCCAAATCAGGGGTGGGGAACCGGTGGCCTCAGGGCCACATGTGGCCTTCTAGGTCCTTGGGTGCAGCCTTTTGACTGAGTCCAAGTTTTACAGAACAAATCCTTTAAAAAGGGGATTTGTTCTGGGAAGTTCTCAAGTATGGACCTTTGACTGAATCCAAACTTCCCAGAACAAATCCTCTTATTAAAGGATTTGTTCTGTAAAACTTGGACTCAGTCAAAAGGCCATACCCAAGGACCTAGAAGACCACATGAGGCCTGGAGGCCACCGGTTCCCCACCCCTACAAAACCTTCCCCTTTTCCTCACTTCCCTATTACCATCAAGGGTACCATCATCTTCCCAGTCACTCAAGCTCCCAACATAAGCATTATCCTCAAATCCTCACTCTTTCTCTATACACCCCCACTCCCATACCCCATTAGTTGTCAAGACAAGTCACTTTTACCTCACTAACATCTCTCAAATTCGCCCTTCTTCTAACTCCTCTGATACTGCTACTACCCTGGTGCAGGTCCTCATCACCTCATGCCTGGACTATTGCAGTAGCTGCTGGTGGGTCTGCCTGCCACAAGGCTCTCCCCACGCCAGTCCACCCTCCACTCAGCTGTCAAAGTGATCTTACTAAATAAAAGGTCCAACATTGTGACCCCCAATTCCCACTCCATAAACTCAGGGAGCTCCCCATCACCTCTAGGCTCAAATGTAAAATCCTGCTTAGTGTTCAAAACCCTCCATAACTTTATCCTTTCCTACTTTTCCAGGAATTTATGTACTTCTTAGCTGTACATGCACCTTTACAAAAACTGACCATGTGAGGTCATGCTCACCATAGCGAGGCATGAAGACCTCACTAAAAAATGTAGAGAATCCGAAATGCTAAACACATAGTTTACTAATTACAGTGCAATACAAATTATATTCAAAGAAGGAATTAAAAAGTAATTGGAGACTAAAGAACATAATTCTTAAGAACAAATTGTAGAAACAATAGAAAATTTCATCAAAGAGAACATAATAAATGAGATGACATACCAAAACTTATGGAATGTAGCTAAAGCAGGAAACATTTATATCTCTAAAAGCTCTCATCAATAAAAGAAAGAATGAATCAATGAAATGGGCACTCAACTAAAAAAAAACAAAACCTTGAACAGCAAAAAATCCAAAGCCTTCAATTAAGCAAGAAAGTAGAAACTGTGAAAATTAAAGAGATTAATGAAACCAAAAGCAAAAACATTGAACTGATAAACAAAAACTGGGAGCTAGTTTTATTTTTTGAAAAACTAATAAGGCAGATAAACAGCTAATTGGATTTTTAAAAGAAAGACAAACCAAATTGTTCATATCAAAAAATAGAAAAGGCGTATTCATGACAACTGAAGAGAAAATAAAGGAAATTATCAAAAACGATTTTGCCCAATTACATGCTAACAAAATTGATAACTTGGAAAAAATGATGAATACTTATAAAAATATAAACTAACCAGCTTAACAAAAGAAGAATTAGACTATTTAAATAGCCCAGCATCAGCAAAAGACATTTAACAAGCCATAAAATAACTCTCAAAGAGAAAAACTCCCCTATCAGATGGATTGACAAATGAATTCTACCAAGCATTCAAAGAACGATTAGTTCTAATATCACATAAATTGCTTGCCCTAGTAGGAAAGGAAGGTATTCTTTCTGTCTCCTTTTATGATACTAATGTGGGTCTGGTACCTCAACCAGGGAGAAACAAAACAGGACAGTGATGTAAAAAAAAAATTAAAATAGAAATGTAGCAAATAAGCTACAACATATTAGAAACCATACCAAGAATGCAGAGTTGGTTCAAAATAAGGAGGGCGGCTACAAATAGTATAAGTCTAGATAATAATACAAATGTAATTTGAGGAGCAACGACTTCATGGGATGATGTCTTGACTTGCATATGAATTGGATTTAAGTGAGGCGGAGCTGCACAAAGTCATCAGCCTCACTGTCTCTTCCAGTCATCAAAGTCCAGTGGCAGGACAAAAGTCAGGATGACTGTCATTGGCTTGGGATGCAGTGGATGACCTTGGCATCTTTGATGTCTGACCAAGCTCTAAGCACTCCACAGCACCTCCCACCTTCATGGCCATTGGAACAGATTGTTCTCACCTGCCCATTTTGCCAGAGGAAGTCTTCACATGCTTGGGGTAGACACTCCCCTAACTCACTGATGGATTTGAGACCCATCAGTTGCCTTCAACCCAGTTTAGCCCCTCTGCTGAGACGGTTTTACCAGGGTGTGGCCCCTGTGCGTGCTACAGCTTTTAGGAGCCACAGGTGAGGGCTGGGTGCCAGGTGGACACCAAAGGTGGATGAGCAGCCCTGAAAAGGGCTTGGCAAGCCCTCACACCAGAGGTGCTACTCCTCCTCTGAAACCTGATTGCCTCTAGCCTCTCTGATGCAGCTTCCTGGCTTTGGGCCCATAAAAAGCCATATGAGCTCAGAGCCTCTCTAACTTGATGGGTGCCTGAGACCATGCAAGTTGTTATATCAGACTCATTTCCAGATGAAAACAAGGCTCCCCCTCCCACCTTTCTCCCCCTCTAAGCCAAGGGCCACTGTATACTTACTATATATTCCTGTTGCATATCCTCACTGTATTAGAGCAAAGTAAACCTCCTCCTTTGTTAAATGTTCAGGGACTCACTTTTGGTGCCTCATTTCGTTCCAGCAGAGGACAGAGCCGGGCCTACTGTCTGAGGGAGCAAAATGACTCCTTCATTAATGGCTTCCAGTAAACAAATTATGCTGTGAGAAGGGCTAGGAGTCCTTCCCCCACCACCTCCACTTCCACCCTGAGAAACAAGCCGTGGTCCTTGGTCTTTTCTTTGCCCTATACAATCTCCAATCTGAGCTAGATGAATGATCACAAGGATCCAGGAATCCAGTCATCTCGGTTAGATAGTATGGTCAGCTTAGTATCAACATGGGCAGCTAGGTGGCGCTACAGTGGATAGAGCACCAGGCATGGAGTCAGAAAGACTCATCTTCTGAGTTCAAATCCAGTCTCAGACACTTCCTAGCTGGGTGACCCTGGGCAAGTCACTTTACCATGCTTGCCTCAGTTTCCTCATCTGTAAAATGTGCTGGAGAAGGAAATGGAAAACCACTCCAGTATCTTTGCCAAGAAAACCCCAAATTGGGGTCACTAAGAGTCAGACACAACTGAAAATGACTGAACAAGCATCAGCATCCTGAGAAACAAGGGCACAGGATTCTAGCCCAGCAGAAATCGGTCCTGATAACAGCTTTGGATGTGAACTTGGTGGGACCAATGCTATGTAGGAATTAAGCTAATTTGTGAGCCTAATCCCTCCCTCAGAGACTGAGGTGGCATCAAGGGAATAATGTCCCTGAAGTATCAGGAAAAGTATTTGTCCATTTGTTCTTGAAATATCTGTGAAGTAAATATCCCTTTGTAAAAGCCAATCAGTGCTAAGTAAGTGAAACTAGAACACTGGTCACTGGTCCCCTAACAATGGGGGACACAGCTGGTATGGGCTCAAGCCAATGGCAGAGAAAAAAAGATACCACCTACAAGCCCCACAGGGTGCCTGAAAACCTTGGCATAAAACAGGACACTTTGGATTTGTGGAGACCACTGGAGAGATTCTTCATCTGGGATTTCAAATTTGGGGTACCCTCGTTTATAAAATACTCAAGAAATCGGCAACAAAAAGTAAGCTATCATTTTGTACGGTTGACTTTTTCCAGTGTGTGTTCCCTCACATGTCAGTTCCATTGAAAGAGATTCATAATCTTTGCATTTGTTGATTTTTTTGTTTTGTTGATTTCATCAGTATTTAGGTACTAGTCTTTGTTGTGTTACTGAATCTACTATATAAGTATTGACATTGAGTCTAATATGATAAATATGGAGTTTGCATCACTAGAATGTTGGTGCCTGTTTGAGAAATGTGCATATTTTTTTCCTTTTGTATTTAAACAAACATAGACTGCTTGCCTTGTTGTGAGAGTAATATACCCTACAACTTACCAAGGTAAGGTGCCTTAGAAAGGTGCCTTGAAATTCCAAGCATTTGACTTATTTTTGCTATTTTTCCAACAAAGCTATCTTGTCCCTTTGGGAGACTTTGCAATTTCATTTGAATTTTTCCTGCAGTGCGAGATCCATTAGGGAAAAATTCCAGGTTCCTTTTGGAATAGAGACCCAGAGAAAATTTGCCTAGAGGATCATTTTTGGTACAGGGGTCCCTCAAGAATTTTGGATGTGACCTGTGTAGCAAGAGACACTTAGAAATTTTTATTGAGGGCAGCTAGGTGGTGCAGTGGATAGAGTACTGGCCCTGGAGTCAGGAGGACCTGAGTTCAAATCCGGCCTCAGACCAAACACTTGACACTTACTAGCTGTGTGACCCTAGGCAAGTCACTTAACCCCAATTGCCTCACACAAAAAAAGAAAGAAAGAAAATTTTATTCAGACCTAGCTGGGTGACCCTAGGTGCTAAAACCTCAGAAAAGAGGACAGTTGATTTCTTGAGAGCCAGTGAGTGACTTACAGATGACTGAAGGTCCTGCTGGGGAGAGCTCCACTTGATCTGGAAAGTTCCATCTGGATCAGGTTTCTTTCCAAGATTTCACTCATTTTTCAGTCATGTCCAACATTTTGTGACCCGATTTGGGGTCTTCTTGGCAGAGATACTGAAGGTGTTTGCCATTGCCTTCTCCAGCTCCTTTTACAGATGAGGAAACTGAGGCAAACAGGGTAAAGTGACTTGCCCAGGGTCACACAGCTAATAAGCATCTGAGACCAGATTGGGGTTCAGGAAGATGAGTCTTCCTGACTCCAGGCCCAGCGCTCTATCCACTACCCTGTCTAGCTGCTCTTTTTCCAAGATAAGAGGCCAATTTTCTTTGCTTTTTTGCTTTGGGGATGATGAAAGCCACTCCAGCATCATCAGGCATCTGCTGAGTACAAAGCAATCAGTCATCTTTGGTCAATTTTGTTCCTTGTTTGTTGCATCTGCAAAACTTGGTATTGGGGGATAATTGTGATTTTTATTTCTACATGTGGGACTATAAAAGATCATGCTATATTGACTGTCTGCGACTCCTGGATGGCACTGGGGAAGCAAGGGGAAAAACAAGGCTTATGTCTCGCCACAGACCCCAAAGGACTCTTTTGGTTTGGGGACATGGACAATGTGTTCAAAATGCACCCCTGCAAGGACTGACCAATGTGGGGAAATAGAAGGAAGCAGTATAGGCCAACTGTCCCACACTACACACATTCAGCCTCTCCTCATGAGGGCTACAGCTCTGTCACGGTCATCCCTGGGGGAGAGAAGAGGGGGGAAACTCAGGAAGAGGAAAAGGGCCTCAGCAAGGCTGCTTATTATCTCAGTAGCTGGAGTTCTGACCTCAGTGGCAGCAGCTTAAACAGCTCTTGTTCCAGACCTCCCAACTTACCCCAGGTGAGAAGCAGGTGGATCGTGGTCCCCTGGAGGGCAGCAAGGTCTGATCCTGAACCTGGTCCTAGGGTAGGAGAGCTCCTTGAGTTGCAGCCCTCTTATCACTGGTTTTCTCTTTTGGCCATGATCCAGTCACATGGCCAGAAGAGAGATCTAGTCAGGACTCACCTCTGGAGAAGAAGTGGAGACTCAATGGTGGTGGCTCAACCCTGATCTTCCTGGAGCAACAAGGTAGCTCCTATACTGAACCTGGTCCCCTGAGGATGGCAAAGTCACTCTCATCCTGATCCCAGTCCCTCAAGAAAAGAACTGTGATTCCTTTGCCCAGAAAGTAGCAGGGATTCATCAGGGAGGCAAGTCTGATCATGGTCCCCATGAGGAGGAGTGGAGATCTGAGATTTGACTCCAAACAAGAACTGGCCTCAGCTCAAATAATGATCCCCAGAGAAGAGGACATCTATGACTCCCCCTTAGGTAAGGGGCAACTCATTCTGATCCTGGTCCTTAGAGGTGAGGGGATCTGGACCTTGACCCCCAGGTGAGGAGCAGGGCCTAGGTGGCAGGGGATCTGAGACTCATCCTCTAAGTGTGGATGAGGACCCTAGAGTCATCCAATCACCAAGAATGAGTAAACAAAAAAAATGTATAAAATGCTATTATGATGCCAGGGAATTCCAAGACATAAACCTAAGGAGAATAATTTCAAAACTCCTAGGAGCAAAGCCTCAAAGAAAAACACAGCTTGTCCACGAGATCCATCAATTAGAATTCCTAAAAGAAATGATGCAAGAGCTAAAAAGAGCTTTAAAATGACATTAGAAATGAAATGCAAGTGATAGATGAAAGAATTGGAAAAGAAATGAGAGCTATTTAGGAAAGGCTTGGAAAGAGAATCAACAGCTTGGCACAAAAGGGACAAAACCTTACCCAAGCTAAAAACTCCCCCAAAATTAGAGTGGATCAAAGAGAAATGAATGACTCAATGAGACAACAAGAAATACTAAAACAAAGTGAAAAGCTTGGGGGAAAAAGAAAGAAGAAACTATAAGGTACCTCATACCAGAAATAATTGGCCTGAAAAACAAATCAAAGAGATGTAATTTAAGAATCAATGGACCAATCCTCCCTGCCTCTGGAGGAGGTAGAGGAAGGAGGTGAGTTCCCTGCTCCCCAGAGTCAGGAAAGGGGTCTGCAGGCAGCTCCCTTCCCTTTCCCTCCCTTCCTTCAACTCACCCCTTCCCCCACCTTACCTTTCCCTTCCTTTTCCACCCTCCACTGGCCTGACAGATACCTAAGATCCTGCAAATACTATGTCAGGGTGTATGAGGGGGGTAAAGAATCAGCCCAGTTGATCCATGCATTTGGAAAATGTGTGTACTGTATAACATCTGGGGATCTTTCACCTCCAGGAAGGGAGGAAATCAGATGTTTGGACTTGGAGTCAGGAAGACCTGAGTTCAAATCGTGCCTCAGACATTTGTTTCCTAGAGACCTCCTTGAATTGGTTAATATCAGTGTCTACATTGGGAGCCAAGGACAGCTTGGAAATAGGTTTACAACTCTCCAAGAAGCCCAGCAAGGAAGCTACACCATGGCTAAGGGTGGAACACTCTTGGAACTGGGGAGAAAAGGACTTCCAGCCACCAGGGGTTAAATCATCCCTTTACCACATGGGCATTCCAAACTCAAGCCCGGTGTGTATGCATCAATGGAAGTGTGTCACAGACTTCTGAGAGGAATTCTTTCTATCAGTTGTTTTTACTGTACCATCTTAGTGAATACCCCTTCCTAAAAGCTACTTAAGGTTGGCTGACTAAAATGGTTCTCAACTGACAATCTTGAGAAGCATACTGCTGGGAACTCATGAGTTTTTCTTAGAAGATACACCCCCTAGCACCCCAATCCCTCAAGCCACCTCTGGAAGCCTTGGTGAAATAAAGCTCAAGGCCTGGGGAACCCCAAAGCATGTTTTCCAAGGTTCCAGTAAGAAGAGCCGAGGAAGGGGCAGCTAGGTGGCACGGTGGATAGAGCACTGGCCCTGAAGTCAAGAGGACCTGAGTTCAAATCCAGCCTCAGACCAAACACTTGACACTTACTAGCTGTGTGACCCTGGGCAAGTCACTTAACCTCAATTGCCTTAAAAATAAAATTTTAAAAATTTTTTAAAAAAATAAGAGCTGAGGAAGATGGCCTTAACTGCAGGTAGAGCCCGGGTCCCTGAAAAAAGCATTTGGGAAATGTTGTGTAAACTTAACATTCACTAAACACATTTTGGAGACTCATCAACAACCCTTCATGGTGTTCTGTTCCCTCCCAGATAAATCTGGGAATACCATAAACTAGCTCCCTTTTTTTTTTGCAAGGCAAGTGGGATTAAATGACCTGCCCAGGGTCACACAGCTAGTAAGTGTCAAGTGTTTGGTCTGAGGCTGGATTTAAACTCAGGTCCTCCTGACTCCAGGGCCAGTACTCTATCCACTGTGCCACCTAGCTGCCCCGAAACTAGCTCCTTTTTGAGATATTCCATTCAATTCACTTGATAACAACCAAGGGTAAGGGTTGGGTTAAGGTTAGCATTTTGAACAAAAACATTTTTATTACCCCCAAAAAAAAGAAAGATAAAGAAATATATGGGACTCAGACCCCAGTAGCAAGAAACAACCTCCCCAGCAATAATTTCCTGCAATAGTAAGTGAGATTGGGGGGTGCTAAAGCTGATTGTTAAATTTTTGGTGTGAGTATTCACACCTTTGAAATGGGCAAACTACAAATCAAGGTTTGATTTATTGTTTTGTCTAGACTTAAGAAAGTAATGGGGAAATATTAATAATGCAGATTAAATTTTTTTAAAGAATCAGTGGACTACCTAAAAGGCCTGGCTATCATAATTCAAGAAATCATGAAAGAAAATCTCCCAGCTATATCAGAACAAGCAGGCAAAATGAAACTAGAAAGAATCTATCAATCACCTTCTGAAAGAAACCTCCAAATAAAAACTACCAAAAATGTCAGAGCTAAAATCCAGAGCTTCTAGGTAAAATCTAAATACTGAAAGCATCTAGAAAGTGTAACACAGGTTCATTATGTGCCAAAATCACACAAAAGAGGAGCATCCACATGGGAGACGCCAGAGACCTACTCTGGAGAGGCAGGAGCCCTGGTCTGAGCATGGACATTCTACTGTATGGTGGGGGTCAGTTTCTTTCTATTAGCTGCATAGCCAGAACTGCCTGAATCTTTAAAATTGAAAACATTTTCTCTTTCTTTCCTGACCTTGGCCAGGGGGAAAGAATTCACCCATTCAAAAAGGGCCTGTGGACCCTCCCAGATCATAAAACCCCCCCCCACACACACACACATAGAAACTGACTGGGAGTTTTAGTCTGTTTTGTTTGTCCTTTTCAGTGGAGTCCTGGATCTGGGAGTTTGAGCCATAGGGACCTAAGAGCCTAGGATTCCCTGCCCAATGTCACAGTCAGCCTACGACATGAGTCCAGCTGGGCTTTAGACTTGAATTTGGTGGGGTCAATGTTATGTAGGAACTGGGTTAAGCTGTGAATTTAATACTCCTCCCTTCTCCAGAGACTGAGGTGGCACAGGGGGGGATTATGGTCTCAAGGTGTTGGTGGAAAATGTTCATAGGATTGCTCTTGTTATGCCTTTGAAGTGAGCATTCTTTTGCAAAAGCTCATCTGAATGATAAGCAATTAAATGGAATTGGGGTGCTTGCATCCTTTAAATTGGGGGAACACAATCAATGGGGACTCTAATCAATAGTGGAGATGAGAGATCAAATTAAATAATATCTGTAAAGAGTTTAGTAAGTGCCTGGCACATAGTAGGCACTTAATAAATGCTTGTTCTCTTCCTTCCCCTTCCTCCCTGCTCCCCCCTCTCAAAGTAAGGGAAAGGGTGGAAATATACCTGGCCCTTAGTCAGTGGAAGCCAGAATCAACCGATGTTGATAGAGGACTTATTCTCTCCCATAATCAAGGTGTGCTTGTAGAAGTCTGTACAAACATGGAAGGATGGGAAGAGAGAACTACTAAAGTTTATTGAGTTGGGGAAGGGGAAGTGACATGGTCAGAGCTGCACTTTAGGAAGATCAATTTGACAGCTGGGTGAAAGATGGACTAGAATGGGGAGAGGCTTGTGGCAGGGAGACCAAATAGCAGCTGTTGCCATAGTCCAGATGTGAGGTGATATGGGCCCACACCAGGGGCGGGAGTGGTGTATGAGTAAAGAATGAGACTGATAGGAGAGATGTGAATGGGGAAAAAATGACAGGACTTACCAACAAATTACATATATAGAGGGTGAGAGAATGAGGTGTCAAGGATGACACCTAGGTTGTGAACCTGGATGACTGGGAGAATGGTGGTATTCTCAACAGTAACAGGGAAGTTAGGAAGAGGGCATGGTTTGGGGGAAAGATAATGAGTTCTGTTTTGGCCATGTTGATGTCTATGGAACATCCAGTTCAAGAAGTCTAATCAGGCAGCAGCTAGGTGGCGCTACAGTGGATAGAGCACCAGCCCTGAAATCAGGAGGACCTGAGTTCAAATCTGACCTCAGACCAAACACTTGACACTTACTAGCTGTGTGACCCTGGGCAAGTCACTTAACCCCAATTGCCCAAAAAAAAAAAAGTCTAATCAGCAGTTGGAGATCAGAAGAGAGGTTAGACTTAGAAAAATCGATCTGAGAATTATTAGAAAAGTGATGATCATTGAATCCATGGGGGCTGATAAGATCACCAAGCAAAATAATATAAAGATGAGAAGAGGGCCCAAGACAAAGCTTTGGAAGATATCCAGGGTTAGCAGGCACAATCTAGAGGAAGATTCAGCAAAGGAGACTGAAGACAAACGGTCAGACAAGATTGTTGGTCAATAAACATTTATTAAACACCTACTATTTGCCAGGCACTGTGCCAAGCTGTGGGGATACAAAAAGGTAAAAGACCATCTCTGCTCTTGAGGAGCTCACAATCTATTGGGGAAGACAACACATGTACAACTATGTACAAACAAGCTATATAGAGGATAAATTAGAGGAAAAAACAGAGGGAAGGCATGAGAATTAAGAGGGACTGGGAAAGACTTCCTGTAGAAGTTGGGATTTGAGCTGGAACTTGAAAGAAGTCAGTGAAGCCAGGAGGCAGAGATGAGGAGGGAGAGTATTCCATGCATGGACAGCCAGTGAAAATGCCTAGCTACGGGATATGGAGTGTCTCATTCAAGGAACAACAAGGAGACCAGTGTCACTGGATCACAGAGTGAGGAGGGGGTGGGGGGGCAGGTTATGAAAGGCTTTGAACCAAACAGAGGATTTTATATTTGATCTTGGAAGTGACAGGGAAGCCCATGGAGTTCCCTGAGTAGAGGTGTGGGAAAATCACTTTGACAGGCAAATGGAGGCTGGATGGGAGTGGGGAGAGATTTATGGGAGAGAAATAAGCAGCTCAAGGTATGAGACAAGGAAGGTGATGGCTAATGACAAGAAGAGAAAAGAGAAGAATATGGGACACATGTTACCAGGGTAAAACTGACAAGACCCAGCAACTAATGGGATGGGGGCAGGGAGGGTGGGCAAGAGAAAATGAAGATTTCAGGATGTCACTTATGTTGTAAGCTTGGGAGATTGGGAGGATGGTGGTACCCTGCACAGTAATAGAGAAGTTAGGAAGACAGGAAGGGTGGGGGTGGGGGAACATAATGAGTTCAGCTTTGAATATGTCTAGTTTCAAATGTCTACAGAACATTGAGTTCAAGATGTCTGAAAGGCAGTTGGAGATGTGAGACTGCAGATTAGGCTAGGTTAGGACTGGATAAGTAGATCTGAGAACCATTAGCAGAGAGATAATAATTGAATCCATGAGAGCTGATGAGATCACCAGGTGAAATAGCATAAAGGGAGAAGAGAGGAAGGCCCAGGATGGAAGTAGGAGGAGACTCAGGAGAGAATAGTGTCATGAAGACCTAGAGAGAAGAGAGAATCCAAGAGAAACTGGTGATTGATGGTGTCAAAGGCCGAAGAGATGTCATGAAGGAGGGAGCCGAGAAAAGATTAGATTTGGCAATTAAGAGATTATTGGCAACCTGGGAGGGAGTAGTTTTGGTTGAATGATGAGCATAGCAGCCAGACTGCAATGGGTTTAGAAGAGAGTTAGAGGAAAGGAAGTGGAGAGACTTGCAGATGGTCAATGGTCTTTTCAAGAAGCTTAGCCACAAAAGAGAGGAGAGATATGGGATGATAGCTAGCAGGGAAAGATGGCTCAAGTGAAGGGTTTTGAGGCTGGAGGAGACTTTTGTTGACAGTAGGGAAGCATCTAGTGGACAGGGAGGGATTGAAGATTAGTGAGAATGGGATGATAATTAGAGAGGAAGGGATGGAACAGAGTCACTTGTGAATGTAGAGGGGTTTACCTTGGCAAGGAGAAGGACCATGTCTTCATGTGGGACAGAGGTGAAGAAGGAAATAATGGAGGAAGGCATCTGAGTGATGTGAAATGCAAAGGAGGGAAAAGAGAGAGCTCTCAGGAAATGGCTCCCGCAGTTCTCCAGGACCTGTATCAGCAACTCCTTTGCTGTACCCAATGCATGTTATAATGGCAGTGCCAGTAAGAGACCACAACTGCAAGGCTGCCCTGCTTTACTGGGAGCTCCTGGTCTCTCAGAAGCCTCTTTTTTCCTGGCCACACGGAAGGGAAAAGCCCAAAACGGCAGATGGATAGAATGGGAAGAACCATGGGCTGAAAAGTCCTTCCCAAGGACAAAACCAAGGATAGACCAAAAAGTGTCTGTGTGTGTGTGTGTTTGGGGGTAGGGGGTGCACTCCCAACCCCCAAATCTCCCCCCAACCCTGGCCAATGCTGACTTCTTCAACAGCAAGCTATACCTCTGTTCTGAGCTTCTGCTCAGATGTTGGTCCTCACTGCACTATTTTTTTAATACAGTACAAGATGGTTTTGATAATTATGACTTTATGACATACTTTGTGTTCTGGCTGTGACATTTTCTGTCCTTTCCTACCTTTTTCATTAATTCCCTTAATATCCCTGACCTTTTGGATTTTTTTATGAATTTCATAATCATTTCATCTAGTTCTACAAATCATTTCACTGGTATTTTGATTGGCATAAAGGCAGCACAGCATTGCTGTTATTGGCGTCAGGAATACTTGACTTGAAGTCCCACTTGTGACACTCATTAGCTGTGGACCCCAGGGTAAATCATTTAACCTCTCAGTGCCTCAGACAACTTCTTAAGGTTTAACTATTAAGCCACCAGTGAGCTGGGATCTGTATTGATAAAAGGAGTTCCCACACTGGGATTTTTCTAAGTTGATAAATTTACATATTGGGTTATTTTGATTGGTATCCCATTACGAGCAATGACCAATTCACCAATTATTTAGATCTATTTTTATTTCTATAACATGTTTCTGTTGGTTTAGAAAATAAATCCTGTATGTCATGGTAGACTAACTCCCAGATATTTTGTAGTTATTCTGAATGGAATTTCCCTTTCTCCTTTTTTCTCTGGGCTTTTGGTAGTAATGTATAAGTCTGAAAGTTTGACCCAAAGAAAGCTGGTTCTCAAGTCCCATCAGTGACACATATTGGCTACGTAACTGCTTTCTGGTCTCAGTGCCCCAATACCCAGAAGGCACTGAGCTGCCTTGGAGGAGGAAATCTACATATCAGGAGTTTCTTCTACCAATGTCTGAAAACAGAAAAGGAATATATAGAAATGCTGGTGGTTTCTCTGGATTTGTTTTGTATATTACTACTTTGCTGAAACTTTTATCTCAATTTTACTTTTCTAGATCCTCCTAAATTTTCTAAGTGAGTCACAGTATCATCTGCAAGCAAAAATATTTGAGTCCTTTTGCCAATATTCATTCCTTTTTTAACCTTTGACTTAGGGCCCCCCAAGATTCTGGGATCCCATGGATTAGACCCAGTCTTGGGTACCTGACCCCAAAAGGGGTCATTGTGCCCACCTGGAATTGCTCCAAGAAAATCTCTGTATGTGATCATGGGATATCTCATGTCTAGATTTCCCCAAATGTGGTTAAAATGGGTCCCTAGCTTCTATCCAAAGACTCAAAATACAAGATGGATATCAGGTAGGGGATAGCCTCGATTTCACCCCACACAAAATCCAAAGGACATGAACAGATCTTTGTAGAGCCTTAAATTGACTTTCCTCATCGAGTTTCGTCTGTCCTTGGCTCCTAACACCAACAACTGCCAACAGCTGTTCCAGGGATGGCGGGGAGGGGCCTGGGACACCTGCTTGTTAAGACTCTGAGGAAAAAGTCCAAATTTTCTGGATCCTTAAAAGTTCCTAAGTCTCCTCTGACCAAGGTGAGGGGGCATGGGGAGGACAAGAGACCGAGACCATCTTTACTCAGCAACCTCTCTTCCTTTGGAGTTCATTCACTTCCTATTTATCACCCAATCAAGATTCTTCTGGTGGGTGTTTTCTAAAAACCTCCAGGACCGTCTCCTTTCTTTGCCAGTGAGTCCAGTGCCTGGCTTACAGTCTTCCTCTACTCCCCAAACTCCTGCCTTCATACTAGGGGACTTCAATATACATAATGATATACCTTCAATCCTCATACTAGGGGAATTCAACATATTGCTACTACTTCCAGCCCTCATCTTACTTCTCCCTCTCACCACAGCCCCACACAGAGAGGTCCATACCCTTCATCTTACCGTTACCTCCAGTATTCCACATTCATGTTGGTAAAGTCCGAAATTCTTTTATCTGATCACGATTATGTTGTTATTCCTCCTCTCCTTCTGCTTTGTAATCCCAAACCTTGTTCTCCCTCCTCACCATGGCCGCCAGTCCCTCGACCACTCAGGTCTTTCCCAAGCTATCAATCCTGCACTAGCTATACTCTCTTCTCTTCCTCATCTGCACTCTGGTGAACCAGCTCAACTCTACACTGTCCTCTTCTCTCAAGTCCCTTGCTCTTTATCCTAGTAAAGATCTTGTCCTGCCAAATCCAACAACCACTGCCTTCACTGCTACTCACGTGCTGCAAAATGAAGCTGGGGGCAAATCATGAAACAATGACTGGGTCCCCTACACATCTGTATTGCCTGATATGCACTGGGTGCTCACTGTGACATGGCCATTTGTTTTTATACCTCCCTAGCTGATTCACTATCTCACCCACCCCAGTAGCTTTTCCAAACTTTCTTCTCATTGTTCAAACCTCTCCTAGCTGTCCCTCCCTCCCACCCTTTCAGCTATGACCCTTGCCTCATTGATCAACTGGAAGCCTTTCTCTGAGAGCTCCCTCTTCCTCATCTCCCTTCATGCAGAACTCTTCCCCTACTATTCTTCTCCTTTACTCCTGTTTCACATGAAAAAGTAGCCCTGTCCTTGCCAAGGAAAGCCCGTTTACCTGTACAAGTGAACCATCCCATCACATCCTGTCCACTGTATTGTCCCAACTCTCTCAATAATCTTCGATCTTCCCCTATCTACTGGCTTCCTATTGCCTACAAATTTTTATGGTAGATAAATCACAGGGAGTTGTCCGAGGTACATAGAGGTTAAGAGAATCCAGGCTAATGTGTCAGAGGTAGGTTTGAAATCAAATATTCTTGACTCCAAGACCAGCAATGTCGTGCTGCTTTTATGCCAATCAAAATAGCAATGAAATAATTTGTAGAACTTGATGAAATTATTATGAAATCCATATAAAAACCAAAAGGTCAAGAATATTAAGGGAATTAATGAAAGAGGTAGGAAAGGACAGAAAATGTCACAGCCAGAACACAAAGTAAAAGTTAAGTTTTAATTATCAAAACCATCTTGTACTGTATTTTTAAAAAATAATGCAGTGTGGACCAATATCTGAGTACCAGTTCAAGGCAGAGGTGGAACTGTCCTAGGCATCAGCATTGGCTGGGTGTGTGGGGAGGGAGACTTTGTGTTTGGAGAGTGAAAGCCCCCCCACCCCACACACACACACTCAGACACTCCTTGGTGTATCATTGGTTTTATCCTTGGGAAGGACTTTCCAGCCCATGATTCTTCCCATTCTATCCATCTGCCATTTTGGGCTTTTCCCTTCCATGTGGCCAGGAAAGAAGAGGCTTCTGAGAGACCAGGAGCTCCCAGTAAAGCAAGGCAGCCTTGTGGTCATGGTCCCTTACTGACATTGCCATTTTAGCATGCATTAGGTACAACAAAAGAGAAGCTGATAAAGGTCCTGGAGAACTGGGGGAGCCATTTCCTGAGAGCTCTCTCTTTTCCCTCCTTTGCATTTCACATCACTCAGATGCCTTCCTCCATTATTTCCTTCTTCACCTCTGTCCCACATGAAGACATGGCCCTTCTCCTTGCCAAGGTAAACCCCTCTACATTCACAAGTGACCCTGTTCCATCCCTTCCTCTCCAACCGATTGGCTGTTCCATCATTCCACTCTCACTAATGTTCAATCCCTCCCTGTCCACTATATGCTTCCCTACTGCCTACAAAAGCACCCATGTCTCCTCTAACCTCAAAACCCCTCACTTGAGCCATCCTTCCCTGATAGCTACTATCCCATATCTCTTCTGTCTTTTATAGTGAAACTCCTTGAAAAGGTCATCTACAACCTACAAGTCCCTCCACTTCCTTTCCTCTAACTCTGTTCTAAATCCTCTGCAGTCTGGCTCCCAAACGCATCATTCAATTGAAACTGCTCTAGCCAAAGTTACTAATGGTCTCTCTGTGGACCAATCCAATGACCTTTTCTCTATTTTTGTCCTTCCTGACCTCTCTGCAGCCTCTGACACTATTCATCACCCTCTCCTCCTTAATACTCTCTTCTCTCTAGGTTTTTGGGACACTGCTCTCTTTTGCTTTTCCTCCTTCCTGTCTGTTGTTGTTGTTGTTGTCTGCTTTTTTTTTTTTTAGCTAGGTGATGGGGTTAAGTGACTTACCCAAGGTCACACAGCTAATAAGTGTTATGTGTCTGAGGCCTGATTTGAACTCAGGTCCTCCTGAATCCCAGGCCAGTGCTCTATCCACTGTGCCACCTAGCTGCCCCCCTCCTTCCTGTCTGACAGCTCCTTCCCAGTCTCCTTTGCTGGTTCTTCCTCCAGGTCTTGTCCCACAGGGCCCCTGGGCCCTCTTCTCCCTCAATACTATTTCATTTGATGATTTCATCAGCTTCCATGAACTTGACAGTGTTCACTATGCATATGGTTCTCAGATCTATTTGTCCAGCTCTAACCTCTTTCCCGACCTTTAGTTCTGTATCTGCAACTGCCTATTGTACATCTCAGAATGGATGTCCCATAAATATCTTAAACTCAACATGTCCAAAATAGAACTCATTATCTTTCCCTCTAAACCCTCCCCCACTCCTTCTTTCCCTATTATCATGGAGGGCACCCCCATCCTCCCAGTCCCAACCTAGGTTTCATCCTTGACTCCTCACTCCCACCCCCCCATATCCAATCAGTTGTTGAGTTTCTACCTTTGTAACATCTCTCATATCCACCCCTTTTTCTCTCCTCTGGCACTGTTGCCACCCTGGTACAGGGCCTCATCACCGAACAGCTAGAATTCTGCAATAGCTTGCTTGTCAATCTCCCTGCCTCCTCTCACCCCACTCCAGTCCTTCCTCCAGTCAGATGCCAAAGTAATTTTCCTAAAGAGCAGGTCTGACCATGCCATCCAGCCCCCATTCAATTAACTCCAATGGCTCCCTACTGTCTCCAAGATCAAATAGAAAATTCTCTGCTTGGCTTTTGAAGCCCTTCATAACCTGGCTTCTCACCTTTCCAGTCTTTCACACCCTACTCCTCTCCACATTTGCTACGATCCAGTGTTCTCCTTGTTCCATCTCCTAACTCCCAGCAGGCCATCTCCCATGCCTGGAGCTCTCTCTCTCCTTATCTCTGCCTCCTAGTTTCCCTGGTTTCCTTCAAATCCCAGCTAAAATTCCACCTTCTGTAACAATCTTTCCTGATTCCCCTTTAATGCTAGATCTTTACTTCTGTGAGGGGTGTATGAGGTGTTCAAGGAGGACTAACACCTCTGGTGTGAAGGTTGCTGAGTTCTTTCCAGGGTTCTTCATCCACCTTCTGTGTCCACCTGACTCACCCAACTCTCACCTGTGGATGGCTCCAAGTTGTAGCACGTCCAGCGGCCATACTCTGGTAAAACAGTCTCAGCAGGTGGGCTAAACCAGGTTGAGGGTAAGTGACAGGCTTCAGATCCATTAGTGAGTTAGGGGGTGTCTCTAGCCCATGCACGCCTGATAAAACCATCTCAGTAGATGGACTAAACCAAGGTGAGGGTAACCAACAGGGCCCAAGCCAGTTGGTGAGTCAGGGGGATGTCTACCCCAAACACGTGAAGCCTTCCCCTGCCAGAATGGGTGGAGAAGAGCAGTTTGTTCCAATGGCCACGAAGGCAGCTGTAGCGGGGGCTGTGGAGCACTTAGAGCTTGGGCAGGCATTAAAGATGCCAAGGTCATCCACTGCGCCATTGCCAGTCTTCCTGACTTCCGTCTTGCCACTGGACTTTGTTGACTCTGGAAGCGAGAGTGGAGCTGATGACTTTGTACAACTCTGTCTCACTTCAATCTAGTTCACATTCAAGTCAAGACTATCCTTTGATGTCGTCAATCATGAGCAACAGCAGCTTGTCCTGTATATGTTTTATTACCAACAATTGTTTGCATATTGCTTCTTTCATTTGATTGTGAGCCCCTTGAGGGCAGCTGTCATTGTTTGTCTTTCTTTCTATATCCCTAGGCCTTAGCATTGCCTAGCACACAGTAGGCACTTAACAATTACTTGACAATGGAAACCTGGAGCTCTTAGAACACTGACAATACCAGAAGCTTCCATGAAACTCCCTAGCTGTGATGAGACCTGTGGGAGGTGGTGCCAACCTCTGGCCCTCCCTCTCATGTTCCAAGTTCTTGTCAAGCCAATCTCAGCAAGCTTTGAGCCAGTAATCTCTTCCCACCATGGTCTGGTCAGAAGATGAAGGCTGGAAGGGTCAAAAGAGAATCTATGCTGCATTTACTGTAATTTCAATAAATCACATGGCCATTCCAAAGGAAATGGTCCAAGCCCCGTGAATGTGGTTAGTTGGTCCCAAAAGATTTCCCCAATAAAGGTTGGGGGCTGAAAGTAAAAACGAGAGATTTTCCTATTTTGGGTCCTATTCCAGGTAATACTCTTTCAGAGAGAGAGAGAGAACCTGGGTCTAACTGTAGTGCCTTCAGGTTAGAGACTGGCAACTGCTGTGAAAACTCATGGGAATGGGGGAGGGTAGAAATCTACTACTCGTGTGTAATCTAAGAGCCTTCTGGTGAACCATAGATGATACGTCAGTTGTTGGGAGAGCCTGCCCACTTGTGCTAAATACCCTCTTCTGTAGCCACTGGTATTGGTGGCCTGTGGATAGCACCTCCTGGTGGCAAAAATATATACTACAATCCGCAGCTAATGAATTGCATGGCAGCCTGCTTTTCAGTCTGTTGCCAAAGGCAGGGCAACAAGCCAAATGGATAATGGGTATAGTTTCAGGATTGCAAGATCAAGGATATAGATACCTAATGCATGCATACACACACACACACACACACAAACACACACACACACATACACACACACACACGCACACATACATACACATACAAACACATATACACACACATACATACACACACACACACACACACACACACACACACAATGTTGAGTTTCTGGTCTGGGATATTTTGATTTCTATTTTCTGTCCTTTATCTTGTCATTTTGTTTTTTCCCTTTTTAACAGGTCTGCTTCGGTGACATAGGAATCCCAATTGAGAACACTGATCCTGGTCATTTTTCAGGAGGATTTTGAGTTGGGAGTTTAATGTCAGTGTATTTTGGTTCTGCTATTTACAGGGAAATGTTTGCTTTTATTTCCTTTTCAGGTGCTTATTTTGAAATGACGTCCTGTTTGGTCCCTGGAATTATTCTTCCTAATTTAGATTTTGATCATTTTTTTCAAATTATTTGTTTGCCCATGGGAATGACCTCTCTGTTAATTGAGCCACTGTATTTGATACGATTACAAATGCCTTGTGCTTGTGGTTTCTATCGGTTATTAATGCATTAAGCTCTGCGCCTGGATCCCTTGCTGCTCATTAGCATTGGCTCCTGACTTAGTAGATATTGTTCGCCTATTCGTGTGCTAATTGCTGGCATGTGATATCTCTGCGTCATTGTCATCTGCATCTGTATGGCTCTGCATGTGTCACTTTACAGGAATGCTCATTTGCATATTGGTTTTATTCTTTGATTTGCTACATAGTAACCACATTTGGCCATCACTTTATTGCTTGATTACTGCATGGTACCTACCACATGTTAGATGCTTGATTTAGAGCCACTGGCTTGCCAGATGCAATTTTAACTAATACTTGAACAAAATGGAGGCCAACATAGAGGGAAAGTTTTGTTCTCCTGATCCCAGGAGTAGACCCCTAAGTATAAAAATAATAATACTGTAAGATAACTGAAACGAGCTAGAAGAGATTTAGAGAAAAGTATAGTGATCAATATCAGGGTCAGACTTGGAGACATTGGCTCAGTCTGGGTTTTGTGAATTGCCAAACATAGTTTATGACTCAATATTTCCTGACCCAGTGACAGTAGGTGATTGTGTCTGGAAATTGATGACCAGACTGTCCTCCAGCCTTCGTCACCCCCTTCCAAGTTGATTAAAAAACTTCAAGCCTTTATGACAGAGAAGGTTTGCTCATGGAAAAACTGAAAGGCCATACTTAAGTGTGGGAAAGATGTTTTTTTCACTAACAGTGCTGAGCCTAAATCTCCCCCATCACAGAGAAACTATGGGGCCAAGCTTAGAATCTTCTCAGATCAGGCCCCATGTTGTCCAGTAGAAATGTAGGGAGATGGGGCAGCTAGGTGGCGCAGTGGATAGAACACCAGTCCTGAAGTCAGGAGGACCTGAGTTCAAATCTGACCTTAGACACATAACACTCACTAGCTGTGTGACCCTGGGCAAGTCATTTAACCCCATCGCCTAGCCAAAAAATAAAATAAAATAAAATAATAGTACCTATTCACAAGGTGGTTGTAAGAATCAAATGAGATAATATTTATAAAACACTTAGCACAGTGCCTGGAACATAGTAGGGGCTATATATAATATAACATAACATCACATCATATAATATAATAAATAATGCTTATTTCCTTTCCCCTTCCCCTTTGTTATGAAAAGGAAGATTATCAAAATGGGACTTTGAGTCCAAATGGTGGCCAGACTCAGAACAGTCCTTGCTCAACCAGCAGCTGAAGTTTACCAGTTTCAGTGCATGCTCCAAGTCATCTTGGGGGCACCTGTACTTTCCAACAGCTAATAGTTGTTGTAGTTATTGTTTGTCCTTCATTTTCGAAAAGGACCAATGACATCAAGGGGTGCCGTCTTGACTTTCAAGTGAATTGGATGCGAGGGAGGCAGAGTTGCACAAAATCATCAGCCTCACTCTCTCTTCCAGAGTCATCAAAGTCCAATGGCAAGACAAAAGTCAGGATGGCTGCCAATGGCCCCAGATGCAGTGGATGACCTTGGCATCTTCGATGCCTGACCAAGCTCTAAGTGCTCCACAGCACCTCCCACCTTCATGGCCATTGGAACAGATTGTTCTCATCTGCCCATTTTGCCAGGGGAAGTCTTCACATGCTTGGGGTAGAAATCCCTTTGATTCACCAATTGGTTTGAAACCTGTAGGTTACACTCAGCCTGGTTTAGTCCATTTGCTGAGATGGTTTTACCAGGGTATGGCTCCTGTGCATGTTACAGCTTCTTAGAGCCACAGGTGAGGGCTGGGTGCCAGTTGGACCCCAAAGGCGGATGAGCAGCCCTGAAAAGGGCTCGGCATGCCCTCACACAAGAGGTGCTAATCCTCCTGAACACCCCACACACATCTTCTTGTATATGGGCCACTGAAGCAAAGCAAATAACTCCTATAGACCACACAAATCTAAGGACAGGAGCCTACAAAAAAACCTGTTGAGAGATAGAACCATCAACCAAACCATTCTGCTTGAAAAGACAAAGGAGAAGGAGAAGAGAGGTCACAGTTGTTGTTATTCTTTAGTAGTTTTTCAGTTGTGTCTGACTCTTGGTAACCGTACTGTCCATGGGGTTTTCTTGACAAAGATACCAGAGTGGTTTGCCATTTCCTTCTCCAGCTCATTTTACAAATGAGGAAACTGAGGCAAACAGTTACGTGACTTGCCTAGGGTCACACAACTAGTAAGTATCTGAGGCCAGATTTGAACTCAGGAAGAGTTCCGGATTCCAAGCCCAGTGCTCTGTCCACTACAGTGCCACCTAGCTGGGGAAAGAACACTTACTATAAAAAACAAAACAAAACAAAACTGAGAGTCATGCTTGAGCCTGGGAAAGATGGATCATCTCCAGATAGAGCTGAGTCTAAATCTCCCATGTCACAAGGAGATCATATGAAAGAACAGTTAATGAAGTTATTGTAAAGTCCAATGGTTCACATGAACACTTACAGAGACAGTACAGAAGAATGCAAAAGTACAAATATGTTTGAACTACTGGCTTTTGAATAAGAGAACTAAACCATTACAATGGTAATTATAGCTTGGTTATGTCCAAACAAATATATAACTCATCTTGTACTCTGAGTAATTATAGCTGGTTCATCAATTAATTTGCTAATTAACTAATTCTGTGGCAGCCTACTTTTCTGTAGGTTACAGAAGGAAAAGCACCAAGCCCGCAGTGTCTGGGTATAGCTACTTAGCACCCATGTCACCATGTCAATCAATGAAATATAATAGAAGAACAGGAATAAAAGAGAAGCCAATGTGTATAATAGGATAGTGTCTTGTAAACCTAAGAATACCAAATTAGTGGGAAAAGAGCTCATTCAACAGAAACTTCTGGGGAAACTAGAGAACACTTTGGCAGAAGATAGGATTAGACCAATATCTAACACCATACACTATAATGGATTCCAAATGGATCAACAATCTAAATATAGCCAGTTTCAAATATTCAAATGGACCCAAGCTCTCATCATTCAGGAGTGTCTTCCAACAATGCAGATTGCAGCCCATCCATACCTGTCTAATCATACCCTAAAATATTAGGGGAGAATAAAAGGCTATAGCTTTCTTTTTTTTTTTTTCAAAGCTTGGTAAATATCTTTACTTTTTTGTGCATTGCATGTACAAATTCCATTCATAAAATTCATGATTCTTGGAAAATTTTTATGCCTTTTCTCTCACCTCCAAATTTATTTTTTACTAGACTTGCCCAAACCCATGTGGTCTTCAATTCTTGAAATACATTAATATATAATAATTTTGGACCCCATTAAACAATAACCTAGGTAAACTATATTTACAATAACCATCATTTTTTTTTTTGCGAGGCAATTAGGGTTAAGTGACTTGCCCAGAGTCACGCAGCTAGGAAGTATTATGTGTCTGAGGTTGGATTTGAACTCAGGTTCTCCTGACTCCAGGGCCAGTGCTCTATCCACTGCACCACGTAGCTACTCCTACAATAACCATGTTGATCTACTAATTCAGATCTGCCAATTCTTGTCAAGGAAATAAGATTAGACTAACATGACCTAATAAAGCCAGGCCGACTCTATGTGATTGTCACGTCTTTTTCAAATATTCACTAACCATCCCTTTAGTAAATCATTTTAGAGTTCCATCAGTAATATTGTTTTTACATGGAGTGGCCATCTGGTAGAAGATGAGGGAAGGATAGTGGGGAAATTTTGGTAATGTAAAAGAGAGACATCAATAAATTGTTAAAAATAATTTCATCAGTTTCAAGGAATTGAAAAGAACTGAGGGAGTGCCCATCAATTAGGAAAATGGATGAATAAGTTATGGTACATGAATGTGATGGAATAGTATTGTGCTATAAGAAATAATGAAGGGGTAATTTCAGGGAAACCTGGGAAGAGCTGTATGAACTGATACAGAGTGAGGTGAGCAGAACCAGGAGAATGATTTATACAATGACAACAATATTGTAATGACAAACAACTTTAAGCAATTGAGAATTCTGATCAACTCAATGACCAACCACTGTTCTGGAGGACTGAAGAACTCAGAGTACAAAGTGAGTTATATATTTGTTTGGACATAACCAAGCAAGAATATTTTTTGTTTGACTATACACGTTTGTAATGGGTTTTGTTTTGTTTATTTGTTTGTTTTCATTGGGAGGGGAGAGAATGTGAGAAGGCAAATTGCTGATTGAAAAAATTCATATTTTTTTCTTTGACCTAGCAATAGCACTTCTAGGGCTGTATCCCAAAGAGATCATACAAATGGAAAAAGGACTCACATGTACAAAAATATTTATAGCAGCTCTTTCTGTGGTGGCAAGGAATTGGAAATTGAGGGAATGCCCATCAATTGTGGAATGACTGAACAAGTTGTGGTATACAAATGTAATGGAATACTACTGTGCTAAAAGAAATGATGAGC
>NW_020954802.1:223854-223929 GCF_900497805.2 Vombatus ursinus
AGAAAGACTTGTAAGGTCTGATGCTGAATGAAGTGAGCAGAACCAGGAGAACATTGTACACAGTAACAGCCACGT
>NW_020954802.1:224124-237087 GCF_900497805.2 Vombatus ursinus
GAGTATATCAGATTTTGAGCCATCTTGTGGGGAGAGGTAGGGAGGGAGGAGGAGAAAAATTTTAAACTCAAAAGCTTATGAAAGTGATTGTTGATAAATCAAAATAAATTAATAATAAAGTAGAAAAAAAAAGAAAAAACGGGGGCAGCTAGGTGATGCAGTGGATAGAGCACCGGCCCTGGATTCAGGAGAACCTGAGATCAAATCCGACCTCAGACACATAACACTTACTTACTGTGTGACCCTGGACAAGTCACTAAACTCCATTGCCTAGCCAAAATAAATAAATTTTAAAAATAAAAAATAAAGAAAATAAAATCTAGACTCTATGCTCAGATTCTTATCTTTAATAAACCTTGTCTTTGGCTGAAAAAAAAAAAGAAAAAGAAAAGAAAAAACTGCCGATACAAACAACTTTGAAACACTTAGTGTTTCTGATCATCACAACACCCAACCAGGATTCAAGAGGACTCATGAAATATGCTATCTACCTCCTGATATAGAGGTGAAAGACTCAGAGTGCAGATGATATCTAATTTTTTTATTTTATTTTTTTTGCTTTTTGGTGAGGCAGTTAGGGTTAAGTGACTTGCCCAGGGTCACACAGCTAGTAAGTGCCAAGTGTCTGAGGCTGGATTTGAACTCAGGACCTCCTGACTCCAAGGCCAGAGCTCTAGATATCTGATTTTTTTTTTTTTTTGGACATGACCAATTAGGGAATTTGTTTTACTTGACTATATATGTCTGTATATATGTGTCTGTAACCAGGGTTTTATTTCTCTTTCTTTCTCTCTCTCTCTCTCTTTTTTTTTTTTTTTTAGGCAACTGGGGTTAAGTGACTTGCCCAGGGTCACACAGCTAGTAATGTGAAATGTTTGGTCTGAAGCTGGATTTGAACTCAGGTACTCCTGACTTCAGGGTCAGCGCTCTATCCACTGTGCCACCTAGCTGCCCCCTTCTCTTTCTTTCTCAACAGGGGAAGTGGGGGAAGGTGGGAGAGGGAGAAAGCAGATTTGCGTTGATGGAAAAAAATAAAATTTAATTTAGAAAAAAGAATTTCATTAGGAAATAAGGAAGACTGTATTTCTTACAACTACATCTAGGGAAAAAAAATTCTTAACCAGGCGCAACATAGAAGAAAGAATAAAAGACAAAACAGACATTCTTGCTTATATAAAATTTAAAAGCTTTTGCAGATTGAGAGAAATATATTACATTAAACTTCTCTGATAAAAGTCTGACACCCAAAATCTACATGAAGTTTACACAAATATGTAAGAATAAGGGCCATTCTCAAATAGATAATTAAAGAGTAAATTCACAAAAGAAGAAACTTAGATTATCAACAACCACTTCAAAAAGTTCTAAATCACTAATAATCAGAGAAATACAAATGCAGACAACTCTGAAGTATCACCTTACATCCAGCCTGGACAATGATGGTAACAGATGGAAAAATTCAGTGTTGCCGGGAATGTGCTACATGAGGCAAAGGAATTCATGACTGGTGGAGCTGTTTTGGAAAGCAGCATAAAATTATACAGTAAAAGTTACTAAACTATTCATGCCGTTGGACCCAATAATCCCACTTTTAGGTTTAAGACTGAGGAGGTTAGTGACAAGAAGAAAGGATCAGTATGTACAAAATTACTTTCATCCATCAATAAATGACAGAAAAGGATATGGTTGAGTGTATGAACATCGGCAATCACTTTTTTTGTTTTGTTTTGTTTATGGGGTTTGGGATTTGGTTTTTGCAACTGTTGTTTTGATCATTCTGTGATTGGTTTTGTTTGAGAAAAATAAATACATTTTTTCAAATAAAACAAAATCTAGGTAATTATATCTGTACATTGCTTGGCTAACCCTGTGCAGCCACGTCAGTCTTTTTAGATGACTTTATCTTTTTCCCTCACTGGAATTGTTTCTTTGTGACTTCGGAAATTCATTCTTTTAAAAAAAAATTTTTTTTGTCTTTTATTTTTTTTAATTTAATATTTTATGTTTTCCCCAAATACATGTAAAAACAATTTTAATATTCTTTTTTTTTTCAGATTTTGAGTTCCCAATTCTCTCCCTCTCTCCCCTCCCCCCACTGAGAAGGCAAACAATTTGACATGGGTTATACATGTGTAGTCATGCAAAACACATTTCCATGTCATTCATGCTATGATGTCTTTTATTTTTACATATTTTTTTACATTTCCCTCTTATATTCCTTCCCCTCCCCCCTTCCAGAGAGCAGTCCCATATAAAAAAGAAAAAAAAATGGGTGCAGCTAGATGGCACAGTGGATGGAGTACTGGCCCTAGAATCAGGAGGACCTGAGTTTAAATCCAATCTCAAACCAGACACTTGACACTTACTAGCTGTGTGACCCTGCAAGTCACTTAACCCCAATTGCCTCACCAAAAAAACAAAAAGAAAAAAAATTAAGTAAAGTCAACAAATAGTTCTCAGCTATTGTAGTTTTTAACTGCACTAAGACTTTTGGGACACCCTGTACATTCTAAAAATTTGACAATATAGTCAGTATTCCATAGCCATATTCCACCTGGCTCCCCATCTCCAAAACAGTGGAAGGAGGGAGATGTCTTCTCATATCTCTTCTCTGGAGTCAAGCTTGTTCTTTGTATAATGGTGGACTGGCCACTGAGTCTTGTCCTTATGAGTTCTGCTCATGCAATTATCCACGTGGTAAAGGCTAGAGAGCCTGCTTCTGGAGATTCTTGGTGATGTATAATGGAAGTTTCTTGGAGAGATTTTGGAGCATGTGCAGTCCCTCTGTAACTGCTTCCTGTCTACCTACCATATAATGAAGAGGGATCATTTTGATTGGATGCAAAGCTGAAAGGGGAGGGGCATTCAAAAGTTACTAGCTGACCATAGCCCTTGGCCATTCTCTTGGTCTGACTTCTTCTAGTCTGGCAGGATTTCAGTGAGAAACAATTTTGAGAGGAGGCCAGCATGTGGCCATAGAATACAGGACTCTGTTCTTAGCCCCAAAATTTGTTTTCATTTTAGGTGATGACTATGACCATGTGAGTTTCAAAAGATTAGAAAAGCAAACCATTCAACATCTAAGAGATTTGAGAGAGTTAAGTCCATGTTGGGTTTGTGGCCAGATCAGTTTTGAGGTACCAAGAATGGAGGAGCTGAGACAAGGGCTCATCCAGAAGCAATGCCATCTTTGGATGTGAACTGGGTGAGACCAATGCTATGTAGAAACTGATGTAATTATGAGCCCAGAGACTGAGGAGAAGAGAGTATGCTCCTGAGGTGATGGGAAATATTTTACTTCTGTTCTTGCTACATCTTCTTAGTAAATATCCCTTTGTAAAAGCTAATTAGTGTTAATGGACTAAAGGAGTGGGGAACCTGGGGCCTTTGGGCCACATGTGGCCTTCTAGATCCTTGGGTTCGGCCTTTCAACTGAGTCCAAGTTTTACAGAACAAATCCTTTTTTTTTTTTTTTTAGGCAATTGGGGTTAAGTGACTTGCCCAGGGTCACACAGCTAGTAAGTGTCAAGTGTTTGGTCTGAGGTCAGAACTCAGGTCCCCCTGACTTCAGGGCTAGTGCTCTATCCACTGCACCACCTAGCTGCTCCCTGAACAAATCCTTTTACTAAGGGAATTTCTTCTGTGAAGTTTGGATTCAGTCAAAGGGCCACACTTGAGGACCTAGAGCGCCACATGTGGCCTCGAGGCCACAGGTTCCCCACCCCTGGTAAATGAATCTGGGGTGCTAATAACTGGCAGTTAACAAAGTTGGGGAGCACACCAGAATGGGATCTAGAGCTGATGGCATTAAAGAAAAACGCCCCCTACAATCCCTCAGGTCTCCCTAGAACCCTGAAGAGAATATGCAGCCTGGTTCTGGGATAGTGAGCCTAGAGAGTACTCAGTACACATGAAGTCTCATCTTTGTGCTTGCTGTATCTTTGAAATAAGTATCAGTTTTATAAATAAGAACTTTATAAAGGCTGATTAATATTGATTGGTTAAATACAACTGGGGCACTAGTCACTGAGAGTAACAGCGGGGAGAACACACCCAGAAAGGGAGTTCAGGCTGATAGCATTTGAGAATGACACTTCAACCCCGCAGGGGTACCCCCAGAAGCCTGAAGGGAAAATAGAGCCACCTGGCTCTCTGGGTTAATGAGCCAAGATTCCCACAACATTTGTTATTTTTCAACATTCATTTTTTTTAAAGAATTTTTTTGTTTGTTTTTACAACCCAAATTCAATTTTCAATTCAATTTGATAAACATTTATTAAGCACCTACTATGTGCCAGGCTCTGTGTTAAGTGCTGGGAATACAAATAAGAAAAAGGAAAGACAGTCCCGGCTTTCAAAAAGCTTAGAATCACACAAAAGGAAGCTGAAAATTTCCCCCTGTATCCCTTTCTCCCCTACCCCCAGAGCCAACCCACATTACAAAAGATTTTTTTTTTTAAAGAAAAAAGAAGGGGCAGCTAGGTGGTGCAGTGGATAGAGCTCTGGTCTTGGAGTCAGGAGGACCTGAGTTTAAATCCAGCCTCAGACACTTGACACTAGCTGTGTGACCCTGGGCAAGTCACTTAACCCCAATTGCCTCACCAAAAAGAAAATAATAATAATAATAAAGAAAGAAAAATAAAGAAGAGGAAAAATATCTGCAAAACTAATCAATACATCAAAAAAATCTGACAATATATGCAATATTCCATACCCATAAACCCCTCCCCAAGACCTACAAAGAAGTTGGAAGATGTGTCTTCTTTGGGACCATGCTTTTTCTTTGTAACTTTGCAACATTCATTTTCTCTTTTTAAAACATTTCCATTTATTTTTAATATTCTTTTCTTTTTTAAATTTTGAGTTCCAAATTCTCTCCCTCCCTCCCACCCCTTTCCACACCCACGGAGAAGGCAAGCAACATGATATCAATTATACATGTGAAATCATGCGAAACATATTTCCATATTAGACATATTTTCAAAAAAAGGCAAGAAAGAGAAAATTAGAAAATTATACTTCAAATTGCACTCAGAGTTCATGAGTTCATCCTGAGTCCTTTGGAATGGCTTTACTGATCACAGTAGACAAATCTTTCACCGTTGATCATCATTATAATAGTGCTGTTATCATACACAATGACCTCCTGGTTCTTCTCACTTTGCTTTGCATCAATTCATACAGTTCTTGCCATGTTTTTTTCCTGAAACCACCCCCCCTCATCATTTCTTATAGCATAATAGTATTCCATCACCATCATCTGCCACAACTTGTTCAGCCATTCCCCAATTGATCAGCATCCCCTCAATTTCCAATTCTCTAGCACTACAGAAAGAGCTGCTACAAATATTTTTGTACAGATAGGTCCTTTTCCTTTTTCTTTGATCTCTTTGGGATATAGAGTTGGTAATAGTCAAAGAATATGAACAGTTTTATAGCCCTTTGGGCGTAATTCCAAATTATTCTCCAGAATAGTTGGACCAGTTCACTACTCCACTAGCAATTCATTAGTGTACCTATTTTTCCCTCATGCCCTCCAGCATTTGCATTTCTCTAATTAATAGTTACTTAGAGCATTTTTTTCTTATGACTGTAGATAGCTTTGATTTCTTCTTCTGAAAACTGCCAAGCATTCAAATTCTACTTCAAAGAGCACAATTCTGTGGGTTGGCCACATTGTTTGAATGCCAAACTCAGATATGACTAAAAGACTATTTTATGGAGAAGTCACACAAATTCACAGAGGTCAAAAGAAGCAATATAAGGACACTCTCAAGGTCTCTCTGAGGAACTTTAGTATCAGTTGTGAGACACGGGAGACACTGGCACAGGCATGGTGTACCCGCATCAAAGAAGGCACTGTATGAGCAAAGCAGAATCGCAGTAGCTCAAAAGAAACACAAGATGTGCAAATTTAAAGACTTCTCCATCCCAAATGTTCATATGGACTATTTGTGCCTGACCATTGGTAGAGCCTTCTGAGCTCATATTGGTATGATCAGTCACAGCTAGACACACTGTACATTGACCCCTACATCATGATATCATATTGGCCCTCTTCAAACATGAAGGACAAACAACAACATATCTTTTGACCATTTATCAATTGGGGAACGACTTATTTTTATAAATTTGACTCAGTTTTATACTCAGTATATATTTGAGAAATGAGGCCTTCATCACAGAAACTTACTGTAAAATTTTTTATATTACTTCATTATCTATGCTATCTTTTAGCATAATGTAGTTTCTCTGATTTTTTTAATTAGATCTATTTTTGCTACCCCTGTCTTTTTTACTTCAGCTGAAGCATATTATATTCTGTTCCAGCCCTTTATTTTAACTCTGCATGTGTCTTTCATTTCAAGGGTGGCTCTTGTAAACAACATATTGCTGGATTCTGTTTTCTAATCCATTCTGCTATCTGATTCCATTTTATAGGTGAGTTCATCCCATTCACGTTTCCAGTTATGATTACTAATTGTGTATTTCCCTCTATCCCATTTTCTTCTGTTTCTTCCCCATTCTCTCTTTTTATCTTGTCATTCCTCAAAAGTCTGTTTTGCTTCTGACCCTCTCTTTTGTCATGCCCCGCTTTCTATTATCCCCTTCCTATTTCCTATTGGGTAAGTTACATTTCTATATACAACTGAGTGTGTGTGTGTATGTGTGTGTGTGTGTGTGTGTGTGTGGACAGTATTAAAATGATAAAAGAGATGACAGAAGGTGATCCCTTTAGGTCGGAAGGTGTCCAATATGCTACTGGGGAAGAGCAGAGGACAATTACAAGTAGCTCCAGTACTAATGAGGTGACTGGGCCAAAGCTGAAAGGAAGCTTGGCTGCAGATGCGTCTGGTGACAAAAGGAAAAGTCTGATGCTATAAAGATCAATACTGCATAGGAACTTGGAATGTAAGGTCTGTGAACCAAGGTAAGCTGGATGTGATCAAACAGGAGATGGAAAGATTAAACCTCGACATCTTGGGTATCAGTGAACTAAATGGATGGGAATGAGTGAGTTTAATTCAGGCAATTATTACATATGCTACTGTGGGCAAGAATCCTTTAGAAGAAATGAGTAGCCCTCATAGTCAATAAAAGGGTGAGAAAAGCAGTCTTGGGGTATAATCTCAAAAGTGACAAAATGATCTCTGTTTGAATCTAAGGCAAACCATTCAACAATACAAGTCCCAACTAGAATCAACACTTTCGAACTGTAGTGCTGGAGAAGAGTTTTAGGAGATCAAATCAGCCAACACTTGAAGAAATTGATTCAGACTATTCACTGGAAGGTCAAATACTGAAGCTGAAGCTTAAATACGTTGGGCACATAATGAGAAGATGGGAGTCATTGGAAAAGACCCTGATATTGGGAAAAATTGAAGACAAAAGATAAAGGGGACAGCAGAGGATAAGATGGATAGTGTCATGGAAACAATGAACGTGAACTTGGACGGACTTTGAGAGATAGTGGAGGATAGAAGGGCCTAGTGTGATATAGTCCATGGGGTAATGAGGAGTCAAACATGACTGAACAGCAACAACAAAGTCCTCAAGGAAGTCATAATCTAGTGAAAGAGATGAGACAACATGAAAACAATTACGTGAGAACAAGATATATACAGGATAAGTTGGAAGGGTGACAGGGAAAGACTTCTTGCAGAAGGTCAGATTTTAGCTGAGAAGAGAAGGGAGATGAGTACAGGCATGGGGGACAGTCCTGGAGTCAGAAAATGGAATGTCTTGTTCATATTTGAGGAACAAAGAATGTGGAGGCCACCGAGAGGAGTAAAGTATAAGAAGACTGGAAAGGTAGGAAGGACATAGGTTATGTAGAGCTTTAAAAGCCAGACAGAGGATTCTGTACTTGTTCCTAGAGATCACGGGGAACCACTGGAGTTTATTGAGTAGGGAGAATGACATGGTAAGACCTGAGCTTTAGGAAAATCACTTTCACTGCTGAATGGAGGATGGATTGAAGTGGGGAGAGACTTGAGACAGGCTGACTCACCAGTAGGCTACTGTAATAGTCCAGGTGTGAGGCTAGCAGGGCCTGCACCAGGGTGGAGGCAGTATCAGAGGAGAGAAGGAAGTGCTTTCTTTTTTGACTGCTTAGAATCCTTACCTCTGAGGTTAGTCACCTGCAGGCAAGGGAAGGAAAAAAAAGTGAACAATCCTTCAGGTTTAAGAGCAAGTCCCCTCAGTAAGAGACTCTGCCTAGGTTTATAGTCAGTGATCAATTCCAGTTTCACTTCCCAGACTCCATTGGGATTGAATGATGACAAGGGGATGGGGACCAAGGTCTGGAGGCGGTCTGTCCCTGTATATAAAAAGTCTTTGCTCGACTTTTTATATATAGTTGAGATGTTCAAGCCTCAGACTCTTCCTAAGGTCTTCCCACGTTTCTCTGAATTCTTCATAATTATCCTTTCTAATAGTATCCTTCCTTGGTCCATAAGGCAGTAAGTGGCTCAGGGGATAAAGTACTGGGACTGGAGTCAGGAAGATGAATTCAAATCTAGGCACTAGCTATGTGAGACCCTGGATAAATCATTTACCCTCTGCTTCAGTTTCCTCATCTATAAAATGGAGATAGTAATAGCAATTACTTCCCAGGGTTGTGGTGAGGATAAAATGAGATATTTGTAAAGTGTTTTTCAAATCATGATGCACTATAAAAATGCTAGCTATAATAATTATTATTCCACCAAATTCATGTTCCATCCTGTCTCCTCCAACAGATTGCCCCCTCTGTCATCCTCATCCCCACTTTATCAGCATCTGCAGACCACTGCAGCTTCTCCAATATGCCCCCTTCTCTCCTCTGATGCTGCCACCACTTTGGGGCAGGTCCTCACCACCTCATGCCTGGATTATTTATTACATTAACCTGCTGGGGATCTCAAGTCTCTCTCAAGTCTCTCTCCACTACAATCCATCCTTCCATTCAGCTGCTAAAGTGATTTTCCAGCACTTGACACTTACTAGCTGTGTGACCCTGGGCAAGTCACTTAACCCCAATTGCCTAAAATAATAATAATAATAATAATAATAATAAAGTGATTTTTCCTAAAGTGAAGGTCAGGCCATGTCACCCTGTACTCAATAAACTCCAATGCCACTCAATTGCCATCAAATACAAAACCTCTGTTTGTCATTCATAGCCCTTCATCATCATACATCATACAGTCATCACCATTCATCATAGCCTGGCCCACCTCCCACCCCCACCTTTCTAGTCTTCTTTACACTCCCAACAAATGCTCTTCCATCTAGTGACCCTGACCTCTTTGCTGTTTCTTAAACAAGATACACCACATCGGCTCTGGGCCTGTCCCCCATGCCTCCTCACCTCCACCTACTAACTTTCATGGCTTCCTTCAAGTCCCAACTAAAATCCCGTCTTCTACAGGAAGCTTTTCCCAACTCCTCTTAATTCTAATGCCTTGCCTCTTTTAATTATGTGGACTATTTGTGAACAACCTGTAGTAGAGATTTCCAAGCTCATTATTGGTCTGATCAGCCAGTCAGACACACTGTACCTTGACCCCAACATAATGATGTCATTTTGATCTTCGAGTACAAGGGTCAACAACCAAACAAGTTTCCTGGTTTATAACTTGTTAGTGTGTATTTGTTAGCTTATCTCTCCCATTAGATTGTGAGCTCTTTGAGGGCAGGAATTGTCTTGTCAATCAGTCAATATTTATTAAGTTCTTACTATGTGCTGGACACTGTACTAAGCACCTCTTTTTGTATTCCCAGAACCTAGCAGTGTTGGCTCATAGCAGGCACCTAATAAATGTTGATTGGCTGACTGATGAATGCATGGAACCATATAAAGACTTGCATGAACTAAGTGCAGAGCAAAATATGCAACCTCCCCTCCTCCCCCCAAAAAAACCCCAATATTCACAACCACAATAATGCAAACTAAAACATCACTAAAAGATATTAGAGGGGGCAGCTAGGTGGTGCAGTGGATAGAGCACTGGCCCTGGAGTCAGGAGGACCTGAGTTCAAATATGGCCTCAGACCAAACACTTGACACTTACTAGCTGTGTGACCTTGGGCAAGTCACTTAACCCCAATTGCCAAAAAAAAAAAAGAAGAAGAAGAAGAAGAGGAAGAAGAAGGGAGACCGGTCTGCTCATTGAGCATTGAGAGCCATTACCTGGCTGGGGCAGAAACACAGATTTAATGAAAGAAACGTGAAGTCTCGCCTCTGTGCAGGGCACTGCCAAGTTCTCCCTTGAAGCTAACTATTTAATGGTTCTTCAGCCTGGCATTGAAGGCTCTTCACAATCTGGTTGCAAATAAACTTGCCTTCCTTTTTGCACATGCCTCATCTTCAAGCATTCTCCTTCCCAGCCAAACTTGATTAGTCAACAGTTCCCTAGGTCACCCTTGAGTGTCCTGCCCACTGGGCACTCATACAGGCCATCCCTTGCACTTGAATATGGCCCCCAATCATCTCAGAATCCTTCCCTTCCTTCAAGGATCAATTCAGGTTCCTTCTTCCCTCAGGAAGCCTTCCCTAACCCCAATCCCACCCTACCACCACAAGCTAAGAGTGTTCTCTTTTCTTCTAAGAGTGAGTCCCAGAGCACTTGGTGTGCATCTTACTTGGTCTGTATCCTCGTCACTCCCTACCTTGTAGCATGCTTATCTGTGTATATAGTACCCATACCTGGCATATAGTAAGCACTTAATAAATGCTTGTTGATTGACTGAATGACTGTCGGATACCACCCCCACCCTCCAACCTGTAGAATGGAAGATTCTTGAGAACAGGGACAGTCATTTTTTTTTAACTCTTTTTCTCCCCAGTGCCCTACCAAGTGGATGCTTCCTGTATATTGAATAGAATTGAGAATGGAGCTTGGTGTAGGCACAAAACCAGCCAGGCTGGAGCCAATGTGTGTGTATGGGATCTGGTCTTTCTGCCACATCACATTTTGCTTCACTTGACAGAGCCAGTATCCTAGGAAGAGGCCCCCCAGGGTGGAGAATCTGAAGATGTGACTGGAAGTCCCAGCCCTATTACTTACTTACTTTCTAACTGCCTGACATTTCCCAAATCCCTTTTCCTCTCTAAGCCTCATTTTCCTCCTATGTAAAATGAAAAGGTTAGGTTAGCTGTACTCAAAAGTCCTTGCCAGCTTCCACAGGCAATAATTGCATGAGGGGGAGAAGGGAGGGGAGTCTCCGGAGCTGAGGTCAGACTGACCACATCAAGGAAGAGAACAGGACATTTTTGCATTTGTAAAAGGAAGGAAAGCAGCGGGTATGCTTGTTAATTTTAGAACAGAGGTTGGAGGGGCTCTTTTTTTTCCCTTTTTTTTCTTTTTTGCTTCAGGTGTGCCTGCTGTCAGGAAAAACAGCCCCCCGAAATTAACTACTTTAAAATAGCACTTGAGAACTACTAATTAGAGCTGTCCTTCCCGGCACAAGGCCCACATGATGCTCAGGCTCCTGTTCTAGCAGAGAGAGGGAACCCGTGGTGAAGAAGAAAAGCATGGCTGAGGCTAACATTCAAGGCTGCCCTCCCTTCTCAGCTTGCCCTCTCCATCTTCCTCTACATGCCCCCCCCACCTTAGCATCAACCACTTTAAAGACCTAACAGTCAAAGTGGACACTGCCTGACTTAGAGACAGAGGACCTGGCTTTGAATCCTGCCTCGGCCACTGACTTGGGCAGTAACTCTCTGGGCCTCCTTTTCCTCATCTGTAAAAGGAAGGGGTTAGACTAAATTGATGGCCTCTCACTAAGGTTCTGTAGGTGGAGGGAATGGAGAGATCAGTTGAGTAAATCAGTCAAGTATCACGATGCTAAGTTCTGATACCTGAAGAGGAAGGAAAGGGAAAGGAAAAAGCATTTATATAGCACCTACTATGTGTCAGGCACTGTGCTTTAGCACTGTTTATACAAATATGATCTCATTTGATCCTCACAACAATCCTGGGAAGTAGGCACTATCATTTTTCCCATTCTACAGTGGAGGAAATTGAGGCAGACAGAGGTTAAGTGCCTCTCCAAAGGTCACACATCTAGTAAGCATCTGAGGCTGGATTTGAACTCAGGTTTTCCTGACTCTCAGGAAAGAGATTTTTCTTTAATACTTCTCTCTTGAATCAATCAATTCTCTGCTTTCTACCATTATGTGAAAAAAAAATAATCCCTTGTTCATAGGGGCAGCTAAGTGGCGCAGTGGATAGAGCACCGGCCCTGGATTCAGGAGGACCTGAGTTCAAATCCGGCCTCAGACACATAACACTTACTAGCTGTGTGACCCTGGGCGAGTCACTTAACCCCTTTGCCCAGCCCCCCCCCAAAAAAAATCCCTTGTTTAACTGGAGTGCATACTCAGAAAGTGAGTGTTTGGATCAGGGAATCACCCATAAAATACCAAACTTGTTTGAACCTGTGCCTGACCTCTTCCCCACTCCCACTCCCTTGGTCAAAGAAGGACCTTGGACCTTCTGACCTTCGGAACATTGTTCCTTGTGACATTTGGAACAATATTCCTTTGGAACACTGGAAGCTTTGGACTTTTCTCTGCTGACCTAGCAACATCCCCATCCCTAGGACACTAAGAGCTGCCAACAGTGTCTACACTAGTAGCCAAAAACAGACTGTACACAAAGGTGAAGCCAGCTCAAACCATGTCACAGACATGGGGAGGAATATTTTGAACCAAGGCCACAGCTCCTACCAGTGTGCTTTCCACTGGTGATACCAATTATTCAGCCAGACAGCTTTTAGAAAGGAGTATTTACTATGGTGATGTAGTTGGTACCAAACATCCCCCCCCTCAAACATCTATGGCACCCTCTTCCGCTGATACATACAGAATTTAGGCAGGGGTGGGGAACCTGTGACCTTGAGGCCATGTGTGGTCCCCTAGGTCCCCAAGTGGGGCCCTTTGCCTGAATCCAGACTTCACAGAACAAATCCCCTCTA
>NW_020954802.1:237183-238334 GCF_900497805.2 Vombatus ursinus
TCCTTCTAGGTCCTCAAGTGCAGTCCTTTTACTGAATCCAGACTTCACAGAACAAATCCCCTCTAGGGCCTCAAGTGGGGCCCTTTGGATGAATCCAAACTTCATAGAACAAATCCCCTTAATAAAAGGATTTGTTCTGTCAAACTTGGACTCAGTCAAAACGCCACACCCAAGGACCTAGAAGGCCACCTGTGGCCTCCAGGTCGCAGGTTCCCCACCCCTGGAGGGGAAAGTGGGCTCAAGCTTAGTGCACACATGTGGCTAAGGGGTAATTCTCATTTGGGAGTCATTCTCAAGCTATTCCCCTCAGATAGTTTTCTGTTTGCTTAGTTTTTGTTTTTGCTGGACTCTTGAATGTACATTTACTCTGTCTTTAGCTGGCGATGCAGCCACTATCAGCCAACTCTGTCCCAAGGATAGAGACACTGTTAGGACACCAGGGAAAAGTCCACATCCTCCAATCTTTCAGAATTCACAAGGTCCTCTTTCAACCAAGGTGGAGAGAAGAGACTGAGTTTCTTTCCTCTGTTGCTCCACCTCCAAGCGATTCTTTGTCCAGGGTTTAGCTGGAATGCTCTTCTCTCCATTGCCAGGCACTCTAGTCTGTCAGGCCCAAACTGGCTCAGTGTTTTATGGATGACCCACAGGGTGTGCCCAGGTTTCCTCAGCCAATCTGAATACACACACTTCCTGTGCAAACCATCCCAGATGGCCAAGGTCTTTTCCCAAACATAATCTAATGCAGAGGATTGATGAATTCAAGGAAGGTGTTTTCACCTAGTTAGGGTATCTGGACCAGAGCATCTCAACACTTACTTTAAATAGGGGTGGGGTGATTTGATTGATTTATTCAATCTGTCCCCACCCTTCCCAGTTCTAAATCCTGTGATCCCTCCTTAATAATCAGTCCCTCAATGCCCTCACAATTATGTCTCCTTCAGCACAGACTGATGAAATGAAGGCCCATCTTTTTAATAACAATATTCTACTGGTGTTATTATGTGGCTATGAGTCATGGAATGCTACAGTCTCTGAAGAATTGAAAATTAGTATCACCCACAGGGCAATGTGAGCAAGCTGGAACACATTATGAGCAAGAATTATGGGGGAGATGGAGAGTAAAGCACGTCATCAAAGAAGAGTACAGACAA
>NW_020954802.1:238393-240885 GCF_900497805.2 Vombatus ursinus
TGCTCCACTGGGTCTCACAGGATGGCCAAGGCAAGTGATGAAGACCACCAGGGAGAAACTTCTGGGAGACCATGAACAAGAGAGCACAGGATGGGGCAGGCAGGGGTGGGCTGGGAGCACCTATAGTTGAAGGAGGAAGCGTTTGAATCCAGGAGTACTAGTATCCTAGTATTATTCTCTGTTCAAACCAAACAGCTCCCTGACCCTGAGCATGCCCTTCACTCACCTACCTCCCTCGCCTTCCCTCCCAGTAGCTTCCCAGGCCCAAGCTGCTGGGCCTGGCAGGCAAAGCCCTCCACCAGGTGGCGGCATCCTCCCTTTGCAGGCTTCTCTTCCTTCTCTCCCCTCCACGCAGTTGTATATGCCAGCCAATCCGGCCTCCTCTCTGACCCTGGCCGGACTCTGTTCTTCTTTCCTGCCTTTGCTCTTTGCCTGGAATCACTCCCCTCCACCACCACTACCCTCCAAGCACCCCTCCTTAAAGCCCCAACAACAAAGGCCACCGCCTCCAGGCAGCCTTCCCAGCTGCTCCTCACTGGGAATGATGATGACCTTGCCCCCTCAGACCACACACAACAGCTCCGGCCCCACACAGCTCTGAACCTTAGCTTGTGACTGTATGCATCCTAATTATCTCATCCCAATCAGTCAATCTAGTAACAAGCATTTATTAGAGGCCTACTGTATGCTTTGCAAAGATAAAAGTGAAATAGAGATTGACACATACCTGGTGGAGACTACATGTGCATATGTGTGGAGATATCAAAATAGACACAGTGATTTGGAGGAGAGATGGCTAAGGGGGTTGGGAAATTAGAATTCCAATTGAAGGGCAGGGACTGTTCCATTTCTGTCTTTGTACAATCTCTCAGAAGTAAATGTGCTTGCATTTAGCAGAAGGGCCTGACACATAGTACTTAATAAATGTGCTCTCTATCAATTTCTCTACCCACCTATCTTTGGACTCCTAGTGCCTAGCACAATTCCTGGTACATCATAAGCACTTAATAAATGTTTGTTGCTTAACTGATTGCTTGAAAGTCCTAAGGGCATGTATCTTCCCCCAGAGCCTTGCCTGGTGCTCTGCACCCAGCAGAGTAAATGAAATGTGGGCCCACCCGTGGGCTTGGTGATTCCGGGGAAAGGGGTGGGGTTGCCTATGGGGGCCTAGCCCTTATCGAGATCCCTGCCTGAACGGAGAGCTGGGCACAAAAAGTAATGAGAAATGGCTAGGCAGAGCCCATGATCCCTGGGCAGGCTTCAGCAGAACATGTTGGAGGAATTTAGGAGAGAGTCCCAGAAGTTAAAGAATCAGGAGAGCCTTCCTGGAGGAGAAGGGCTCTCGGTTTGGCCCCATCAGAGGGTCTTTCCTTTTTAAGGCCACCCTTAAGTCCTAAACCTTAAGAGTCCTGCACTCCCCCCGCCCCCAACTGCTGCCTAGCTCAGCTAATCATTGCTTGCCCACAGGAGCCCATCCCAGGCAACAGGAGGAGGGAGAGGAAGAGGAGGAGGAGACCCAGGATGTGTCCTTGGGGAGTTTCCAGTCTAGCTGGAGTAGATAAGATTCAGCAACAGTGAAAATAGTTACTATTTGGGTGGCATTTAGCCAAATGGCAAGTTCCCCTGGGTTGAGTGGGTGGGCCCCCCTCCCCTCTTCTCTCCTCCCTTCCCCTCCCCTCCCCTTTCCTCCTCTCCCCCAGGACACAGTTCCCTGCTGTTTCCTCTCTTGGAAAAAGGTCCACAGTATAGTTCTCCCCCCGCCCCCCCCACGAAGTTTCCTCTGGTCCTTCTCCCCCCCCCCAACCTGTCATCACACACTTCAACCTCCTCCCTCCCCTAGTGCCAATAAGGCAGAGATGTTAGTATCTAAGCAACCGTGTGTGTGAGCTGGGGGTGGGGGGGTGGGGGGGGCAGTGAGGGGAGGGTCTGTGAGCTCCTAGTGGCACCAATGGAGAAGGGGGCCCTTCAGAGCCTGTGAAACACATGCAGCATTCATATTAAGTCAGAGCCTGAGAACGAGGGGGCAGGAAGAGGGAGAGAAAAGGGGGGTGGGGGGGTGTTTCACCAGGCAGGGTCAGGAGTCCCAGGACCTGCCCAAAGACTGTATTTCTTAGCCTGCCTGCTCCACCCCCACCCCACCACACATACATTTGCCATCCAGCCCAGCCACCACCTACTACTGCCAATGCCATAACAGCCAACCCTGCCAGAGGAACTCAGCCTCTGCCTGGCCTCAAAGATGGAGCTGCACACTCACTCAGAGCTATAAAATTACAGGATCTGAGAATTGAATCACAGCATCATTGTATTCTCAAATGGAACTCTCAAACCCCAGAATTCTAAAGTAGAGCCAGCTGAATGCAAGGAGCCCATCGCAAGCACCAGAAGGGGGAGAACATCAGGAACTCCCCATTTAGCTGGGCTAATGAGTCCCTTGAATCCCAGCATTCTGACTATTAGAAAGAATCGACAAAAAAAAAAAAAAAAAAGGA
>NW_020954802.1:240919-254192 GCF_900497805.2 Vombatus ursinus
GGATGGGGTGACCAGGACAGGTGGCTCCTGTGTGGGAGAATAGCCAGACAGCAGGTAGAGACTAAGGCAGCAAAAGAAAAGAAAGGAAGAGGGGGAATAGAAATGTGTTGGGGCTGGAGAGAAGGAAAAAGAGAATGCTTTTCCAAAGCTGCCCCACCTGTCCTTTCTGAATCTCCCTAAGGAGGAGGGGGTACGGTTCCCTCCCAAGTTCTTTTCCACAATTGCCCATTTCCCAGGCTGACTATTGATTTCTACTCTTTTTTTTTTCAAACCATCCTGATGATTTTTAAATTTTTTTTCATTAAAAATTTTCCAATTAATTAAAAAAAAATTTAACATTCATTTTTTGAAATTTTGAGTTCCAAATTCTCTCCCTTCCCTTTCTACCTTTTCTAGAGGATCTTCCCCCTCTGTCCTGACTGAAAGTGGGTGACAGGTGAGGAATGAAATTCAGAAGGGCTGGATGGAGAGATGGGGGGGGGCGGTGTTAGGGGGAAATGAATTGTGGAGCCAAGGACAACAGCCGCTCATCTACAGCAGCCCAAAGATGGGGAGGAGGTGGCAAGAGATGGCGTTCCTTCTACCCTTTTTGCCTTGATCTCTCCAGCCACCCCCCCACATTTTCTCCTTCAGTCTTCAGTCTCCTTCCTTCTCTCTCTTTCTCTCTCTCCCAATAAACTCTGTCTCTATCTATAAGTCAGTCTCTGTCCATCTCTCTTTCTGTCTTTGTATTCTACCTCCCTCTGCCTGTCTCTCTCTTCCCCATCTCTCAAAGTGTTTTTCTGTCTCTGTCTCTTTATCTCCCTCTCTCTGACTCTGACTCTGTCTCTCTGTCTCTGTCTCTGTCTCTGTCTCTCTCTGTCTCTCTCTTTCTCCCCATCCCTAGATTTCTCCCAACCAGTTCTCTGCCCCCTCCTTCAACAAACTCCTCCATTGCCTCCCATTTGGGGCACCAGGTTGGGGTGAGGATGGCAGCTGGAGGCAGGGCAGAGAGATGTCATAGAATTCTAGAATAGAGTCCAAGAATCCCAGGGTTATAGAACAGAATTACGGGATGGCAAAAATCAATTACATTAAAGCGATCAACCTTGGACCTAGAAGGGGGGAAACGATATGGCTGTCCAAATTCTTCTTGACTCACCCCCCTTCTTGGAAATCCTTCCCCAACCCCACCACACCCCCACTGCCCAGGGAGGTGGGGGGGGGGGGGTGCGAGCTGCTGCTTCCTGTTGGCTGTTGCTGTTGCTGTGGCAACACTCCCTTCCTGCCTCTGGGAGAGGAGGAACACACACACAAACACACACACGCACACGAACACCACACAAACACACGCACCACACACATACCCCTTTTGCAAACATCTCTGATTTCTGGTGGGGTGGAAGGGAGATTCAGGGATGGATGAAGGATAGGGTTGGGGGATTTGCTGTGTGACCTTTATCAAATGAATTGGCCTCTCTGAGCTCCCCCTCCCCTCTTTGCCATCAGGCCGGGAACAGGGTGCCAGATTGGCGGTTGCCCCAGAGACAGAGGAAGGGACTTGTAGGTGGTAGCAAAGGCAGAACTGTGTTCGAGCCTGTGACATCATCCAAGAAGGCTGCCTTCGGCCCAATGTGCACCGCAGGGACCAGGGGCTTGGAACAGAGGGGCAAAGACAGGGCCCATGTGCCCCCTTCTGGCCTGAGGACAGACTGCACATGCAGTTCCCCAGCCTTCAAGCTCCCTGCCCACCCTCACTCCCGCCTGCAATCAACCAATTCATTTAATCAGTCAACAAACTCATCTACTTATAAGCCCAGAGGTGGAAGGGAGCTCTGAGGCTATCTAGTCTAAAAGCCTCATTTACAGTGAAGGGAACTGAGGCCCAGAGAGAGGCAGGGACTTACCTGAGGTCACACTAGCAATAAGCGTCGTCAGAGGTGTATGAACCCAGGTTTTCTGATTCCAGAGCTAGTACTCTTTTCCATTATATAGTGTATTAAGCCTACAATATACCAGGCATTATGCTAGACATAAGCAAGCATTTTTTTTTTTAAAGCCAGCTCTTGCCTTTTAAAAGTTTTCATTCCATTGGAGAGAAGCAAAGTGTAAACAGCTAAGTCAATGGACAAAATATAGGGAAGTTAAGCACTGGCCCTGAAGTCAAGAGGACCTGAATTCAAATGTGACCTCAGACCAAACAAGTGACATTTACTAGCTATGTGACCCTGGGCAAGTCACTTAACCCCAATTGCCTAAAAAAATATATATATGGAAGGTAAATACAAAGGTGTTTTTTGTTTTTGTTTTAATGTAAGGGCAGGGTAGGATAAGAAGAAGCAGAAACTTAGCCCCATTCCATTTTAACTTTGATACCTTAACTAGGTGAGAACACATCTCAGTCAAAAGATTTAGAATAATTGTAAAAAGGCCTTCAAACTAGAATTCAGTACACAGAACCACACTCAGATAGTCCCAAGAAACTTGACTATCTCCTGTCTCTTTATATTATCAAGTGAATTGAAGAGGGAGAGAAATTCCAGAAACTTGAGGGAATGTAAAATTCTAGCTGAAGCTCCCTGAGAAGAAACCTCTCTGTCTCTATCTATATGTCAGTCTGTCTCTGTCCATCTCTCTTTCTCTGTCTTTGTATTCTACCTCCCTCTGCCTCTGTCTCTCTCTTCCCCATCTTTCTTTTGCTTAAGCAGTTGGGGTTAAGTGACTTCCCCAGGGTCATACAGGTAGTAAGCGTCAAGTGTTTGGTCTGAGGCCGGATTTGAACTTAGGTCCTCCTGAATTCAGGGCCAGTGCTCTATCCACTGCGCCACCTAACTGCCCCTCTTCCTCATCTTTCAAAGTGTTTCTCTCTGTCTCCGTCTCTCTGTCTACCTCTCTACAAGGAAGTGCCTTGGCTTCAGTCTCAGCCAGGTTTGCTTCCCCCATGCCATCGCTACTTTGACCAGAGAAGGACCTTCCATATTTGAAGGGTCTGGAGGCCGTTGGATTTCCCATACTCCCAGAGGCATCCTAAATAGAATCCCTGAATCAGCAGTTGGCAGCGTCTGTCTCATTAGGAGCCAAGGATAGATTAGACTCACAGATCTAGGAGAAGTCTAGCAAAGAAACTGTACCATGCTTCTGGGAGAACGTCTTAAGCATTCTGTGAATGTTAGAAAAAGGACCTCCAGGGGCAGCTAGGTGGCGCAGTGGACAGAGCACTGGCCCTGAATTCAGGAGGACCTGAGTTCAAATCTGACCTCAGACCAAACACTTGACACTTACTAGCTGTGTGACCCTGGGCAAGTCACTTAAATTGCCTTAAAATTGCCTTAAAAAAAAAGAAAAGAAAAGGACCTCCAGCAGCAATGAGGTGCTCGGAGTGACCTCTTGGACATCTCTGAGCTGGAACCCACTTTTTGTATTTAAGTTCGAAGTGAATAAAAATTTAAAATTTTTTTTAAAGCTAGGACAATTTACTTTTGTCTGCCAGTTTTCATTTTTGATTTCTTGAAATATAGCTCTGAAAAACAGCCTTTTAAAAAGCCCATTGTGTTTTTAAATGAAGCTACTAAACTATGCCTTTAAACCCAAATCACTCTGGCTTTCACGGAATGGCCCATGATAAGCCCAAGCCTTGGGTGGCTCATTGTTTAGGCTTTGATGGTTTAGAACCAGTGTAAATAGCAATTGTTTTCTAATTTGGCCAGAAATTTAGAGTCTTCTTTGTCCTCCCAGATTCATATCTTTACATTATCTTTTGGGTTAACTGGGCTGTCTTTTGTCTCAATTCTTACCTAGCCCTAAATCTTGGAACAGGTGTGGCCTCAAACTGAGACCTGGGAAGGTCCTTCATTTTGAAAGCCCAAGGTCACCCACGTCCTTGGGCCTTGCCAGTAGTCTTGACCTTTTTGAACTCTGATTGCTCTTTGCTCAGCTCTGCCTCACTCAAATCCCATTTACTAGCAAGTCTAGACATCTTTGGTCTTCTTTGAGAACAACAAAAACAACTTTCCCCTGCACTCTGTATGCACTGGGGAGAGACTTTCTCACAGACGTTGACTTTAGTGGGGATATTTTGTACCAACTATTCTTACTGCACCATCTTGGTAAATACCTTTTTCAAAAATCCACGTAAACCTGACAGATTCAATGATTTTCAGCTGATAATCGTGGTAGTAAGCCCTGAAACCCTCAATTTATTTTGTATATAACGGATGTAGTCTGTATATAATTTATATGACGTGTTGTCTCTCCCGTTAGACTGTGAGGTCCTTGAAATCAGGGACTAGGATGGGGGGGGAGGGATTTTGCCTTTCTTTGTATTCCCAGTGCCTAGCACAGTGAGTTTACATGTAGTAAGCTCTTAATGATGCTTGTTGATGACTTAAATTCCTGTTGAGTATTAGGGAAAGCTGCCCCATTGCCCCTCTGGCAGAGACTTTCAGTAAATGTTTGACAACAGCTCTCTGGGAGGGGAAATGTAAGCAGAACACACTTAAAAGTTTCATCTTCACTATTAACGTTTTTCTCCCTCACTTTCTTTGGTCTAAACAATCAACAAACGGGGCAGTTGGGTGGCACAGTGGATAGAGCGCCGGCCTTGAAGTCAGGAGGACCTCGGTTCAAATCCAGCCTCAAACCAAATACTTGACACTTACTAGCTGTGTGATCCTAGGCAAGTCAACCCCAATTTCTATAAGAAAAACAACAACAATTAACAAAGCAATAAACCAAACTGCAGTGTGTAACTTTTATCGATTTCTGAGGAGTAACTTCTCACACTGAAAATGTAATAATCAGCTCTGAGAAGCTAGTTTGAGAGTTTGAGCTAACTCCAGTTCACTTTTGCCTCAAGAACCTGGTTCCGGGAACCAGTTCATCTGTGAGAATGGGAACTGGGATAAAAATGCCTCGGAGCAGTGATGTCAAACTCATAAAAACTCAGGCTGTTCATTTGATCCCTTGCCAGCTGCACTGTAAACTTAGTTTTCAAATGTAGCATTATCTACACTTTATTGTATTTTTATGTATTCTGTTAATTACATTTTAATCTGGTTTGGGCAGCCCTCCGCAGTGTTGTGGGTGGGGGAGGTAGCCTTTGACACCTCGGCCTCAGGACTACATTTTAAAAGAAATACACTTCCCCTAGGGAGAAAAGCCCTCGGTTAGGACGTGGCCCCAAAGCTCAGTCTTGGAGAAAGCTAGTGACTCTAAAATACAGAGGTATGGAAAGAGTCTATTTTAGCTTTAGCTGAGTTGGCCCAGCGAATAGCCCCACTGGGCTGGAGTGGGTTGAAGAAGAGTAATGTGTGATAATCCCTGGGAGGGTAGGCTTGGAGTCAAATTGTGAAGGGCTCTTAAATATTTTGCATCTTACTTATCCCTGAAGCAAGAGAGGACATCTGAAGCTTGCCAGGCAGGCAGGTGACATGATCAGACCTGTGCTTTAGGAATATCAACTTGGCAGCTGGGTGGGGAATGGATTAGAAAGAGAGATTGGAGGCAGGGATCAAAGGATCATAAAGGATCATTTAGGGTGGGAAGGGACCTTAGAGCTCCATTAGTCTGACCCCCTCATGTACAAGCTAAGGCCCAGAGACTGCAAATAACTTGTTCAAGGTCACAAGTATCAGAGGCAAAACTAGAAGCCACGTCAATCAACCCCACCCCTACCCCCAGCACTCTTTCCACTGTACCAGTTGAGGGCTATGGCAGACACTGCCTTAACCTTCCAATTGACAGGGACCTCAGCAATCATCTCATCTAGCCCCCTCATTCTACAGATGGCCAAGGTCACACAGTCAGCTAGTAGTTGGAACAAGACTATACCCCGGGGCAGCTGCACCACGTTGTGTGGAACCGAGACTTGCCTGGCTCAGCCTGTCCTGCTCAGGGAGCTCCTCAGGGCAGATCTACAGTGGGAGGAAAGGATGGCCTTTTGTCAACCTTGAATGTGAACCTGGCTGAATTATCCTTTTACTAGGTACACTTGCAATAACGCCTGGCATCTACATAGACTGCCTGGGTCGCCCAGAGCTTCACCTCCAAGATCTGAGCCTCTTATGTCTCAAAACACCCTGGTAAAGTGGGAAGGCCAGTGGGGAGGTAGGGGAAGAGAGGCTCTTTTTTTTTTTTTTAAATTCAGATCTGTGACTTCATTTTTGTCGGAACTACCACCCTGGGGAGGAAAAAGCCCCTCTGATGATACAGATCCTACTGTGCAAGTTATAGTCTGAGAGAGCTGCACCAAGAACTTAAGTGACTTGCCCAGGCTTGCTCAGACAGGATGTGTCAGGGGTGGGACTTGAATCCAGAGCTACCAGCCTCCTCTACCAGAGCTGCCCTCAAGGTAAGCACCAAGAGTACTATTCTCACAAATTTAGAGGAAGAGACTGAGGTCACATAATTTTTCCCACAGACACACAGCTATGAATAGCATTCGAATCCACATCTCTCTTATCTCAAAATTCAGCACTCCAGGGGCAGCTAGGGGGCGCAGTGGATAGAGCACCAGCCCTGGATACAGGAGGACCTGAGTTCAAATCAGACCTCAGACACATAACACTTACTAGCTGTGACCCTAGGCAAGTCACTTAACCCCATTGCCTAGCCAAAAATTAAAAAAAAAAATTCAGCACTCCTTCTGTTACAGACATTGGACAACTAGTGATCACCTTTTCCCTCCCAAAAGAGAATATGTAGGAAAGTAGATGCCCCCAAAGCCAGTCTCCTGGTTGGTTGAGTCTGAGTTTGGGATTATAAACCAAAGAATGAATTTGGTGCTGAGGCCCACCCCACACTCCAGTGGACAACTCCCAAATAGGCATGGGGGGTGGGGGCGGTTCTGGGTATAGAGAATTAGGCAAGGGCAGGGGCATAAAGCCTCGAATTTTTTTCCTAGAGAATGCCTTAACAAATTGGCTGCCACCTGACTGGGTCATGTGCTTTGATGAACATTTTAAATGGCCTGAAGCCCCATTCTTGGTGTTTCTAAATATTCTTTCTTGTGAATAAGCCTTGGAAAACACACCCTGATGGTATCAGGCCTGGACACCTGGGCAAACAGGAGTGAGGGGGATGGGGTGGAGAGAGGGGTAGTGCCTGAACAGGGAGCAGATGTAATCATAGTCTCACGGGAATGTTAGAGCTGGCAGGGACCTCAAAGATCCACTCATCTGGCCCCTTGGCTTTACAGATGTGGAAACTGATGTCCAGAAAGAGGTAAAACATTACCCAAGGTCACACAGCTAGTAAATAAATAGCAAAGGCAGAAATTCAATGTGAATATTTGGATTTGGAATCTGGAATTTCTGAACCCAGGAAGCCAAGCAGGGTGAGGACCCCACAAGGAGACTGAGGGGGGTCTCCTGTCCAGGGTTCACCATTAAGGGAAGCAACAATGGAGGGCCAAGGACAAGAGCCCCAGGAGGATCATGGCTCAGGGCAAAATCTTTCTCAGCCTATCTCTCTTCCTGCCTCCCCGGAAAGAGCAGCCGGAAAGAGCAGCCGGTCCAAGGCTGTTCAATCCACAGGAAGAACTCTGGAAGATTGGTTAATTGGCTGATAATGAGAGGAAAGAACATCAGGATCTCAGAAAGCCTCTCTCCCCAGAGGTCAGCCCTAGTCCTCATCCCCACCTCCCACATACCCTATCAGCTCTGGGTCATCCATAACTAGAATTCCTTGCATCTGGGGCAGGGACAAAACTACAAAGCACAGGCTGGGCCTCAGCTTAGGAGGGGGAGAAAAGGGGAGGAAAGGGCCAGTGGAGGAGCCTGCCCCAACCCACCATCTGCTAATGTTCCTATCGGAACAAATTATTCTTGCTACCTTGGTACTAGGCTCCTATATTTCTGGAATGCAAATGGCATCAGCACGTCCACCCCCAAAACTGGGCCCCTTGGGTAAAAGCCCCAGCTGTCTGCCTGCCTTAACCATGGATCTAATCCTGTCTGGGATTTTAGAGGCTCCTCAGTCTCAATCACAGAATCGTCTTCTCTCCCTTTACGTGGGCCAGGCCTAGAAAGGGCTGCAGAGAGTTATGGGAATCTTAAAGGTCAAGTAGTCCAATCCCCTGTGAAGGGACAGCCTTTACCTGGGCTATGAAGCTTCAGGGCAAAGATTCAAAAGGAAGAGCCCCCACAGACAACAGAAGGAAATACGGCTGAGGACCTGAGCCAGTGCCTGAGATGCGAGCTCATCTCTACTTTGGCCAGCCCAGCCTCTCCACAGGGATTGAGAGAGTGGCCTTGTTCAGCACCATGAGAGCCTGGGCCTAGAGGAAGGTGTCTATTTCTGCTCTTTGGCATTTGGACATCTTTGCTGAGGCAGCTAGGTGGCACAGTGCTGGTCCTGGAGTCAGGAAAAACCAAATTCCAATCCTGCCTTAGACACTGACTAGATGTGTGACTCTGAGCAAATCACTTAAGCACTGCCTACCTCAGTTTCCTCATCTGTAAAATGGGGATAATAATCACCCCTACTTCATAGGGTTGTTGTGAGAATCAAATGAGTTAAGGTGGAAAACGCTTTGCAAACCTTAAAATGCTAGCTATTATTATTGTTGTTATTGTTGTTATTATTATTATTCCCGCAGCTCCTTCCTAAGAAGGTTAGAAAGGCAGATGGAGAGACAACTGGAACTGGAGGCCCCTTGCCCCACCCAGCCCCAGAACCACAGTCACCTCAGGTGCAAAATGGGCAGGGTAATGAATACCCTTTATCTGTCCCAAGGATGTTATTAAAGGAAGAGAAAACTGGATTTGGAGCCAGAGTGCCTGGGTAAAAAACTAGGTCTTGTGTGACCTTGGGCAAGTCCTTTCCTTTCCGAGCTCTGGAAAATTAAGTGATTCGATTTGTTCCTCCCTAAGGTCTCTCCCTGCTCTAATTCTTTCCATCCCCCTTTTTTCTTCTCCGCTGGCAGTTTGTCTCCTCAATCACAAAGAGGCAGCATGGTCTAGCCGAGAGAATGCTGCCAGGGTCTATGGGACTAAATTCAAATTATACCACAAACACTCACTAGCAGTATGACCCTGGGCAAGTCCTTAAACCCCTCTGAGCCTCAGTTAATCCATCCATAAAATGGGGATAATAATAGTACCTACCTCCCAGGACTGCTGTGAAGATCAAATGCGACAATAGATGCTTTGTAAACCTTAATGGGGTTATGGGAATATCAGCTATTATTATTGTTGTTGTTATCACCAAACTCTTCCTTTCTGCCTCCTTTCATGTGCACATAAACTTAGTTTTCAAACTAAGTATTAGTTTAGTAGCATTATCTATTTCTTATTGTATTTTATATATTGTGTTAAGTATTTCTCAATTACATTCTAATCTGGCTTATCTACATACTCTGGTCTCCCAAATCCTCAAACTTTCACTTGCCCCCAGCAATCCTTCAAACTATCATTGCCCTATGAAATCCCAGGGGAAAAGGTACCTACCCTCCTCCTCTCCTTCATTTCTTTACAATGTGACTTTCAAATCGCTTCAACTCAGCACAAAATGTTCTCACCAAAGTTACCAAAGATTTCTTTCTTTCTTTCTTTCTTTCTTTTTTTTAGGCAATTGGGATTAAGTGACTTGCCCAGGGTCACACAGGTAGTGTCAACTGTTTTGTCTGAGGCCAGATTTGAACTCAGGTCCTCCTGACTTCAGGGCCAGTGCTCTATCCACTGTGCCACCTAGCTGCCCCCCCCCCAAAGATTTCTTAGCTGTCAAATCTAACTGGTCTTTTCTTAGTCTTCATCTTTCTTGGCTTTGACACTATTAACCCTTTCTTCCTGGCTGGGCTCTCTTTCCCCCGAGTTTTCATGAGCCTGCTCAATCCTGGTTCTCCTCCTTTCTATCCAACTGCTCCTCAACAAAATCCTTTGCTGGCTTATCATCCCCATCCTGCCCTCTAAGCATGGGTGTCCCCCAACATTCTATCCAGGTCACTTGCAAGTGGGGACATGCCCCTGCTGATGTCATTGGTTCTCTTCAAGAAAGAAGGACAAACAACAACAATCTTTGACTCTCTTCACTCTTTACACCCTTTCTGTAATCTTATCAATGACTCACAAATCTAGATGGGGGTGCCCAAAGTCTTAGTGCAGCTTGAAAGCTTTAATAATAACATAAAGCTAAGCTAACGCAACATATATCACTTATCTAATCCATTCTCCACACTGCTTCCAAAGTGATGCAAGAAGCCTTTCCTAATTCCCTTGGGGGCAGCTAGGTGGCGGAGTAGATGGAGCACTGGCTTTGGAGTCAGGAACATCTGAGTTCAAATGCGACCTCTGACACTTACTAGCTGTGTCATTTAACTCCAATTGCCTCACCAAAAAAAAGAAGCCTTTCCCAATCTTTCTTTCTTTCTTTTTTTTTTTTTTAAGCAATTGGGAGTTAAGTGACTTGCCCAGGGTCACACAGCTAGTATCAAGTGTCAGAGGCCAAATTTGAACTCCGGTTCTCCTGGCTCCAGGGCGAGTGCTCTGTCTACTTCACCATCTACCTGCTCAATCTTCCTTAATCTTAGTTCCTTCCCTGTGAGACTATCCCCAGTTTTTCCTGTATATGTCTTGTTTGGAACATGATTTTTTGCAGATTGTCTCCCTGTTAAAATGTGAGCTCCTTGAGGGCAGGGACTGTCTTTTGCCTTTCTTTGTATCCCCAGTGCTTAAGCACAGGGCCTGTTCCACAGTGGTGCTTAATAAATGCTTGTTGACTTCACTTGATATTCCTAAAATACAGATCAAACTACGTCAGTTCCTCACTCACAAAATTTCAGGGGCTCTTTACTACCTCTAAAATCAAACACAAAATCCTCCATTTGGCATTGAAGGCCCTTCACAATCAAGCTCCAACTTTCTCTCCAGGTTAGGCTGTACTGCAAGTTAGTCCCTTGTATATGCTCACTGTTTAGGTCACTCCGACCTATTTGCTGTTCCCCATACAGGATACTCCAGCTCCAAAGTCTGTGCTTTTGTGGAGAAGGAGGTAACTCTTAGAATCCCTAGCTTCTTTTAAGGCTCCCCTCGAAAGTTGCTTTCTATATGAGGCCTTTCTTAACACCCCAAGTCAGTAGGCTCCTCCCTCCAATATTATTTCTATTTATTATGTGTATATTTTGCATTTTTTGTATAATTTGTATTATACATTACAGAAATTATTTTATTGAACTACAAAAAAATAATAAAATTCATTTGAAAGAACACAAGATCAAGAATATCAAAGGAATTAATGAAAAAAAAATACATAAAGGAAGAAAATTTAGCAGTACCAGATCTTAAACTGTATTACAAGGCAGTAATTATCAAAACTATCTGGTACTGGCTAACAAATAGAAAGATGGATCAGTGGAAGAGAGTAGACATACAATTTGTTGTTTGTCCTTTGTTGTCAAAGAGGACCATGACAATCAGGGAGGTGATGCCATGATATGCAAATGAATTGGATTTAAGTGAGGGAGGACTGTGGAAAGAAAGAAAAAGAGAGAAGAGAGAGAAAGGAAGGAAGGAAAGAGAAAAAGAAAGAAGGAGAGAAAGAAGGAAAGAGAAAGAAAGGAGAAGAGAAAAAAGAAAGAAAGAAAAAGAGAGAGAGAAAAAGGAGAGAAAGAAAGAAGGAAAGAGAGAAAGAAAAAGGAAGAAGGAAGAAAGAAAGAAAGAGTGGTGTTGCCCAACTCACCACTTCCACTTGGGTTCCCAGTGGGGCACCTCCTATTTTCTATTCTCAGAGGTTGTTATTTGTCCTTCATTCTCAAAGAGGACCATGACATCAGGAAGGTGATATGGTGACATGCAAATGAATTGGATTTAAGCGAGGGAGGGCTGTGCAAAGTCTCACTTTCTCCTCCAGAGCCATCTGGGTCCAGTGGTGAGATATCAATCAGGACTTAGACATACAACACACAGTAGTAAATGATTATAGTAACCTTGTGATTGATGATAGTAAAAATTTAAGCTTTTGGGATAAGAATTCACTATTTGGTAAAAATTGTTGGGAGAATTGGAAAACAGTCTGGCAGAAATTGGGCATAGACCAATGTCTTAAATGGGTAGTAAGAGCTTATTTTTAAAAATATTTATTTTTAGTTTTCAACATTCACTTCCATTAGATTTTGAGTTTTGAATTTTCTCCCCTATCCTCTCCTCCTCCCCAAGACAGCATGTAATCTGATATAGGCTCTACTTATACATTCATATTAAACATATTTTCACGTTAGCCATGATGTAAAGAAGAATTAGAACTGATGAGGTCTAGAGGTTTAGGGGTTCTGGGACCCCAAGATCACCATAAGCAGACCCTGCCTGAATGAATTCAGCCCAAATCTTCTTTCAGCCAGAGAAAAAGTTTATTAGAGATAAACCATACTTAAGGAATCTGAACATTAGTGATGCCCTTAAAGACTAGAGGGCACGAAAAAGTCTCAGCTTTTGAATGGGGGCCAGGGTGGTTTGGGTCACCAGAGTTGGGGCTGCGAAAAAGGTCTAGGTGAGAATTCCCATTGGAATGCCTAAGAGATTGAATAGACAATTGGAATAGATAATGAAACTGGGATGGAAATGTCTGGGAGGTTGAATAAGAATAGATAATGAAGGTAGGAAGAAGTTTGAAAGGCAAAAGGTGGGGCTAGGGTTTTCAAAAGGAGATAGAGTAGATAAGGAAAAGCCATTGAGTGGAATATGGGTAACCTTTGAGACCTGAGTGAGGTCAAGAAAAGTTTAAGGTTTTTCTGGAGCCTGTAGACAAATAGGAGCCACATTCTTTCTGAGGAAAGGGCAAAGGTCTCAGCTTGGGCCCATACTCCATCAGAACTAATAGGAGAAATCACAGGAAAGATGAAACAAAACAACAAAAGAAAAGGAGACCAAATAGTATGCTTCCATCTGCATTCAGACTCCAAAGTTCTTTCTCTGGATATGAACAGCATTTTCTATCATGAGTCTTTGGAGTTGTCTTAGATCCTTGCATTGCTGAGAAGAACTAAGGCTATCAAGGTCAGTCATCATACAATGTTGCTGTTACTGTGTACAGTGTTCTGGTTCTGCTCACTTCACTCAGCATCAGGTCATATAAGGCTTTCCAGGTTTTTCTGAAGTCTGCTTGCTCATCATTTCTTTATTTTTTTAACTAACTTATTTTGATTTATCACCGATCACTTCCATAAGCTTTTGGGTTTTAAATTTTTCTCCCCCTTCCTCCTCACCTCCCTTCCCAAGATGGCTTGAAATCTACTATAGGCTATACATATATATTCCTATTAAATATATTTTCACATTAGTCATGTTGTAAGGAAGAATTAGAA
>NW_020954802.1:254303-254746 GCF_900497805.2 Vombatus ursinus
ACTGAGAAGGGTTTAAGTCTATCAACATTAGTACCTAATTGATTATGTTATTCCCTTCTTGAGCCAAATCTGATGAGAGTAAGGTTCAAACAATGCTCATCTACCTCCCTTCTTTCCCTCTGCTATAATAGATTTTTGTGCCTTTTCCTGTGATGTAACTTACCCTTGTCTGCCTCCTCCTTTCCTTTTTTCTCAGCACATTTTCTTAGTTAGATCAGATTGATTCACTTACTTAGATCCATTTGACCCACTTGATTTGATTTTTTTCATCATTACATCAAAGTCAATTTATACCCACCCCCTTTATGTATACCCCTTTAACATGGTGTAATAACAATACAGTTCTCAAGGATTACAAGTGTCATCTTCCCTTGTAGAGATATAAACAGTTTGCCCTTATTAATAACACGTTGTTTCTTTCTGTCCCATTTACCTTTTTATGT
>NW_020954802.1:254910-265658 GCF_900497805.2 Vombatus ursinus
CATAGACCAATATCTTACACCATTTAGATATAAAGGGAGATATCAGAAGAAAATTAGAAGAACATGGAACATATTACCTATCAAATTCATGAATAGGAGAAGAATTTATAAATAAACAAGAGATAGAGAACATTATAAGATGTAAAATGGGTAATTTTGATTACATTAAATTTTAAAAGTTTTGTACAAATAAAACCAATGTAGCCAAGATTAGAAGGAAAGCAGAAAATTAGGGGGAAATTTTTATAGACAGTTTCTCAGATAAAGGTCTCATATCACAAATACATAAAGAACTTCATCAAATTTATAAAAATATGTCATTCCCCAAATGATAAGTGGTTAAAAGATATGAACAAGGGAGTTTTCTGATAAAGAAATAAAAACAATTTATAGGTATGTAAAAATGCTCTAAATCATTATTGATTAGAGAAATATAAATTAAAACAACTTTGAGGTGTCATATCACACCTATCAGATTGGCTAAAATAATAGAAAAGGAAAATGATTAATGTTGTAGGATATGTAGAAAAATTGAGATGCTAATATACTGTTGGTGGAACTGTGAACTGTTCCAATCATTTTGGAGAACAATTTGGAATTATGCCAAAGAGTTACAAAATTGTGTTTACCCTTTGACTCAGCAATACCACTTCTAGGTGTTTTCCCAAGGTGATCAGGGAAAAAGGAAAAAAAACTATATGTTCTAAAATATATATAGCAGCTCTCTTTGCGGTGTCAAAGAACTGCAAAATGAGGGAACGCCTGTCAATTGGGTAATGACTGAACAAGTTGTGGTATATGATTGTGATGAAATACTACTGAGCTGTAAGAGATTATGAGCTCGATGATCTTAGAAAAACATGGAAAGACTTGCATGAAATAATGAAATGTAAAATGAGCAAAACCAAGAGAATGTTGTATACGGTAAAAGCAATATTGTTCAAAGAACAACTGTGAATGACTAAATTATTCTGAATATTATGCTCAAATCAGCTACAAAGGATTCATGAAGGAAGATGCAAGATGCGATCCACTTCCAGAGAAAGAACTTATAAATAAAAGTATGCATAGTATGGTTTTACATATATGTATATTATGTGTATATATATGCATGTGTGTATGTAAATCTATGTATATATCTGTATCAAATGGTGACCTCTAGTTCAGGGTAGGGAATGAGAGAGGGAGACAGTTTGGAACTTACAATGTAACAAAAAAATAAATTTTTAAAAATTGTTTTTAGTTGTATATCTTGGTGAAACAGTATGTTGTGGGAGGAGATAGCTGATCTGGGAATCGGGGAAACCTCAGTTTATGTCCTGCCTCTGACATCCTGGCTATGTGACCTTGTACAAATTACTTAACTTCTCAGTGCCCCAAATAACTCTCCAACACTAAAAGTTACAAAGTGTGCATCGACTTGCATTGTAAAGGGAGTTAGGAGTCACTGATCTCAAATCTGATCAGAAATTAGTATATTTTGTAAATACTTTTCCATGCACGCACTTCTCACCAATAGAATATGTTTCTGGTAGGCAAGAACGTTTTCTTTCTCATCTTGGTTATGAGGATGGGATCTAGACCCCAAAAAGGAAAAACCCTGGACTTTCCCACATGGCCAAATCTCTGGCATTTGCCTGAGGCTATAATCCCTTCAACTGGCCTTTCATTGTGGCTACACCCAATCTCTTGTTACCCTTAATCTAGCCTGGCCCTCCATGGTCTTAGGTCCCTGGCATTCTATCACCTAACAGTCTCTCACCACCCCCCCAGACTACTTGGCCACTCCTAGTTTTCTCCCACAGTCTTTCTGTATATAAGGTCCATCTTATCTCCACTGAGGTGCTCAGATTCTTATAATCTAGCCAATAGTTTACTAATCTTCAGACTCCTGAAGAGTCTGCCCAATATGACGGATGTTCTAATAAACCTTGCTGAAAGAAATCTTGAGTCGAATTCTTTTGGGCAGGACCTGTGTGTTGTGATTTTGGGGTCCTGGTGATGGGGTTGGGATCTGGTCCCAGAAAGGAAAAACCCTGGACTTTCCCTCTTGGCCAAATCTCTGTCTTTCACCTGAGGCTATGATCCCATCAACTGGCCTTTCATTGTGGCTATGCCCAATCTCCTAATTCTGTTAACCTAGCCTGGCCTTCCTTTGTTTTACCTCCCCATGTATGGCCCCCTGCCATTTCCCACCCTTAATCCTAGCTAGGTTCCATTCTCCTTTGGCCACGAGGTCCAGGTCCTAGGAATTCTGTTCACCCCAGCTTACTGGCCACTCCTAGGTCCCTCCCACAGTCTTTCTGTATATAAGGTCCACCTTGTCTCCATTAAGAGGCTATGACTCTTATAGTCTAGCCAATAATTTACTAACATTCAGACTCCTTAAGAATCTGCCCAAATATGATGGATGTTCTAATAAACCTTGTCTTTGGCTGAAAGAAAATTTGGGTCAAATTCTTTCGGGCATGACTGGCGTGTTATGACATTAGGGTCCCAGCACCCCTGAACCTCTAAACCTCAAAATTGGTATCTTCAGATGCTGCCCCAGTCCTTGTTGGCCTGAATGAAATGTAAAGTCCCCAGTATGGAGAGCCTGGACTTTACTTAGCGCCTTGCAGCCTTCACCTGGCACAGAGGGAAGGCAGCCCAGACCAAAGACAGAGGATAGAAAAAAATGGCAGGGCCCTCACTGCCATCTCCCTCAGGGTTCTGCCCCATCTTGGTGACATGTCAAAGGAAGGATGTAACATCAGTTACCTTCTGTTGGAGGATTCCCAGTTCTTCTTGCCATTCAGTTTTCCGGGAACTCTATTACCCATCCACCTCCAGGCATTCCCCCTCCAAAACCTGGCCCCAGGGGACTGAAATCCAGAAGACAAAGCTCCCCATTATTCTATTATTATTCATTTATCCCCAGTGATCCAGCTGAAGAGCCCGTGAGAACCCAAAGAGGACATTTGCATACACATACACACAAAATGAATGAATGAAAAACCATGAATTAAGTATTTATTAGGTGCTAAGCACTATGCTAAGGGCTGAGGAGAAAAATACAAAAGCTGCACAGTCCCTGCTCTCTAGGAACTTGTATTCTAACTGAGGAAATCAATCTACTAGAGGGAATAGATCCTCCAAGGAGGAGGATCTTGATCCAGAAATTGGGAAGTTGATTGACACACCCTATCCAGGAACAATAGCTGAGTTGATCTGATTGTGATTCACTACTCCAGAACTGGAGAGTTGGGGGTGGAGTGAGAGTGGGAGAAAGAAGTTGATGAGGAGGCTACAGCTGGGGTTAGAAAAGAGAAAAGTCTCACACACACACTCACACTGCCACCACCTCCAATGATCACATCCTCTCTCTTTTTTTTTTTTTTTTAATAATTTTATTTCCTTGATGAAATGGCAAATGCTAGGGCTAGGGCTTCTAGGGACAGGAAGGACCACAGTCAGACAAACAGACAGACATGCCCTGGGCCAGAAGGAAGAGGGAAAGGGATCCCCATTCATGGAGGCAATGAATTTTGAGCTAGGCAGAACTCTAATAGACCAACTGAGTCCATCGCCATCCATGTTAACTGGTAGAGAAAGGGAGGCTCTGAATGTGAAAATAGCTCACCCAAGAGCCCAAAAGCCTCTCTGGGATTTTTAGTCTCCCTCATTGATCTTTCCCCATCCCCACTTTCCTCTTCACTGCCTCCCCTATGAAAGGGTTGAGTCCCTTTCAGAGGAACTAAGAAAATCCCAGGCCCAGCCCCCACGCCCTCATGGGGAGCAGGATGAGAGCAGTAGTCAAACTTCTAGTTCAAGTCCCTTCTTCCTTCCAGCTTCCCAGGCTACACTTTCACTGGAACTTCCTCAACATTCACCCCCGCCCCCCTGCAGCACCAGTGTCTCCCCTCAAGCCAGAGGGATCCCCTAGACCCCCCCCCACCTCCAGCCCCCAGGCCTCCATACACACACACAGACACATCCAGACAATCCAGTCCAAACTATGAGACCCAGTGATTGAGGGGGTGATTGAGGGTGCCAGGCACAGATAGTTGTGACTGGGGGAGGGGGGAAGAGGGGAAAGAAGGAGGAGGGTACTCAGGGCACAGGCAGGAAAGAAATTGATAGCAACATCCATGAGAGTTAAAGAGCGGGCTCCTCTTCCAGCACTTCCAGCTTCAGGTGAAGGGATTTCTGAATTGGTGAATTAGAGAAAGAAAACTAAGGCTCAGAATCCTGCTCCACTTTTCCTAGCTCCCTGACAACTACCACCCCTCCTCCAATTCTGCCTGAAGGCTCTATTGGAATGCTGTGGCTCAGGGACAGCTAGGTGGCACAGTGGATAGAGCACCAGCCCTGAGGTCAGGAGGACCTGAGTTCAAATCCGGCCTCAGACCAAATACTTGACGTGGACTAGCTGTGTGACCTTGGGCAAGTCACTTAACCCCGATTGCCTCACCAAAAAAAAAAAAAAAAAAAAAAAAAAGGAATGCTGTGGCTCCCTATTATCTACAGTATCAAATTCAAACTTCTCAGCCTGACATTCAAAGGGAGATCTCTGGCCCCACCCTCCTCCTCCAACCTTTACTCCCTTCTCCCCTTCATTTGCACACTGCTTAACAAAGTTCCTTCCTACCTGAAGCTTTGCCCCCTGCCTGGAGTGTCCCCCTCTCCCATCCAGAATTGTCCAGCTTAAGTGCCACCTTGTCCAGGAAGCCTTTCTTGCCCTGCCCCTGCCACCCCCAAGTGACCACTACAGGCCTCAGTGTTTGTGTGGCTTAGGACCCTTCCTGCTCCGGGCTCCCCAACCAGGCTGAGGGAACATACCTTGATGAATGAGTGGCCGGTTGGCATGAGGCATCATCACTTTTTCTGCTGTCCTCCCTCATCCCCATCTGCCTCAGTGCTCTGTCCCATCTTGGTGATGTGCCGAAGAAAGGACGTGGCATTGATTGCCCTCTGGAGTGTAGTAGAGTAGCTATCAGTCTTGTTTTGCCCTTGCCCTTCTTCCCAATCTGTCTCAGGGTCCACAAGTCCCTTCTACCCCCAAATCTGTCCAGAAGGAAAACATTTCCCTCAACCCACCCGTGGCCCAGAGAGGATCACTAAGGAGCAGAGCCTAAAAGCTGGGCCTAGAGCCATTCAATCTTTGAAGAAGTCACCCTCTCTGGCCTCCTCTAATCTTACCTTCCAGTGGGTCCGAGCAAAATTCTTCTGGATCTGCTCACTGACAGAACTGAGAATGTTCTTGTCCAGGGCTGTGTCCCCAGAGATCCTAGGCACAGGGAGAGGAATCCAGAGGGTCAGGGGCGGTGGGGGGGGGGAGGCAGGGAGAGGGGGCCACCCACCCACTACCAAAGGTGCTTACCAAAGATGCTGCAAGGCTTGCTTGCAGCTGAACCGCCTCTCAGGGTCTCTCTCCAAGAGGTGTCGAATGAAATCTTTGGCTGGGAGTTAGAAAGTCCCTAGTTAGGGAATGTTCCTCTGTCCATAGTGACCTCCTCCACCCCCTCCACCCTCAGCAAGACCCCGGGGTACAGACTCTATCATCCCAGGGCCAGGAGTTGCTGAAAACTCACCCGATTCAGAGATGTCATCCCAATATGGGGAATCAAACTCATAGTTGGCTTTCAGGATCTGACTGAAGAGTTCCGAGTCGTTCTCATCATAGAACGGGGGGTAGCCACACAGACTGGGGGGACCATGGGGAATAGAGCAGTGTGGGACAGGAAAAATACAAGGCAGATTAGGAGATAAATGAGAGAGAGAGAATGGGAGGAGAGGCAGAACTACCAGCCTGTTCAGGGTCCCACCTCCCAATCCTCTAAGCTTTAACCCATCCCCAGGCTTAGCCTCAGCTCCCAGCTCCCCACCTTTTGAAGGGTTAGGGTTAGGTATCTTAGGTATCTCCTCTCCACACCCCCCCCCCAGAAGGGGCCTCCAAGCTGAGGGGTAGACAGCTAGAACAACCAGTTGCCCATCTCTAGTAACTCACAGGATATAGGAGATGACCCCCAGGGCCCAGACATCTACAGCCTTCCCATAGGGCTTCTGTTCCAGGAGTTCAGGGGCTGGGAGCCAAGCACCCAGATACAGAGAAAGACAGACAGACAGACAGACACACACAGAGAAACACAGGTATGCAAGCACACAGAAGACACAGGTATATAGGGCTCAAGAGGCAGAAAATATAGGCCCCTTGGCACCACCCTCTGCCAGCCTCGACCCACAGAGGAGAGCATTCCACGTGACCATGGGCATGCAAGGAACTGTGCATTTGGATCCTAGGCCAGCCCTCTCTGCTCCCTTTTTAAAAATCCCTTCCCCATTCAACAACCCACTGGCACCTGCCATGTCATCGGATACCGCCCACCAATGCCCACAGGCCTTGGCCCTCACCAACATAGCCTGGGGTCCCACAGGCAGTGCCCAAGACGTTGCTCTCCTGGATCTTGGACAGGCCAAAGTCAGAAATCATGATCTTAGAATCCTCAAAGGGGGTGGCATACAGAAGATTCTCAGGCTGGAGAGAACACAGAGGTCAGGAGGAGACAGAGGAGCCCTAACCCAGGTAGGGGCGGCGGGAGGGATGGGGTAGAGAGAGGGAAGACGTCTAGCTGAGAGGAAGAAAGGGAGTTTGGAGAAGAAGGGCAGTGTTGAAATATGAGGGGGTCCAGGGCTCTGGCTAGGCCCCTGGGAGCTTCAGTCCCTGATTTGGGGGCAACGCAGGTCCCAGGTCTAGGCAGGGAGTTTGGGCCTGGGGGAAGGAGATCCAAGGCCTAGGCTCTGAGGAATCATCCCTAGCTCTGCCTCCCAAGATTTCTAGGCTCCCTAGGAGCAGTTCAGATGGCCTGCTGTCTCCAAGGAGCTGAGACAGGGCTGTCCCAATCACAGGCCAGATGGGCCTTGATTCGGCTATGGAGGGTGAGTTTGGCCCCCGGGGGGAAAGTTAGCTCAGGGCTCCCCATGCTGATTCAGCTCTAGTACTTTTAAGTCACGGTGCACGATGTCCAGGCTGTGTAAGTAGGAGACAGCTCCCAAGACCTGCCCCACCAGGTGACTGGCATCCTTCTCTGTGTAAGAGCCTCGTTCCATGATACGTTCAAACAGTTCCCCCCCTGTCACCCTGGAGAGAAGGGAGCATAGGGGCTTACACTTCTCCCCCCTTCCCCAGGCAGCAGCCCACCTCCCTCCAATAGAACAGAAGCTACTTGAAGACAAAGTCTGTTTCATTTTTGCACTTAGCATAACATCTGACATGCAGGAAATACCTCATCAATGCTGAATTTGGTTCAGGTACCATCTGGGGACTCCCCTCTCCTGATCCCCAGTGGAGCCACGTCCTCCCCACCCCCTCCAGTGCCCCGTCCCCCCTCTCCTGATCCCCAGTAGGGCCACCCCCTCCAGTGCCCCATCCCCCTCACAGTTCCATGGCCAGGTAGAGATGGGAGCTGCTCTCATGGACATCTTCAAGAGCCACAATGTTGGGGTGACTGACTCTAGAACAGCAGCAAATGTTTACTGTGAGGGGGGAGCTTCAGGGGGGTGAGGGGATTGGGGCTGGGGAGGACAGAGAAGGGTACAGGGAGGAGGAACATTTCAAGACCTACAGAGACCCACATATACACAGACACTGCTATACACAAACGCAGAGGGACACACCCCAACACACACACACACACAAACACACAAACTCAACATTTAGTGAGATTTTATCAAATGCCCCTGCTTGATGCACTGTGCTAGGCATTGGAGTCACAAAAACAAACAATGATTATTTGTGTGTCATTCTCAGATAAATAAATATATACAGAGCAAAATTATTAAGTTGATCTTTAGTGCCCTAGATTGCTCCTTTTCCCCAGTGAGCCCAGAATCATGAGATCATAGATTTAAACCTGGAAGGCGAATGAGAATTCATCTAGACTTTATCTCCTCACTTTATTTTTTTTTAAGATTTTTTTTTTTTTTTGGCTAGGCAATAGGGTTAAGTGACTTGCCCAGGGTCACACAGCTAGTGTCAAGTGTCTGGTCTGAGATCACATAGGAACTCAGGTCCTCCTGACTCCAGGACCAGTACTCAATCCACAGCAGCCACTCAGCTGCCCCCATCCCCTCACTTTAACAAAGAAGGACACAGACCCAGAAGAGAAGAAAGGACTTGTCCAAGGTCACCTATATAGGAAGTGACAAGGCTAGAATATAAACCTAGGTCCACTGACTCCCCAAATAGTGCTCTTTCCACTATATCATGCTGTTCTATTCCTCTCCCTCACTCTGTTGCCCCTTTCCCCAACACAACCTCTTCTTAGAAAAAGGCGTGAGGGGGCAGCTAGGTGGTGCAGTGGATAGAGCACCATCCCTGGATTCAGGAGGACCTGAGTTCAAATCCAGCCTCAGACACATAACACTTACTAGCTATGTGACCCTGGGCAAGTCACTTAACCCTATTGCCTAGCCAAAAAAAAAAAGAAAAGAAAAAGAAAAAGGCATGAGATGCCAGTGGTTGATGGGGCCTAAGGCACAACTTCTACAAAGGGACTGTTGCATCTTAACAAGGGATGGCTTTTCACCAAAGGAATGACTATCTAACGGTAATATTTCAGGCATCAGCTCCCATGGGTTTGACTATGATTTTTATACAGATGACTGTGTCACCAACTGCCAACTAAACATTTCTACTTAGACATCCCATAAGCACCTCAAACTCAACATGTCCCAAACTGAATTCATTCTCTTCCCCTCAAATCCACCTGTCTTTGTAAGTTCCCTATTTCTATCTGGGGCACTACCATCCTTCTAGTCACCCAGGTTCAAAACCTTGGGGTCATCCTCTACTCAGTTGTTTCAGTCGTGTCTGACTTTCTATGACTCCATTTGGAGTTTTCTTGGCAAAAATGCTGGAGTAGTTTGCCATTTCCTTCTCCAGCTCATTTTACAGATGAGGAAACTGAGGCAGACAGGATTAAGTGATTTACCCAGGGTCACATAGCTCATAAAGGTCTGAGACTAGAATTGAACTCATGAAGATGAATCTTCCTGAATCCAGGCCCAGCGCTCTATCCACTGCAGCGTCACCTAGCTCATCCTCCACCCCTCAGTCCATTTTCCAACTCTTGTCAATTTTACTGCCACAATATATCTCCAACCTTACTCCTTTTTTTTTTTAGTCTCACAGCTACCAACTTAGTCCAGGCCCCAGATTGGTCCATCTCCTGGCTAGATTATTGCCATAGTCTCCTAACTGGCCTCTCTGCTTCTAGTTTTGCCCATCTCTAACCCATCCTCCACATGGCTTCCAAAGTGATATTTCTAACACATAGGTCATGCCACTTGCCCTACTCAAGAAACCCAGTGTAGGGGAAAGGAATTGTCCAAGGTCACCCATATAGGAAGTGCTTATTGCTTTGATGAGAAAAATCCTAACTCTTTGGTTTGGTCCTTCATGATCTAGGGCCTCCCAACCCTCTCTCTCTCTCTTTTTTTTTTTAAAGGCAATTGGGGTTAAGTTACTTGCCCAGCTAGTAAGTGTCAAGTGTTTGGTCTGAGGCTGGATTTGAACTCAGCTCCTCCTGACTTCAGGGCTGGTGCTCTATCCACTGTAGCGCCAGCTAGCTGGCCCCTCCCAACCCTCTCTGGGCTTACTAAACAGTCTCATTGACACTGGCTCTTTTCTAGCAAATTGGCCTGCTGTCCTCTAAACCCAGACATTTCATCTGCCATCACTGCGACTACAGGAAGAGTCTATCCTGATTCCCCAAACTGCTAGTGACCCTCAAAAAATTACTTTGCAAAAAAAAAAAATTATTTGCATATATTTTATATTTAATTGGAGAATGTAAGCTGTTTGCACCCTCAGCACTTACCTGTCACATAATAGATGCCCATACAAAATGTTTGTTGTCCAAATGGGGGATGATTATAGGTTTCCTTCTCAGAGCCCCCCTAAATCAATGCATGCTCTAACCCTGGACAGGGATGCATAGTTATACATAGTATACACGTATATGTGTGCATGAGCGTGGGGGGAAGGTTATGGTGAGGAAGTGGGGGGATTGATCAGGGAGAATTCTCTGCTCAACTCCATGAGCCCACAGGACAAGGAACCTTTGTGAGGACTCTGTCTTCCTACAAAGGATATGGCCATGGGCTGGGAGCCCCTTGAGGGACACTGCAGGTAAGACCCTCTCCTGAAATCTCTTCACCTGGGGAGAAATTGATCAGCTCCTGGATGGGAGATGAATTGTCCAGCTCTATTCATTCAAGCCAATTTGTTCATTCCCAAAAATGAGACTTCAGGGTTTGTCTCTTTCTCAATGTGGTCATCAGATCCTAAGATCCCAACTCTAGAGCTTGCAAAGACCAACTCTCTCATTTGACAGAGGAAGAAACTGAGGCCCAGGGAGGGGAGACAACTTGGCCACAGTCACACAGTTATTGGGATGGCCACAGGATATGGGCCGTACTCTATTCAGGGTCCTAGACAGAACCCCCCAATCCCACCCCCACCCCTGCCACCCCAGCCTGTAAGCTCAGTGTGCTAACCTTGAATACACAGAGCCCCCTCTCAGGCCTCCTTGGCAGGAAGACCAGAAGCCAGGAAATATTTGACCTAGGCAGAAAATAACCAGGCCCCAGGAGAAATGGGCTGCACCCTCCTCTCATTTCCCACCCCCCCTCCCCTTCCTTTTCTCCTCCTCCCCTGCTTACCCATCCTTCTCTTCCCTCCTTCCTCTCATCCCCCTCCTTCTCCC
>NW_020954802.1:265828-266860 GCF_900497805.2 Vombatus ursinus
TTTCTCTCCTTTCTTTTCTCCCCATTACAGCACACACACACACAGAGTATGACACACTCAACATTAGACACACACACAAGTGCAAGGGACAGGGTGGTGTGGGGCCACTCAGAGCTGGGCTGGAAAGCCTCTTGGGAGGGCAGTGAAGATCTTCCCACCGACTCCCACTCCCTCCCACTATACATCCAGGTGTACCCCAATCATCCCCTTATCCTACCACCTCCTTACTTCTTGAGAACAGCGATCTCATTCTCTACAGCTACTTCCTTCCCCCTCAGAGCCTTCTTCGGGATACACTTGAGAGCCACCAGTCTCTTGGAGGATCGATTCTGGGCCAGAAACACCTCCGAGAATGCTCCCCTGTGGAAAAAGAAAGGTCCAGGAGGTAAGGGGCTACATCTCGATGGGACCATTGACAGGCCAGGTGCAAAGCCTGCTGGCTGCACTCACAACTCAGGGACACTGACACCCTGGGGAAGAGATGGCCTAGTATAATTGAAAGGAATTGAGTCCAAATCTAATCTCTGCTACCTGTAGGAGCCTGGACAAGTCCTTTTACCTTCCTGGGCCTCAATTTCCTACTCTGTCAAATGAGGAGGTCAGATTTGATGGCCTCTGAGGCCCCATCATCTTTAGATCTAGGTGGGATACTATGTGTGACTGAGCAAGTTATTTCCTCTCAGTGAGCCTCAGCTTGTACCCTTGTAATATGAAGGGATTGGATTAGATGATCTCTAAGGTACCACTTGGTTCTATCTAGAACTCCAAACACCCCTGACCCTACCAGGGCACAGTGCCCAGCCCATTGCTTAGTTGAGAGCATCTCAAAACAAAGACGGTACTAGCTGTGTGACCTTGGGCAAGTCAATTAACCCCACTGCCTCACTAAAAAAAAAAAAACAAAAAAAAACAAAAAACAAAGACAGAAAGGCATCAGATGGGCCCCAATTATGTTTGTTTGGGGTTTTTTTGTTTTGTTTTTTGCATGAGGCAATTGGGGTTAAGTGACTTGCCCAGGGTCACACAGCTAGT
>NW_020954802.1:266914-330537 GCF_900497805.2 Vombatus ursinus
GTCTTGGGCCCCAGTTATGTAAGAGAGAAGTAGGAACCCTAGCCCTTACCTTCTCCCCATCCAAAGAACCCCATGCCTCTGGTGCCAAGGCAGAGGCAGAGAGATGAGAAGGGCCTTAAGACAGAGAGAGACTCAGAGAAACAGGGGATTTTGAGGAGGAGCTGTGGAAATGCCCATGCACTGAGTCATTGGTAGAGGGAGGATATCTCAGAGAAAGGGTCAGTAAAGATCAAGGTAGTCATCCCACCCCCACCTGCCATCACTCACGCCCCAAGTTTCTCTCTGATGTCATAGATTTTGCCAATATCGTCGGTCCTCTTCTTCCAGCCTGAACCCAGCAGCATGTCTGGGGAAATAGAGGGGCTGAGCTGGCCTGGGGGCAGAATGTGAAGAAATAGGATTGAAAGAGCATGTCCCAGCTGATCTCCCCCTTCATGTCCTCCCCCCACAGAGGGTCCAGGGACACCCCTCCCCATATCCCATAAATCCCAGCCCCCCAAGGGGTGAGGATGCATTCAGTGCTGGGAGACATGATGCCTGAGTCTGGACAGAGGCAGGGTGGGGAAAGCTACATCACCAGTGTCTGATGCTGCCACAAAATCTAGACACACACACACCATGAATGCAAGAATGCGCATGAACACACACACACACACACACACACACCATGAATGCAAAAATGCGTATGAACACACACACACACCAAATGCAAGAATGCGCATGAACACACACACACACACATACACACACACTGCAAAAATGAGAGAGTGGCTACCTTCCAGCTTTAACATTTTATGATTCTGTGGTTCCATCCTCAAACATACATCCACACAGCACTGTACATCAGCATATATATAACAGAAACAGTGTACAGTCCAACTGAAATCTACCACCTACATAAGCCCTCAGCTGAACACTCAAAATACATACACACACACACACACACACACACACACACACTTGCCCAATCTCCAGACTGCTCTGATAGCAGGAGGGAGATATAGCATCAGTATTGTGCCCTGCCCTTCCCCATCCCTGCCCCCACATCTACTCCTACCCTCCCCAAACACACACACATATACACCTACCTTAATTTCAATTCTGGGTCAGAAGGTTCCTTAGAACCAGGACAGCACCCTTGCCCCACTCTGCTCCACTCTGCTTGGAATCCCAGGGAAGGGAGGGAGGCCAGATTGATTAGGGGAAGCAGGGGAGGGGGAGGGGATGGAGGAGTGCCAGCTCTGTGTGTGTGTGTGTGTGTATGTGTGTGTGTGTGTGTAGGTCTGCCGCTCTGCCTGCCCACCTGCAGCTCTGCGGGGAAAGCTAGTGGTCTTCTGGGTGACCAGTGAGAGAGCGATGACTCCTGCTTGCCTGTATCTCTGGAGCATCCAGGTGTGTCTGCATTGAAAGGGGAGGGGGGAGAGGGCGGAGAAGGGATTGGTGGTCAGGTGTATCTGTGCGGATGCTCTAATGCCTCTGTATACCTGCTCCTCTGTGATGGTGTGTGTGTGTGTGTGTGTGTGTGTGTGTGTGTGTGTGTGTGGTGTATCTATCGTGAGTAACTGGGGGGGGGGAGGCTGCCTTACCTTTCTCCAGCAACTTTCCCTCCAGCCTTGCTGTTCTCTCCCAGCCAAGCCTTCTCCCTCCTCATTCACTCCCTCCTTTTCACTCCCTTCCCCCTGCCCATCCCTGCCTGCCTCCCCATTCTCCCTCCCTCCCTCTCTCCCTCCCTCCCTCTTTTCCTCCCTCCACTTCTCCTTGTAAGGACATCTAGAGAATCCTCCCAGAAGTCTGCAGCACTATAGAGAGGGAGCCCCCCAGCTCTCAGGGTGGATAGGAAGGGGAGGGGAGGCGGGTCTAGCCTCTAAGGGATGCCCCTGCCCACCGCCCGAGAGCCAGGGTGGGGCTGGGGGAGGATGGTTTGCAGGGATTCTGGCTCCCCCCAAGCCAGAGAGGGGACCCCATGGACTGCTAATCCAGCCTCCTACCCACCTCTCCCAGGCAGAGTCCAGATGGAGCCAGCTGCACCGAGACAGGGGGGAAGGGAGACATAGAGGCATGCCAGGGGAGAGGTGCAAAGATGGAGACTGAGAAAATCAAAGAGGCAGAGACAATTGAGAACGTATATCAGAGATCTCCAGACAAAGGAAGGGAAGGGGAAATAAAAGTACCCCACATCACCAGCCCCCTCCCATTCCCAGGCTCTTTATCTGGCTGAGGGGATTTGAATGGTGCTGAGGGAGAAGGAGGGTCTGGTCTGTGCAGAAAGGATGCAGGGAGGGGCAGGAGAGGACCATGGGGGTGGCTCCAGGTCAGGGGAGATGGTAGTTGCCCGGAGAAATGAGACTGGGTCAGAGAATTCAGATAAATCGCCCAATTTCTCAAGGGAAACACAGAATGGTCCTGCTACCATATTGGCTCAGAATAGAGGTTCTCCAAGCAGGGGTGGTCAGGCCTCTCCTGCAGCTGGGCCTGCGCTGCCCTGACATTTCCAAACCAGCAAAGGGGACCTTGGAAAGGAGGAGGGGAGATTGAAAATTCCACAAAACAAAACAACAACAACCAAAAAATCCCACAAAATCTTCCCCAGAAGAAAAGTCAAGGTCAGCAAAGTGTTCACTAGAGTGCCTTTGCCTTGATACCACCAACACTGTAAAGAGCATCTGGCACATAGTAATCACTTAATACATATTGATCGATTGTACGATTGGATCTGCCTCCAAGCTTGGCAAGCTTTCAGGAGAGGGACAGATCTGCATGTGCTGAGAATCTTTCTAGAGCAAAACCCTGATTACATACAGCCCCTGATCCAAAATATTATATGGCTCCCTACTCTAATAATCCAGACAGGATCTGACCAGACAAGCACAACACACTACTTTAAATGCTACTGAAAATCATGTTAGCTTTTAAGCTATTCCTTTGTTTGGTTTGTATCCCATCATCCTACACAGAGTAGGTACTTACTAAATGTTTATTGTTCTGAGGTTCCACAGGATATCCATTAGATTGGCAAAGCTGACAAAAAATGGAAAATGACAAATGCTGGAGGGTCTGTGACAAAACAGGGTCACTGTAGTACATTGTTGGTGGAACTGACAACTGGTCCAGCTATTTTGGAAAACATTTTAAAACTGTGCCCAAAATGTTATTAAATTATGCACAGCATTTGATCTAGGAATATTAGCCTTATACACCAAAGAGATCAAAGGAAGAGGGATAGGATTTACATGTACAAAAATATTTATAACAGTCCTTTTTGTGGCAGCAAAGAATTGGAAATCAAGGAGGCACCCATCAATTGGGGAAAGGCTGAACAAGTTATGGTACATGAATGTGATAGAATCCTGCTGTGCTGGAAAAAAATGATGAAAGGGATGGTTTCAGAGAAACCTGGGAAGGCTGGTAGGAACTGATACAGAGTGAGTTGAACAGAATCAGGAGAACAATTTATACAGTAACAACAACATTGTAAAAACAAATTAGAAAGATTTAAGAAGTCTGATCAGCATAATGATCAGCCATCATGATTCCAAAGAATCATGATGAAACACGTTACCTACCTTTTGATAGGTGATAGACTCAAGATGCAAAATGAGTCACATTTTTGGACACGGACAGTTGGAGAATTTGTTTTGTTTGACTATGTGTAACTAAAATTCCTTTATCAGATCACGATATTTTATCATTCCATCTTTTCCTCTGCCTTCCAACCCTGTTCTTTGTCTTTGTCCTTTAATCTCTTGGTTCTTTCCTAGGCCATCACCCTACCCTCTGACTACACACACACTCTTTTCCCTTCCCTATCACAACCCTTTAGGGAACCAATTCAACTCTACACTGCTCCACACTTGACTTCCTTGCCTCCTTATGCTATTATTGATCATGCCTTTCCAAACACTAACTTTGAATTACTCCCACCATTCACTGCTTTCATGTCTTTCATTTTCAACATGTTGTTGAATGAAGATGGAGAAAGTCACAAAACTGGGCTTACTGGGTCCCCTACAAGTCTACGTTCCTCCACTGCAGCAAGGCATCCTTTTATACCTGCTTAATTCACTATTCCACACACAACAGAGGCTATTTCAAACTTTTTCATCTCCAAGTCTCCCATGGCTCCCTCAACCCCTCCCTCTCAGCTGAAAACCTTGCCACATACTTCACTGAAAAAAATTAAGGCCACTTCCCAGAGAGCTCCCTCTTCTCCCCTCTCTTTAATTTTACATCACTCAGATGCCTTCTTCTACTCTCCTCCTTCACCATGGTCTCACACAAAGAAGTAGCCTTTTTCCTTGACAAGGCAAACCCCTCTATATGCATAAGTGATCCCACTCTACTCCCATCTTCTTTAGAAGATTACCTCCTTTATCATCTCCATTCTCTCACTAATACTCAGTTACTCCCTGTCTATGACTGCTTCCCTACTTCCTACAAACATGACCATGTTTCCACAATCATTAAAAATCCCTCCCTTGATCCTTCTATCCTGACTTGTTATCATCTCTTCCCTTTTGTAGCTAAACTCCTTGAGAAGGCACCTACAGTAGGTGCCTCTACTTTCTTTCTTCTCACTCTCTTCTTAACTCTCTACAGCCTGGCTTCTGACCTCAACTGAAACTGCTCTCTCCAAAGTTATGAATGATTTTGTAAATGCCAAGTCTAATGGCCTTTTCTCAATCCTCATCCTTCTTGACCTCTCTATATCCTTTGGCACTGTTGATCACTCCCACCTCCTGGATCCTCTCTCCTCTCTACATTTTGGTGACACTGCTTTCTCAAGATTCTCCTCCTATGTGTCTCACTGCTCCTTTTCAGTCCTTTGCTGGATCTTCTGCCAGGTCACAACTACTCACCATGGGTATACACCAAGGGATTCCCTGGGCTCTCTTCTCCCTCTACTGTTTCACTTGGTGATCTCGTTAGTTCTGGTGGGTTCAATTATCACCTCTATGCAGATAATTCTCAGATCTGTTTATCCAGCCCTAACCTGACCTCCAGTCTTGTATCACCAACTCAACATTTATAAAACTAAACTCATTAACTTCCCCCCACCCTTCCTAACTTCCATATAACTATCTTGATCTTCCTTCTCACCATCGTAGCTTTTTATGGTCAGGTTCTTTTTTTGTTGTTGTTGATGGCTCATTTTTCCAGCCTATTTTTTTACTTTGAACTTTATGCTAAACTTGGGTTCTGTTCACTGAGTGTGGGGTAGGGAGAGGCACTGTCCCAAGCTTCAGGCTTTTTTGGACTGCTGTTTTTAGAGCTAGTTCTGGGAGCCTGGAAGTTTCTGGTGGTTTCCAAGGTAGTATGATCTGGGAAGAGGTGTGTTTACTCTCTGTTGGTATGTGCTCTGGTCCTTACCCAGGAAAGGTCCCTGATCCCTTGGGATGGCAATCAATACTGCTCCTCAGGGTCCCTGTTCCCTTGTGACCAAAAGTATTCCTCTCCACCCTTGAACTGTGATCTGGAAGTGGAACTCCATAGGCAATGGAGTTACCAAACAGCATCTGGTCCTGTGTCCAGTGCTAGTAAAGGGGTCTCCTGTAATCTCTTTCTGACCAGTTGCCAGGTCCCCTCACCATTTCTGGCTTGGTCCCACCTCTTCTGTCACCACCACCTGGTCCCACCACTGGTGATTCATCCACCAGTATGTCAGAGATCTCTCCTTGCAACCTCCTAAATTGCTTTGGGCTGGAGGAATGTCTCATTTCAACCTTCTGTTGGCTCTGTCATTCAAGAATTCAATTTGAGATGGTATTTTAAAATTGTTTGGAGGAGAATGTTGGAAGAGCTTGGCTGAGTGCTTTCTCTACTCTGCCATCACCATCCTCCCTGTTACCCAAGCTCAAAATCTGTGTCATCCTTGACTACTCACTCACGCTCAGCCCACATATCTAATCTGTGCTAAACCCTGCCCCTTCTACCTTTCCAACATCTCTCAAGTATGCCCTCTTCTCTCCTCTGACACTGCCACGACCCTGGTACAGGCCCCCATCACTTTAAGCCTAGATCATTGCAATGGCCTGATGGTTGGGCTGCCTGCCTCAAATCTCTCCCCACTCCAATCCCTCCTTCATTCAACTGTTAAACTGATCCTCCTAAAACCCAGGTCTCACCGTATCACCTCCCTCCTCCACTCACTAAATTCCAGGGGCTCCTTAAGAATAAATATAAAATCCTATGTTTGGCTTTTAAAGACTTTCCTTCCTAACCTGGCTGCTTCCTACCTCTCCAGTCTTCTTTCACCTCCCCCCAGCCAATTACTCTGTAATACAGTGACACTGGTCTCCATGGTGTTTCTGGAACATGATACTCCATTTCTCAGCTCTGGGCATTTTCACTGGCTATCCCCCACACCTGGAATGCTCTCCTTCCTCACCTGCACGTCCTTGTTTCCCTGGCTTCCTTCTAGACTTAATTCAAATCCCAGCTACAGGAGGCCTTTGATGGTCTCCCCACTTTCCCCAATTTTCCTCTTTCTCCCCATTAGTGTCTTCCCTCTGAGATTACCTACCACTTACATAGTACAGATTTTACATGTACATAGTTGTTTGCATGTTTGTTTCCCCAATTAGAAGGTGAGATCCTTGAAAGAAGGGATAATGTTTTCCCCTTTCTTTGTTTTCCTGCCCTCCTCTTGCCAAACACACAGCACAGTGGGAAGAACAAGTACTTAGTAAATATTTGTAGACCTCTAGGTCCTCAGGTTCAGCCCTTTGACTGAGTCCAAGTTTTACAAACAAAGGGGATTTGTTCAGTGAAGTTTGGATTCAACCTCAGTTTCCTCAATTGCAAAATGGGTATAATAATAGTACCACAGGATTGTTATGAGGATCAAATGAGATAACATGTGTAAAACACTTTGTTAGTCTTAAAGCACCATACAAACACTAGTTATTATTATTATTATTATTATTGATCACTTTGTTATAAGGGTTCTGTTTTTCTTTCTTTTTTTGTTTAAATGGGGAAGTGTGTATGGTGGGAGAAAAAAATAGATGCCTACTAATTTAAATTTTTAAAAATCCAATTTAAAAAAGCAAATAGTGGTTGAAAAAATATTAATGATGTACTTGGCATTTGGGGCACAAGTTTGCCAGAAACAATTTTTTATAAATTTAACATTATCCTAAATTTAAGCATTTCTAGCTAGATGGCCCAGTGGATAGAGCACCAGCCCTGAAGTCAGGAGGACCTGAGTTCAAATCTAGCCTCAGACCAAACACTTGATACTTACTAGCTGTGGGACCCTGGGCAATTCACTTAATCCCAATTGCCTAAAAACAAAAACAAAAAAAACCTCACTAACTGTGTCCCTGGGCAAGTCGCTTAAAAAAACAAAACAAAACAAACAAACAAAAAAAAACTGTTTGCCTCAGTTTCCACATTTGTAAAATGTGGATAAGGAAAGCACCTACCTCCCAAGGTTGTTGTAAGGATCAATGAGATAATATTTGTAAAGTGCTCCACAAACCTTAAAGTACTACATAAATGCTAACTATGATTATTAGAGAGAGAAATGTCCAAACTGGCATAACTGCTCCATGCCTATAAACATCTCTCTACCCCAAGGTATCTCAAATGAGTTAATATATACAGTAATCTTAAAGAAGAAAAAAAGTCACAATATGTTATACAGGTTAGGGTTACTTTTCTGGAACAATTTTAAAAGCTAGCATTTATATAACATTTTGGGGCTTACAAAGTGTTTTATTCTTTATATTATCTCATTTGATCCTCATGAGAACCCTGGGATGAAGGTGTTTTTCTTATCCCCATTTTATAGATGAGGAAACTGAGGCAGGCCAAGATTAAATGATTTATCCAGGGTCACACAGCTAGGAAGAACTACTCAATCCCTTCCTGGACCACTCCCCCCCCTTTTTTTTGGCTTTTTGCTTTTTGGCTAGGCAATGGGGTTAAGTGACTTGCCCGAGGTCACACAGCTAGTAAGTGTCAAGTGTCTGAGGTTGGATTTGAACTCAGGTCCTCCTGATTCCAAGGCTGGAGCTCTATCCACTGCTCTACCTAACTGCCCCCCACTCCCCTTTTTTCTGAATGGACAAGGGTGGGTCATAGTACCATCCCTTCCAGGGATGGGGAAGATCATGAACTTAACTAGACAAGAGATAGTTCTCCTTTTGTCTTTGAATTCTTACACATTTTCCTAAAGGGACAAGTCTGGAAGGTGTTTTAGACTGAAAAAAAAAATTGTTTCTTGATACCTTCAGTTGAATTAAGAAGGAGGTTTTTAATATGCTTCCACAAAGTATGAAATGGGAAAAATAAATAAATGCTTATTGGATTGACCACCATATCTCAGTGGTGGCCAATGGCATTGGGTTTGAGGTCCATCAAAACTATTTCAGCCAGTGCTTTCTAGTCATACCTCTCTCCTGGCTTCTTACGGTCATGAGCTCTCCAGATCCAGAGGTAGTCTAACCCAGACCCACCATACTGCTCTCTGGCCATCATCATTCTGTGTTCCCACAGAACCAACTTCCTCCCTAGCTCCCCACCTTCCACCCACCTGCTAACTCTGGGAACAGTCATCAACTCCATACCACTATTCCTGGAAAGGATGTGACAATCAATTGCTCTATAGCTCCACTCACTAGCCTCGGGATTTCCCAGACCAAAATATATATCCATGGCCACCACCTCCCTATATGTATTATTTCCATCTATTAGTAATAATATCTAGTATTTCTGTAGCACTTTAAGGTTTGCCAAGCACTTTTATCTCATTTGATCCTCATAACATGGGTAGGGAGACAGGGGAGAGTAGGTGTCATTATTATTCCCATTTTACAGATGAGGAAACTGAGATAGACAGCGGTTAAGTGACTTGCCCAGGATCACACAACTAGTAAACAAGTATCTAAGGCACAACTTGAACTCAGGTCTTCTTGACTCCAAGTTCAGTGCTCTATGCACTATTACTGTCTGCTCTTTGAGGGCAGGGTTTATCCCATTTTTTGTTGTTGTTGTGAAAACCTAAGTATATTTCCCTTAATCCCATCCTGCCCTCCATTATTCTCTCTTTGACCCTGTCCTTCCTTAGAAGTGTTTGCTTCTGATTACCCCCTCCCCCAATCTGCCCTCCCCTCTATCATCCCCCTGCTCTCTTGTCCCCCTTCCCTCCCATTTTCCTATAGGGTAAGATAGATTTCCATACCCAATTGAGTGTGTATGTTATTCCCTCCTTAAACCAAATCCTATGAGAGTAAGATTCACTCATTTCCTCTCACCTTCCCCCATTTCCCCTCCACTGTAAAAGTCTTTTCTTGTCTGTTTTATGTGAGATAATTTACCCCATTCTACCTCTCCCTTTCTCCTCCCAGTATAATCCTCTCTCACCCCTTAATTTTATTCTCCAGATATCACCCCTTCATCTTCAACTCACCCTGTGCCCTCTATCCCATTTAGCTGCATCTGTGGCCCTTAGCACCAAGATTGGCACTTAATAAGCACTTAAGTACTCTTACATTCATTCACCTAGTACCTGTTCAGTTTATTTTTGAACCTTGATTTCATATATATAGCGATGCGATTTAGAGGCTTTTCCTTTCTGGTGCCCAGATCCCAACCCCATCAATAATCCTATATCTGCTCATTGGGCATGCCAGTCAATCAGCTAACATTTATTGTTGTTGTTGTGGTGGCACTTTGCTAAACACTGGGAATAGGAAGAAAAGCAAAATATAATCCTTGCCCTCAAGGGGCTCCAAGTCTAATGAGAAGACAATAAGCAAATGTAAATACAAACAAATTCTATCCAGGATAAATTAGGCAGTAGGCTCAAAGAGAAGGCATGGAGATTAAGAAGGATTAACTGGGAAAGGCATTTTGCAAAAAGGTGAGACTTTAGCTGACACTTTTAAAAGGCCTGGGAAGCCCCGAGGCAGAGATAGAGAGGGAAAACATTCCAAGCTTGGGAGAAGGAAAGCCAATGAGAACACTTGGAATCTAGAGATGCAGTGACTTGTGCTAGGAACAGCACAAGGTCGTTGTCATTGGATCACAGAGCACGTGTGGGGGGGGGGGGGGGCAGTGTAAAAAGTATGGAAGACTAGAAAGGTGCTTTGAATGCCAAACAGGAGTTTATATTTGATCCTGGAGGCAATAATCACTGGAGTTGATTGAAAAGAGGGGTGGTATGGTGAAATTTGTGCTTTAGGAAGATCAATTTGACAGCTGAGTGCAGAATGGACCAGAGTGGGGAGAGCCTTGTGGCAGGCAGACCCACCAGCAGCTATTGCAATAGTCCAGGCATAGTGACTAGTGTCCGCACCAAGAGGGGCAGTGTCAGGGAAGAGAAGGGGCCATATACAAGAAAACTTACAAAGGTAAATTAACACAACTTGATCACTGATTACATATGTGGGATTAGAAGGAGTGACTAGTCAAGGATGTGTCTGACCTCTCACAGAATTTGTTCTAAGAAAAAGACAAACGAATTAAGTCCTGTCCACATTTTTAATTTCTCTCACAAGCTGGCAACATGCTTTGCATGGGAATTACAGTCCAGAACTGGGCCGCCCTAAGGGGGCTAGTCCAGAACTGGCTGATTTGGGAGTTGGGGGTGCCCAGTTTATATATCTTTTTAACTTGGGGCTGATATCACTCCACCTCAGACAGAGGAAATATCTCTTCTATCAGATCACCACCCCACCCCTCCATCATACCAGAAGACTTCCAGACTTGCCCTATCTAGGCAGAAGAATCTGTCTCCACCCAAGCCTGAACAGAACACAATGTAGCTAGATAAAATCAATTCAAGCTTGGGTTTGGTGTCTGACCAGGATAGGAAGATTCCACTCTTTCTCATTATCAGTAATATCTTTCTAAAGTAAGAGACTGAATTTGGAAGGGGGAAGGGGCTGGGGGAGGGGGGGAGGACTCTGAGTCTCTAAGATACTGATTACTAAAATTTAAAATCATTTTTCACAGATGACACCTAGGTTGCAAGCCGGGGTGACTGGTAGGATGGTGGTGATTGGGGCTGGGATCTGGACACCAGAAAGGAAAAGCCCTGGACTTTACCACATGGCCAAATCTCTGGCATTTGCCTGAGGCTATAATCCCGTCAATTGACTTTTCATTGTGGCTGCACCCAATCTCCCAATTCTCTGTTACCATTAACCTAGCCTAGCCCTCCATTGTTTTACCTTCCTATGGCTCCTGGCCACTTCACCCCCTTAATCCTAGCTAGGCTCCATTCTCCCTTGACCACGTGGTCCAGGTCCCTGGCATTCTATTACTTCATAGACTACTTGGCCACTCCCCCTACCATAGTCTTTCTGTATATAAGGTCTATCTTGTCTCCATTAAGATGCTCAGATTCTTATAATCTAGCTAATAGCTCATTAATGTTCAGACTCCTTAAGAGTCTGCCCAATATGGTGGATGTTCTAATAAACCTTGTCTTTGGCTGAAAGAAGGCTCGGGTTGAATTCTTTCGGGCAGGACCTGCATGTCTTGATTTTGGGGTCCCAGCACCTCTAAACCTCAACAGTGGTACTTTGACAGTCATAGAGAAGTCAAGAATGGGGGAAGGTCTGGAGGGAAAGACAATGAGTTTAGTTCTAGACATAGTGAGTTTAAAATATCTATTAGATATCAACTCAAGATATCTATTAAGCATCTGGAGATGTGAGACTGGAAATCAGGTTAAGGCTGGACAAGTGGATCTGAGAGTCATCTGCATAGAGATGATAAATGAAAGCATAGGAACTGATGAGATAAGCAAGTGAAATGTATAAAGGGAGAAAACTCAGGATAGAGCCTTAGGGGGACCCCCACTGTTAGCAGATGGTGATGGTAGATAAAGATCTAACAAATGAGAAGAAGGAACAGCCAGATTGGTAAGTGGAACCAAGAGAGTGCAGTGTCCTAAAAACTTAAGGAGAAAAGAGTGTCAAGAAGAAGGTTATGCAAAGTGTTATAAAAGTTGCAGAAAGGTCAAGAAGGATGAACATGGAGAATAAACTATTAGATTTGGCAATTAAGAGATTAGCAGTTTCTGTTGAATAATAAAGTTGGAAGTTTGACCAAGAAAAGGTTAAGGAGAGAAGAAAAGAAGGCACCAGTTATAGATGACCTTCTCAAGAAGTTCAGCCCCAAGGGCAGCCTGGTGGCTCAGTGGATAGAGCACTGGCTCTGGAGTCAGGAGGACCTGAGTTCAAATCCAGCCTCAGACACTTGACACCCTGGGCAAGTCACTTAACCCCAATTGCTTCATCAAAATTTAAAAAAAAAAGTTCAGCCCCAGAGCCAAGATGACAGAGTAAGAAGTCGCTCTTACCCTCCCTTATTAACCTCTGAAAGCCCAGAAAATATCGCTCCAGGAAAAACCCTGGAACAACGGAACCAGAAGAAAAATGGGGTATAGCAGTCCAATAGCCCAAGGAGTTTTCTCTAGGTAACTAATATTTTCCACTTTATCAAACACTGAGTTATTGAATTCTCTTGTTTCTGAATCTCTCTTATCTAGTCTGTTCTATTAATCTATCTCTCTATTTTTTTAACCAATATTTGATGGTTTTGATGACTAAGGCAATCCTTTTTTACCTCCTTAATTGATTCACTATTCCACTCAGAACAGCAGCTTTTTCAAACCTCCTCAAAACTCTCAGGGTTCTCCCTCCCCTTACCTCTCAGCTGAGAACCTTGCCTCATATTTCACTTTTTTATGAAAAAATGTGAATATTTCACATTCATATTTTCACTTTCACTCATATTTCATTTTTATGAGGCCATTCCTCATAAGCTTCCTTTTCTCTCTTCATCTCCCATCACCATGGTGCCTTCCGCCACCATTTTCTTATTCACTCTTGTCTCAAATAAAGAGGTGGCCCTTCTCCTTGCCAAGGCAAACCCCTCTACATGTATAAGTAATTCCATTTCATACTGTTTTCTCCAGAACATTGCCCCACTATCATCCCTACTCTCTTATTAATTTTCAATCACTCCCTATTTACTGGCTGTTTGCCTAGCATATACAGACTTGGCTATGTCTCTCATCCTCAAGAAACTGTACTTGATCCATCCATTTCCACTAGCTATTATCCTCTTCCCTTTTGGGGCTGAACTTTTTTTTTTTTTAACATGAAAATTTTTTACTATGACAAAGACATCATATAATTATTTATGATCTTGGTCTTTCTTTCTTGCCTTTGTACAAGGCCAGAAGAGAAACATTTGCAACTTTGACAACCTTGAATGGGATTCCAGGAATATCACCAACAGCATGACCTTTTCGACCAAATCCAGCAACCAAAACTTCATCATTTTCCTCAATAAAGTTCAAACAGCCATCATTGGGAACAAAGGCAGTGATTTTTTGCCGTTCTTAATCAGCTGGACTCTCACACACTTCATGACGGCAGAATTGGGCTACTTGGCTTCCACACCAACTTTTTCCAACACAATCCCTTTTGCATGAGATGTTCCTCCAAATAGGTTGGCCTTCAAGGCAGTGCTCAAATGAGCTTTTTTTTTTTTTTTTCTTTCTTTCTTTTTTTTATATATTTTTTTATTTTTAACATGTGTTTTTAAAACTTTGGGTTACAAATTTTCTCCCTTCCTCCCTCCCCACCTACCCTCATTGAAAAGGCAAGCATCTTGATACAGGTTATAGATGTATAGTCATGTAAGACACTTCCATAGTAGTCCTATTGTGAAAACCTAAGTATTATTTCCCTTAATCCCATCTTGCTTTTGACCCTGTCCTTCCTTAGAAGTGTTTGCTTCTGATTACCCACTCCACCAATCTGCCCTCCCCTCTATCATCCCCCTGCTCTCTTGTCCCCCTTCCCTCCTGTTTTCCTATAGGGTAAGATAGATCTCCATACCCAATTGAGTGTGTATGTTATTCCCTCCTTAAGCTAAATCTATGAGAACAAGATTCACTCATTCCCTCATTTCCTCTCACCTTCCCCCATTTCCCCTCCACTGTAAAAGCCTTTTCTTGTCTGTTTCATGTGAGATAATTTACCCCATTCCACTTCTCCCTTTCTCCTCCCAGTATAATCCTCTCTCACCCCTTAATTTTATTTTCCAGACATCACCCCTTCATCTTCAACTCACCCTGTGCCCTCTATCTATCTATACTTACATATAATTTTTTTCCCTCCCACTACCCTAATACTGACAAAGGACTCATGAGTTACAAATATCATCTTTCCCTGCAGGAATGCAAACAGTTCAACCTTAATAAGTCTCTTATGATTTTTCTTTCCTGTTTACCTCTTCCATGTTTCACTTGAGTCTTGTATTTGAAAGTCAAATTTTATATTCAGCTCTGGTCTTTTCCTCAGGAATGCTTGAAAGTCCCCTATTTCATTGAATGACCCTGAAGGATTATACTCAGTTTTGCTGGGTAGGTGATTCTTGGTTGTAGTCCTAATTCCTTTGCCCTCCAGAATATCGTACTCCATGCCCTCTGGACCCTTAATGTAGAAGCTGCTAAATCTTGTGTTATCCTGATTGTGTTTCCACAATACCTGAATTGTTTCCTTCTGGCTGCTTGCAATATCTTCTCCTTGACCTGGGAATTCTGGAATTTGGCTACTACATTCCTAGGAGTTTTCCTTTGGGGATCTCTTTCAGGAGGTGATCGGTGGATTCTTTTCATTTCTATTTTGCCCTCTGGTTCTAAAATATCAGGGCCATTTTCCTTGATAAGTTCTTGAAAGATGATGTCTAGGCTCTTTTTTTGATAATGGCTTTCAGATAGTCCAATAATTTTTAAGTTCTCTCTCCTGGATCTATTTTCCAGGTCAGTTGTTTTTCCAATGAGATATTTCACATTCTCTTCTATTTTTTCATTCTTTTGGATTAGTGTTACAGTGCCTTGATTTCTCAAATTGTCTCTATCTTCCAATTTCTCCATTCTAATTTTTAAGGAAGTATTTTCTTCAGTAAGCTTTTGGACTTCCTTTTCCATTTGGTCAATTTTGCTTTTCAGGGCATCCTCCTCATTGGCTTTTTGGACCTCTTTTGCCATTTGGGTTAGGCTATTTTTTAAGGTGTTATTTTCTTCAGTATTTTTTGGGGTCTCCTTTAGCATCACTCAGTTTTTCCTCTACTTCTCTTACTTGCTTCTCAAAATCTTTTTTGAGCTCTTCCATGGCCTGGGACCAATTCATATTTTTCTTGAAGGCTTTGGATGTAGGAGCTTTGGCTTTGTTGTCTTCTTTTGGTTATATGTTTTGATCTTTGTCATCAAAGTAAGATAATATAGTCTGACTCTTTTTGTGCTGCTTGCTCGTGATCCCAGCCAATTACTTGAGTTATAAACTCTTTGTTAAGGTAGGAGTCTGTTTCCAGTGTGGAGAATGTACTGTCCCAAGCTTCAGGGGTTTTGTGCAGCTGTGTTCAGAGATACTTTTAGGGACCTGTAAATTTTCAGTTCTTCCAAGGTGGTATGATCAAGGGCGAGGTGTTTACTCCTTTCCTGGCCTGTGCTCTGGTCTATGAGCACTCTTTTCTGTCTTGGAACTGTGGGGAGGATTTCCTCTCCACCGCCACTACAAGCTCCACCACACCAGTGCTCCTCCTCGCCCCAGGACCGCCACCCAGAACTGTGACCCAGATCCAAGCACAGGCAAAGCAAGAGAATCCTGCACCAGCAGAGAGATCCCTGCAATACCCCTCGGATCAGTCACTTGATTCCCCCTCAGTCAGTGGGCGGGAAGCTCAGGAGGCAGCTACTGCCCCCGCTGAGCTCGGGGACTGGAGCTGAGACCACCGGCTTCTCTCTCTCCCCTCTGACACAGACTTTTCTCACTGACCTTCCAAGTTGTCTTTGGCGTTCATGGATTGAGAAGTCTGGAAACTGCCACAGCTGCCTGTGATTCAGTCCTCTGAGGCCTGCTCCAGGGTCGCTGCGGCCTGCGTGCCCACACTGGACTAGGCTCCTCTCCCCGCCTGGTGAGATATACCTTTCTGATCAACCATTCAGGCTGTCTTTGGCTGGAAATTTGTTTCACTCTGTCTTTTTGTGGATTCTGTTGCTTTAGAATTTGTTTAGAGCCATTTTTTTATAGGTATTTGGAGGGGTTTGGGGGAGAGCTCAAACAAGTCACTGCTTTTACTCCGCCATCTTGGCTCTGCCCCTCCTCTCTCAAATCTTAAAACTCTTCTTATATACTACATTTTTCCCTACTGCCTACAAACAAAACCCAAATCTTCTCAATCCTTAAAAAGCCTCCACTAATGCCTACCATCCCCTCAAGCTGTTGTCCTATATCTTTCTCCCTTTTCTCAGCCAAATAGGTTGAAAAAATTGTCTATACTAATGAACTGATGCTGGGTTAAATGAGCAGAACCTGGAGAACATTGAACGCAGTAACAGCAACATTGTACAATGACTAACTTTGATAGACTTAGCTCTTCTCAGCAAAGCAAGGATCCAAGACAACTCCAAAGGACTCATATGGAAAATGCTATCCACATCCACAGAAAGAACTATGGAGTCTGAATACAGATCAAAGGACATTATTTGATCTCTCTCTCTCTCTCTCTCTTTCTTCTTTTCTTTGTTTCTTCTTACTCATGGTTTCTTCCATTGGTTCTAATTCTTCTTTACAACATGACAAATATGAAAATAGGTCCAATATGAATGTATATGTAGAGCCTATATCAAATTGCATGCCGTCTTGGGGTGGGGTTGGGGAGGGATGGGGAGAAAATTTGGAACTCAAAATCTTATGGAAGTGAATGTTGAAAACTAAAAATAAATAAATCAATTAAAAAAATGTTGTCTACACTTACTACCTCCAGTTCCTCTCCTCTCAGGCACTCCTCAACCCTTTGAAATCTGGCTTCTGACCTCCTCACTGAAAGTGCTCTCTCCAAAATGACCAATGATTTCTTCAATATTTATGGTCTTTTCTCAGTCCTAATTTTTCTCCACTTCTTTACTGTATTTGACTTTGTTGACCATCCTCTTGTGGATACTCCTTCTTCTCTTGATTTTGTAACAGTGCTCTCTCCTGGGTTTTCTCCCACCTGTCTGACCACTTCTCATTCTCCTTCACTGACTCATCATTCAGGTCATACTCCCTAACTTTGAGTGTCCCTTAAAGCTCTATTCTAGTCCATCTTCACTTCTCTCTCCACTCTTTCTTAGTAACCCCATTAACTCGCTCCATCAGATGACACTCACATCTGTATATCCAGCCCCAGTCTCATACCACTTTGCCTGTTGGATATTTCAAACTGGGTGTCCTTCAGGGTGTTATCATAAGCTAATTAGTGGATCATGGAAAAAATTAACTGTCATATTTATGGATAGAAGAGTTCATGAACAAAAAAGAGACAGAGAGGTTCACAGGAGCTAAAATGGATAATCTTGATTACATAAAATTAAGAAGTTTTTGCACAAACAAAACCAATGCAGCTAAAATTAGTAGAAAAGCAGGAAACTGGGGGGGGGGGGGGGAATCTTTGTAGCAAATTTTTCTGATAAAGGTCTCATTCCTAAAATTTGTAGGGAACTGTGTCAAATCTACAAGAGTAACAGTCATTGCCTCACTGATAAATGGCCAAGAGATAGGAATATGCAGTTTTCAGAGGAAGAAATCCAAGTTATCAATAGTCATGCAATAAAATGCTCTAAATCACTAATAATTATAGAAATGCAAATTAAAACAATTCTGATGTATCGCTTCATATCCATCAGATTGGATAATGTGACCAAAAAAAAAAAAAAGAAAATGACAAATGCTTGTTGGAAAAAAGGTACATTAATGTACTTTGGGTGGAGTTATGAACTAGTCCAACCATTCTGGAAAGCAATTTAGAAATGTGCCTCGAAGTGATGGAGTTGGGATCTGGGAATTTAGATCCTGACTCTACAGAAGGGGCAGCAATCCTTCCCCAGAAAGGAAAAACCCAGGACTTTCCCACATGGCCAAATCTCTGGCTTAGTGTGAGGCCCTAATCCCATCAACTGGCCTTTCATTGTGGCTACACCCAATCTCCCCTCCATTGTCTTGCCTCCCTATGGCCCCAGGCCACTTCTCACCCTTGGTCCTATCTAGGTTCCATTTCCCTGAAATTCTATTACCTCATAGACTACTTGGCCACTTCTAGATCCTTCCCACAGTCTTTCTGTATATACTGTCCATCTTGTATCCATTAAGATGCTGGGATTCTTATAATCTAGCCACTGGTCAGATTCTTGTAATCTAGCCTATAGCTTACTAATGTTCAGACTCCTTAAGTGTCTGCCCAATATGGTGGATGTTCTAATAAATCTTGTCTTTGGCTGAAAGAAGGCGTGGGTCAAATTCTTTTGGGCAGGACCAGTGTGTTGTGATTTTTGGGGTCCCAGGACCCCTGAACCCCTAAACTGCATCAAAAGGCTATTAAACTGCATACCCAGTGGGTGTATACCCAGTACTACTACTACAAGGGCTATGCTCCAAAGAGACAAAAGGAAAAGGAAATGGACCCATATGTACAAAAATATTTGTAACAGCTCCCTTTTATGGTGGCAAAGAATTAGAAACTGAGGGGATGCCCATCAATTGGGGAATGGCTGAACAAATACAGTATGTGATGAAATAGTATTGTGCTATAAGAAATGATGAAGGAAATGGTTTCAGAAAAGCCTAGAAAGATCTGTATGAATTGATGCAAAGTGAAGTGAGCAGAAGCAGGAGAAAAATTTATCAAGTAATTGCAATATTGTAAAGATAATAAACTTTGAAGGACTTAGGAAATCTGATCAAAGTAATGGCCAACCATAATTCCAAAGGACTCATGATGAAGCAAGCTATGCACCTCCAGATAGAGAGCTGGTGGAGTCAAAGTGCAGAGTGAATTATATTTTCTTTCTTTCTTTCTTTCTTTTTTTGACATGGCTTAATGTGGGTATTTATTTTACATTACTGCAGACCTGTACAACTTCGCAGTAGGTAGAGGCCAAAATTAAAATCGGCTAAAATTTTTGGGCCACAGATAGGTGTTTAGTGGCTCACTTTCCAAGTAAAGTTATAATTAATTATTAAACTATTTTGCAAATAAATCATATTTTTTTAAAAAGAAATTTCAATTAATAGGAATTAATTATACTTATTACTTAACTTTTATTTATCATGAAATCACATTCATGTTAAAAAAATTACTTTGCTAAGTGGTACAAGTTTTAATTTAGTTTTCGGGTTTTCTTACTGTACATTTAATGGGACATATTACACTTCTTGTCAGCAATCAGTTTATGGTACTCTGGAATCATGTTTGAAATCGGTTTCTTTAGAAATCTGAAAACTAACCTTAGTAGCTGCCTCATTTTCTGAGTTTACTTTCTCGAAAAACCATTGTTCCCCACTGAGATTTTTCAACAATTTGGATGCTTTGATTTGTTTTTCATTGGTATCCAATTTGCTTAAGTCAGGATGTTGTGATCTGAAATGGTGATGAAGATTGTATTCCTTTGGAATGGCTATTACTTCTCAGCAAACAAGGCACAATATTTTGTCTCTCAAGTAAGTAAAAAAGTATCTATTTGTCCACTCTGGATTCAACACTATATGTTCTGACTCGATCTTCTGTTTCTTTTTATCACCCATTTTACAAAGTCACCCCAAAAACTTTAATGTTAGAATCAAAAAATCTCCACAGCATACATACTGAAATTCTGAACTGAGTGTCTAACCTTGGAGAGAGCCCCAGACACTCATGTAACTTGGAGGTCAGCTGTGCGGCAAGGGAAGGGAAGGAGCCCCTGTGTTGTTGCCTATCATTGCATAGCAAGTGGCAGCTGTGTTGGCATTGGGGTATGGTTGCACTCACTTTGTCCGTGTTCAATACCACTAAGGACCAAAAACACAGAGAAGAGGTATGACTCTTGCTCCTCTCAGACTAGAGACAGACTGATGATGGTTGGTTGCCATGGGTCATATGACAAACAGGAGAGAGTACACAGTGACAACCCACCCACCAAGTTACATGACTGTGGGGCACAATAGTGACTAGTGGAAGGAGGGTTAAGCTGGGCATGGACAAAGCCCTGGGTACATCTTTTCTTTCTTTTACATCCTCTACATTTTTTTAGGGCTGCCCGAAATCCTTTGGTGGGCCAAAAGCGACCCATGGGCCATATGTTGTGCAGGCTTGCATTACTATATATATTTGTAATATGATTGATTTTTTCTTGCCTTTGCAATGAATGATGGGTAGGAGGAGGGGGTGAATTTGGAACTAAAAATAAATAAAACTGAATTTTTAAAAAATACCTGGATATCCCAGGAACACTTCAAACTTAACATGTCCAAAACTGAGCTCATCATCCCAATTTACCCCAAACCCTCCCCCCTTCCAAACTTCCTTATTATCTGTCAAAGGCATCATCCATTTTTCCAGTCTCCCAGCTTTATAACCTTGGTATCATCCCAGTCTCCTTACTCTCCCTTATCCCACACATCCAAAAATTATTGCCAAATCTTGCCTTTTTGCAACATCTCTCCCATCTGATCCTTTCTCTCAATTCACATAGCTACCATCTTAGTTCAGGCCCCCATCACCTCCTGCCTACATTACTGCACCAGCTTCTTCATTAGTCTCCCAGCCTCATGTCTCTCCTCACTGTAGCCCATCCTCCACATTGCTGCCAAAGGGATTTTACTTAAGCATAGATGTGACCATGTCACTCCCCTAGACAATCAATTCCAAATGGCTCCCTATTACTTCTAGGTCAGAGGTTCTTAACCTAGGGTCCCTAAACTTGCTTTAAAAAAATTTTTTTTTACAACTGTATTTCAATATAATTGATTTCCTTTGTAATCCAATGTATTTTATATATTTAAATTATCCTGCCAAAGGTTGCATACTCTAGCATCCAGCCAAAGTGGCCTACTCTCTATTCTCAGGATGCACCATTTCCTCACTCTATGCCGGGGTGGGGAACCTGTGGCCTCAAGGCCACAAGTAAAGCTGCATTTGAAAACCTCATGGGCCACACTTGGACTCGAGACCACAGGTCCCCCACCCCTGTGCCTTGGTCTAGGCTTTCTTCAGTGTGGGGAGAGTGCTCTCCTCTCACCCCCGGTTCATAAAGCCCCTTACTTCCTTTAAGAATCAACTCAAGATCCATCTACCCCTAGAAAACTCATTCCCCCTCCCACTTGAGAATGAAAAAAGCAATGAATAATTCAAAGAATGAAGCAATCTGTGGGTCAATAAGCATTTATTAAGCACTTAGAGTGTGCAAAGCACCAGAGATACAAACAGAAAAGTTAGATAAATCTCTGCTCTCTAGTTCACATTCTAAGGGTAGAGACAACACATATGGAATAAAATGACCAGAGAACTCCCTCCCAAACAACCTTGTATTTAAGGACTCTGTATATATTTGTATGTATTAACTGCCTATTAATTCGGTGGATGTAAACTCCTCCAGAGTAAGGATTGTTTCATTCTTTGTACTTTGCCTGCCTAGGCAGCTTTGTGGATAGAGCACCAGGCCTGGAGTCAGAAAAACCTGAGTTCAAATCTAGCCTCAAACACTCACTAACTCTGTAATTGTGGGTAAGTCATTTAACTGTTCTGTGCCTCAGTTTCCTCCACTGCAAAATGGGGATAATAATAGCACCTACCCTACAGGGTTGTTGTGAGGATCAAATTTGTAAAAAGCACTTAGCACAGTGCCAGGCATATCATAGGTGCTATATAAATGATTATTCCCTTCTCTTTCTTATTCTTTTCTTTTCATTTTTTAGGAAATTGAAATTAAGTGACTTGCCCAGGGTCACACAGCTAGTAAATGTCTGAGGCTGAATTTGAACTCAGGTCCTCCTGACTCCAGGGCCAGTGCTCTATCCAATTCCCTTCTCTTTCTTCCCTCCTCTGTAGGGCTCTGCCTCTTTCCCTATAACGGAATTGTTACTGGATTATGTCCCAAGCTTCTCTGGATCCCCAGAAACTTTCCCTAGGAGTTGGATACAGTAGGTCCTTCATTAAGGGTTGGTAGAGCCTGATAAAATTGCAAAAAGGTGCATTTTGCCTAGAAGATCTTGACTCCATTAGAGCTACCCAACAATGTAGCCAGGTCCTTTGAGAGTGAATGAGCTTCCTGCTGTCACTAGAAGGTTAGGTCTGGGAGGTTTAAGGCTTCTGACCTGGGATGAACAATGGACTTGAAACTCCCTTGTGAGAGCAAGAAATTCCCCAATTCTCCTATTGATACTGCAGTGTCTCCTAGTCTGACCCCTAGGGGCTTGAAATGTTATTGCAAGGGGTCTAGGCTCCATCTGCACACCAGGCCTGGGGCATTCTGTTTTGCTTTCCCTCAAGCCAGCAAACCATGCAGCCATGACTCAAATAAGCAAATATACTCTCTGTAACTTGGATGAGGGTGATGTATCACACACAAATGATAGCTTTTAGTCATCAATCATTTTCCTAATCAATAAATTTGTTGTTGTTGTTTAGTGGTTTTGTTGAGGTTTAGATGCTAGGGGTGCTGGGGCCCCAAAATTGCAAAACATGGGTCCTGCCCAAAAGAATTCAACCCCAAGTCTTCTTTCAGCCAAAGACAAGGTTTGTTACAAATGAACCATACAGGCCAGACTCTTAAGGAATCTGAACATTTGTGCTGCTCATAAGGACGAGCAGGAATGAGAAAGTCTCAGCCCTTAAATGGGGGCCAGGATGGATCTTATATATATCCAAGTAATTTGGGGTGACTGGAGGAGGGGCTGGGAGGATATTGAAGTTGGGGTGGCTGGGAGAAGAGTTCAGGGAGAATCACTATGGGAGTGTCTGGGAGGTTGAATGGGGTCATCCAGGAATAGACAATGGAGGGCTAGGCTTTATTAGGGTAACAAAGAACTGGAAGACAGGGTTTAGAAGATAAGGAAGAGGTTGAATGGGGTCTGGATAAAATCAAGGATGGAAAATATAACCCAGGGCTATAGACAATAGAGGACTAGGCTTCATTAGGGTATCAAAGAACTGGAAGATAGGGCCTAAGAGATAGAGCCAAGTTGATAGGAATAATAATCAGGAGACTGCTAGACTTCCTTGACCAGGTAAATAAGTTCAAAGAAAGTTTAAAGGTTTTCTGGGGCCCATAGACAAATGGGACCCAAATTATTTTTGGGGTGAGGGACAAAGGTCTCAGCTTGGGCCCATACCCCATCAGTTTCAGTTATATCTGATCCTTCATGATCTCATTTGGTAGAGACACTAGAATGGTTTGCCATTTCTTTCTTCAGCTCATTTTATAGATGAGGAAACAGGCAAACAGGGTGAAGTGACTTGCCCAGGGGTCACACAGTTAGTAAGTCTCTGGACTTGAAGTCAGGAAGATGAGTCTTCCTGACTCCAGGCCCAGCACTCTATCTGCCACCTAGATGCCTGGAATCAACAAATACTAAAGGCAAACTTACACCCGAATTCAAATCCTGCCTCAGATACTTAGTGATTGTGGGACCCTGGGCCTCTGGGTTTCAGTTTCCTCCCCTATAAAATAAGGAGTCGGACTAGATAGCCCCTAAAGTCTCTTCTAGCTCTACGTCTAGGAGTCTGTGATCCCACATAGGGGACAGACAGGCAAAAGGATTGTTTAACTGAAAAGGGGGAGAAGAGCCCCCAAAGGCACTATCCAGAGTTTCTAAATGAAAATGAAAATCTCTTTTCCTTTCTTTCAAGCAAGCCACTTCACAGCTGAGGAGGGATGAGGAAAATTAGGATAAGCATGACATTCTACACCCTGTTTTCTTCTGGAAACCGATGGGGTTAGGATCTGGGCCCCAGAAAGGAAAAACCCTGGACCCTGGACTTTCCCACATGGCCAAATCTCTGGCTTTCACCTGAGGCTATGATCCCATCAACTGGCCTTTCATTGTGGCTATACCCAATCTCCCCTCCATTGTCTTACCTCCCTAAGGCCCCTGGCCATTTCCCACACTTAATCCTAGCTAGGCTCCATTGTCTAGGTCCCAGGAGTTCTGTTCACCCCAGCTTACTGGACACTCCCATCCAGATCTCCTTAGGCCCTTCCTCCCATCACCCCAAACTACTTGGCCACTCCTAGATCCCTCCTACAATCTTTCTGTATATAAGGTCCATCTTGTCTCCATTAAGATGCTCTGATTCTTATAATCTAGCCATGGCTCAGATTCCTAAAATCTAGCCACTGCTTACCCATGTTCAGACTCCTTAAGAGTCTGACCAATATGAAGGATGTTCTAATAAACCTTGTCTTCGGCTGGAAAGAAGGATTGGGTTGAATTCTTTCTGGCAGGATCCACGCATTGTGATTTTGGGGTCCCAGGACCCCTAAACCCCTAAACCACATCAGAAACCTAAGACTCCAAAGAGATAAAATGCCTGGTGGATAGTCTCGTCTCAAGAGGGTTGGGGACAATTACTCCTCCCTGAAACTCAACTTTCCCACCTGTAAAATGAGTGAGCCATGAACTCTCAGGTGCCTTTCAGCTCCCAGTTCCCTGATCTGCTGCTGCAGATGACAACAGCCAGCATTTATGCAGTGCCTTGAGATTTGTGAAGTGCTTTTCATGCGTCATCTCTATGATAGAGGGCCTTCCTTCTCAAGGGAGAAAGACAGAAGAGTGTGTATTTTTCCACCACAAGCCCCTCTCATTCAGAAGAGGGCTCCTTCTTGTCTGACTTAGGACTGGAAGGCTTAGCCACCTAGGCATGGAGAAGCCCTATCAATTCTATAATTAAATTCAACAAGGTGTAGAGGCTTTGGGGCTACTCTCCCAACCCCCACTAGAACTGACATATCAGGTCTCCAGACCACAGATGCTACTTCTCCCCTCAGGGTTCTAGGGAAGTGGTTTTACTAGCACTATAGCTCATAAGCCCTCACCAGTGTGCTCCTCCCAATGATTGTCAATTAGCCAGACAGATTTAACTATCTTTTAGTTTGGGGTATTTACTGAGGTGGCACAGTAAGAACAATTGATATAAAACATCTTCCCCAAAAGATTGTGACACACTTTCCCACCAGGACCAGATAGAATCCAGGGGAAAATGGCCTCAAACTTATATAGCTCAGGTAGCAACTTATGCCATAAACTCACAGGTTGCAACTTTCCTCTCTTGAGTGGACATTAAAATGTCAGAATTAAAACTAGTTCTGCAAGCCCCTCAGGACATGACTGAGTGTACTCAACCAATCCCAACATATTTCCTATATAATTTCATTTCATCCAATAACCAGAAGCATTCTACTCCTTCTCTACCTGATTCCTTAAATCAGCAGTTCTCAAAGAGTGATTCTTGGACCCCAGAGGGTTCCCAAGACCCTTTCAAGGAATTGGCAAGGTCAAAATGATTTTCATATAATACTAAGACTTTTTTTGCCTATTAAAATGTTCCTTCAAGGGTGGAACCAAGATGGCAGAGAAAAGGTAGTGACTTGCCTGAGCTCTCCTAAATTCCCCTCCAAACAACTTTAAAATAATGCCTCAAAAAGAATTATGTAGCGGCAGAACCATCAAAAGGATGGGGCAAAACAATTTTCCAGCCCAAGACAACTTAGAAGGTCAGCAGGAAAGGTCTGTCTCACCAGAGTGAAAGTAGATTGAAGTGCAGAGTAGGCCGTGTCTTGGCAAGCCAGCAGCAGGACTTGGGGAAACTGAATCAGCAGCAGTAGCAGCTTCCAAAGCTCTCAGCCCACAGACAGTAAGGAGGTCAGACAACTGGTGAGAAGGAGATTATAGGGGTCCCTTTGCTGGCACTGAGTGCAGGATTCTGTTGCATTGCTCGTATGAGGATCTGGGTCACAGTCCTGGGTTGTAGTCCCAGGGCAAGCACTAGCACACCAGAGCTTACAGCCACAGGGGAGCTGGGACCCTGGTCACAGTTCCAGGGTGAAAAAGAATGCTTGTGGTCATTCACAGAGCAGAGTACGGGCCAGGAGAGTAGCAAACACACCTGTCCTTAGATCATACCACCTCGGAAGAACTGAAAACTTACAGACCCCAAGAATTAGCTCTAAAAACAGCCACACAAAAAAAACATGAAACTTGGGACAGTGCCCCCTCCACCCTGGGAGCAGAACCCAACTTTAACATAGAGTTAGAAGTCAAGAAATAGGCTGGGAAAATGAGCAAACAAGGAAAGAAACAAAACCTGACCATAGAAAGCTACTATGGTGACAGGGAAGATCAAAACACAAACTCAGAAGAAGACAACAAAGTCAAAACTGCTACATTCAAAGCCTCAAAGAAAAGTGTGAATTGGTCTCAGGCCCCCCCCCCCCACCAAATCCTGTAAGAGTTCAAACAGGATTTAAAAAATCAAATAAGACAGGGAGAAGAAAAATTGGGGAAAGAAATGAAAGTGACACAAGAAAACCATGAAAAAAAAAGAGCCAACAGCTTGGCAGAGGAGGCACAAAAAAATATTGACCAAAATAACACCTTAAAAAACAGAATAGGCCAAATGTTAAAAGACGCACAAAAATCCACCAAAGAGGAAAAACTCCTTAAAAAGTAGAATTGACTAAATGGAAAAGGAGGTACAAAAGCTCAATAAAGAAAATAATTCTTTAAAAATTAGAATTGGGCAAATAGAAGCTCTGTGAGACACCAAGAAACAATAAAACAAAATCAGAAGAATGAAAAAAAAAAATAGACCAAACTGTGAAATATCTCATTGGAAAAACAACTAACCTGGAATATAGATACAGGAAAGCTAACTTAAGAATTATTGGAATTGCTGAAAGACATAACTATCCTGATATTCTAGAACCAGAAGGTAAAACAGAAATGGAAAGAATCCACTGATCACCTCCTGAGAGAGATCCCAAAATGAAAACTCCCAGGAATATTATAGTCAAATTCCAGAACTCCCAGGGCAAGGAGAAAATATTGCAAGCAATAAACAGGAAAGAGAAATCATAAGGGACTTAATAAGGTTAAACTGTTTACATTTCTACATGGAAAGATGATACTTATAACTCATAAAAACTTTCTCATTATTTAAGGAGTTAGGAGTATATATAGACAGAGGGCACAGGTGTAAGTTAAATATGAAGGGATGATATCTAAAAAATACGATTAAGGGGTGAGAAAGAGGAATGCACTGAGAGAAAGGGAGAGTCAAAATGGGGTAAATTATCTCACATAAAACAGGCAAGAAAAAGCTTTTACAGTGGGAAGATGGCAGAAGTGGGGGTGGGGAATGAGTGAACCTTACTTTTATCAGAATTAGCTCAAAGAGGGAATAACATACATATTCAATTGGGTATAGAAATGTATCTTACCCTACTGGAAAGGAGGAGGGGAAGGGGATAAGAGAAGGGGAGGGTCCTGATAAAAGGGAGGGAGGATTGGGGGAGGTAGCAGTCAAGAGAGAGAAAGAAGGATAAAGAGAGTGAAATAGGAATGGAGAAAAATACACAATTAGTAATCATAACTGTGAAAAAAATTACAGCAGGTTTCTCTGATAAAGGCCTCATTTCTCAAATATATAGAGAACTGAGTCAAATTTATAAGAATATAAGTCATTCTCCAATTGATAAATGGTCAAAGAATATGAATAGGCAGTTTTCAACTGAAGTAATCAAAGCTATCTATAGTCATATAAAAAATGCTCTAAATCACTATTGATTAGAGAAATGCAAATTTTTAATAAAATTTTGGTTTTTTCCACTTAATAGTGTTTTATTTTTTCCAGTTACATGTAAAGATAGTTTTCAACATTCATTTTTATAAGATTTTGAGTTACAAATTTTTCTCCCTCCTTCCCTCCCCTCCTTCTTCCCCAAGACAGCAAACAATCTGATATAGGTTATACATGTACAATCATGTAAAACATATTTCCACATTAGTCATGTTGTGAAAGAATAATCAGAACAAACAGGGAAAACCACAAGAAAGAAAAAAAAAACAAAAAAAAGTGAAAATAGTATGCTTTGATCTGCATTCAGACTCCATAGTTCTTTCTCTGGATGTGGATAGCATTTTCCATCATGAGTCTTTTGGAATTGTCTTGAATCATTGTATTGCTGAGAAGAGCCAAATCTATTATAGTTGATCATCACACAAAGTTGCTGTTACTGTGTACAATGTTCTCCTGGTTCCGTTTACTTCACTCAACATCAATTCATGTAAGTCTTTTCAGGTTTTTCTGAAATCTACCTGCTCACCAGAGAAATGCAAATTAAAACAACTCTCTGGTATCACCCTACACCTATTAGATTGGCTAATATGACAGAAAAGGAAAATGACAAATGTTGGAGGTGATATGGGAAAAATGGGACATTGTTGATGGAATTGTGAACTGCTTCAGCCATTCTGGACAGCAATTTGGAACTATGCCCAAAGGACTATAAAACTGTGCATACCCTTTGACCCAGAAATACCACTACTAAGTGTATATCCCAAAGAGATTTTAAAGAAAAGGAACAGGATCTATATGTGCAAAAATATTCATAGCAGCTCTTTTTGTGGTAACAAAGAAATGGAAATTGAGGGGATGCCCATTAATCAGGGAATGGCTGAACAAGTTGTGATATATAATTGTGATGGAAGAAATGACAAGCAGAATATTCTCAGAAAAACCTAGAAAGACTTACATGAACTGATACAAAGTGAAATGAGAAGAACCAGGAGAACAATGTACACAGTAACAGCAGTATTATATGATGATCAACTGCAAATGACTTAGCTGTTCTCAGAAAAACAATGATCCAAGACAATTCCAAAAGACTCATGAAAAATGCTATCCACTTCCAGAGAAAGAACTAATGGAGTCTGAATGCAGATAGACGCATACTTTTTAAAACTCTTCTTCTTGTTTGTTTTTGGTCTGTGTTTTCTTTCACAATATGAGTAACATGGAAATATATTTTGCGTGACTGTACATGTATAACCTATATCAAATTGCTTGCCTTCTAAATGAGGGATGAGAGGAGGGAGAGAGAGAATTTGGAACTCAAAATTAAAAAAAAACCGAATGTTAATTATTGTTACATGTAATTGGTAAATAGTGTTTTATTTTTTCCAATTACATGTAAAGGTAGTTTTCAACATTCTTTTTTTTTTCTTTTTGGTGAGGCAATTGGGGTTAAGTGACTTACCCAGGGTCACACAGCTAGTAAGTGTCAAGTGTCTGAGGTCAGATTTTAACTCAGGTCCTCCTGACTCCAAGGCTAGAGCTCCATCTACTGCACCACCTACCTGCCCTAACATTCATTTTTGTTTTGTTTTGCTTTTTTTTTATTTTAATTTGAGTTATCAACAATTACTTCCATAAATTTTTGAATTTTAAATTTTTCTCTCCCTCCCTCCCTACCTCTCTCCCCAAGACAGCATGTAATCTGATAAAGGCTACACATATACATTCCTATTAAACATATTTTCACATTAGTTATATTGTAAGGAAGAATTAGAACCAATAAGAGAAACCACAAGAAAGAGGAAACAAAACAAAACAGAAGAAAAAAAAAGAGTAAATAGTATGCTTCACTCTGCATTGAAACTCCATAGTTCTTTCTTTGGATGTGGATAGCATTTTCCATCATGAGACCTTTGGAGATGTCTTAGATTCTTGCATTGCTGAGAAGAGCTAAGTCTATCAAAGTTAGTCATTGTACAACATGGCTGTTACCATGTACAACATTATCCTGGTTCTGCTCACTTCACTCAGCATGAGTCCATACAAGTCTTTCCAGGTTTTTCTGAAGTCTGCCTGCTCATCATTTCTTTTTTCTTTTTTTCAGCCAAAGACAAGATTTATTAGAACATTCGTCATATTGGGCAGACTCTTAAGAAGTCTGAACATTAATAAGCTATTGACTAGATTATAAGAATCTGAGCACCTTAATGTAGACAAGATGGACCTTATATACAGAAAGACTGGGAGAAATCTAGGACTGGCCAAGTAGTCTGGGGTGACTGGATGAGGGGTCTAAGGAAGATCTGAATGGGAGTGGCCAGTAAGCTGGGGTGAACAGAACACCTGGGACCTGGACCACATGGCCAAGGGAGAATGGAGCCTAGCTAAGATTAAGGTGGGAAATGGCCATGCTCTTCATTTCTTATAGCACAATAGTATTCCATTACATTCATATACCACAACTTGCTCAGCCATTTCCCAGTTGATGGGCATCCCCTCAATTTCCAATTCTTTGCCACCACAAAAAGAGCTGCTATAAATATTTTTGTACATGTGGGTCCTTTTCCCTTTTTTATTATCTCTTTGGGATACAGCCCTAGAAGTGCTATTGCTGGGTCAAAGGGTCCAACATTCATTTTTAAAATGATTTTGAGGTCCCAATTTTTGTCCCTCCCTCCCAGCTCCCTCCCCAAGACAGCAAGCAATCTGATATGTGTGTGTGTGTGTGTGTGTGTGTGTGCAATCATGTTAAACATAGCTCCATATTAATTGTTTTATATGTAATTAGGGAAAAGTAAAATATTAAATAAATGAAAATGCTCCATTTTCCAATTACATATCTGTATGAGGCCAAATTTTCTTCATATACTTCAACTAAAACAACATATCACAAAATATTCAATGCAGAAGCAGATATGAAAATCTAGCTGTCTCTATAAAGTCACATATTAAAGAGATTTGTCTCTTTAGGGATGTGATCTGATAGAGATCAAGATGGGAGATCATTATTTCAAATTAATAAGTACAGATTTTAAAATGCTGTCAGTTTTATTTCTAATATGGTAAATATCAGTAGACATAATGGATTATGAACTGATTATGAAATGAAGCTCTTTGGGTCTTCAGTAACTTTTAAGAACGTAAAGGTGTCCTGAAACAAACAAAAAAAAAGTTTGAGAACCACTGTTCTAGGTTGTTTGATTGGTTGATTGATTCAAGAGATGGAGACCACCCCACACACACTCCCACTTTCTGCCAGAGTATCCAGTAAAAAGAAGGGAGAACACCCATAACCCATAGGCCCTGGCAGAACCCAACTCCAAGTCATGCCAATCCTTTACCAGCTACAGGAGAGGGTACTACCCACCTATCTACCACCTCCCCCAGCCACCTCAGTAGAGAGGCAGACCCAAGGCTGCCTGAGCTCCCCCTACAACACTCCTTGGAGACTGTGGGCTTCACTGTTCATTTGCCAACCACTATTATCCTTATGGCTTCTCTTTTTTTCTCTCCTTATGCTTGTACTAATTAATCACCAGCCATTTAGGAGAAAAACTATCCTCATCCCCTTCCCTTTCTATCATCCCCATCCTCCTCAACTCTACTGCAGCCTTGTCCCATTGCAACCTTGCCCACCCCTTCTATTGTGCCCTCTGGAATTCCTGTTCCATAGTAAGCAAATTCCTCTTCATCCTGGACTTCTTTCTCTCACATTCCTTCCATCTATTATCTGAGACTCCCTGCGATCTTGTTCACTTCTGACGACATTGCATCCCTAGCTTTCCTCTCCAGCACTGATGGTACCTTGTACTGGTCCTGGAGGGGGTGTCAGAATACAGCTTGTTCTCCACTATCACTTCCAGACATTCACTTCTCCTCCTTCACTCATCAACCTTCCATCTTTTGAAGTCCACCAAATCAAAATTTGCCACCCCATCCAAATAACGGTAGCTGTATTATGCCAACCCCTGCCTGAGGCATTTTCCATCCTTTCTGCAGGAAGTCACTATCCCAGCTTGCCTTCTGCCTCTTTCCCCCAACTTCCTCCCTTATACTAGGGGACTTTAATATCCATGTAGATGCTGCCTCAGACTACTTCCTCTGCCTCCTTAAAACCCATGACCTACTCCTTCACTCCACCTCAGGCACATATAGGGATGGTCACACAGTGGATCTCAAGTATTCCACTTCCCGAAATAGAGATTCTGGCATTCCCCTCCCTGAGCAGAACTTCCCATTATTCTGCCTCTCTCCAGGCTTCAAACCTTCGAAGTTGATTTTTCATTCTCACCAATCTATCCAATCCCTTCAGCCTGCAATACTTTCTTAGGCCATCATGCCTGCTCTGACTTCACTATCCTCTCTCTCCAATCTCAACCCAAGAGTTAGCCATTTCAACTCTAAACTGTCCTATGCTCTGGAGTCCCTCCCTCTCTTTCCCTATCTTGACAAACCTCAGGTCGAGATTGCTTGGACCAGGGGTGAGGAAGCTGCAGGAATGAGGCCACATGTGGCCCTCTAGGTCCTCAAGTGCAGGACTTGGATTCAGTCAAAAGGCCATACTTGAGGACCACATGTGGCCTCAAGACCACAGGTCCCCCACTCCTGCTTTGGACTGTCTCCCTCCTCTGCTCCTACTCAGAAACTGCTGAATGAAGGTGGAACAAATCTCACAACTATGCTGGGTGGGCACATTATAAATGCATGTTACTGGGGCAGCTAGGTGGCACACTGGATAGAGCACCAGCCTTGGATTCAGGAGGACCTGCTTTCAAATATGGCCTCAGACTCATAACACTTACTAGCTGTGTGACCCTGGGCAAGTCACTTAACCCCATTGCCTAGCCAAAAAAAACCCAAAACAAAACAAAACAAAAAAATGAAAAAATGCATGTTACCAACCTCAACTGGACCCTTACTGCAGCAGGCCAGTCCTTTTATTTCTTCCTTAATTGATTTCTGCCCCCCCCCTTTTTTTTTGGAGGCAGTCAGGGTTAAATGACTTGCCCAGAGTCACACAGCTAGTAAGTGTCTGAGGCTGGAAATGAACTGAGATCCTCCTGACTCCAGGACCTGTGCTCTATTCACTGTACCACCTAACTGCCCCCTTAATTGATTCCCTATCTCACCCCTTAGGGAAGCCATTTCAAACTTTCTCTTCTTTTCTCAAACCTTCCACACCTCCCCCTCACCCCTCTCTCTCTCAGCTTACTTTTTATTTTCCTGAGAAAATTAAGGCTATTCCACAGGAACTCTGTCTCCTCCCCTTCTCATCATCTCAAAATCCCTTGTCATTATCTCCCAGCTTCTTTTCCTTTCCCTCGGTCTTTGACAAAGTAGTGGACCTTCTCTTGGCCAAAGACAATTTTCTCCGAGTGCATTTAATCCCATTCCCTTCCATCTTCTCCATCAGTTATATCCCTAATCACCCTCCAGCTTTCTCAAATCTTCAGCCTCTCTCAATCAATGGGCCCCTCCCTCACCACCTACAAAGAAACCCGTCTCCCCTTATCCTTAAAAAGCCTTTATTAGGTGGAGCCAAGATGGTAGAGTTTCAGGGAAAAGTACAGTCAGCTCCACCCCCACTCCCCAAACAAAAAACAAAACCTTCCTCTAAACAGATCTAGAAAACACACCAGCCCAAATCCTGATCAGAAAATCCAAGAAAAAAATTATAGTGAGTCATTTTTCCAATCCAGATCGGCAAAGGGAAACAGACAGAGAAGTCTTCGGACATTGGGGATACTAGAGATCTGGCCAGAAATGCATCCCACAGAGCTGAACATTCCAAGGCAGGGAGGGGCTGCATACTAAGGCAAGAGGAGGTCCCAGTACACAGGGGCCTAAACTTGTACATTATGTGGGAACAGGTGCCAGCTGGCAGCGCCATCACTCACTACCCAGCTCTGGGCCATAGATCAAGGGCAGACTAAAAAAGAGCCCTGCCTCGTGTCTAGGGGTGGTGTTCCAGGGTGAGGAGAGGTCCTGGACTTTAGGCTGTACATCAAGAGAGGAGCATGTTCAGAAGCCAGCAGCATCTGTGTGTCTCAGAGCCCAGAAACAGAGCAGGGTCTCAGTTCCAGCCTCCAGCCCAGTTTGAATTTTGCAAAGGAACGACTAAGCCAGGATTTTCAGAGCAATGGGAGGTCTATAGTCCCTCCAAACCAGTAGAGCTTCCCCAGCTGCCCCATAGTCTGGTATTAGTCTACTGAAACTCCAAATGGGGCAAGCACATAAGGCCTCTTGCTCAGACCCAAACCCAGGTCAGGAACTTGTAGAACTCAAACAAGGGACAGCAAACAGACTTTGCCCTCGATCAGACCACTTTGGGTGCACTGAAAGCCTTCAGGTACCTAGCCTGAGCTGTCTCTTGGATCCTGGAATAACACAACACTCAGCACCCCAAGAAAGCTGCAGCATACCTTCCAGAAGCACACAGAGCCCAACCCTAACATAAGGTCTGAAATCGAGAAGAATCCCACTGTAAGCTATTATGGTGACAGGGACACTCAAGACACAAACCCAGAAGAAGAGAATGACTCAAACATTTATAAGCAAAGCCTCAAAGCAAAACATGGCTTGGACACAGGTTCAACTAGAATCTCTAGAAGAGTTAAAGTATGAATTTTAAAAAAAAAGAGTTTTAAATGTTTTTATAAAAAGGCTTTACTAAACTATGCCATCCCTTAAAGCTATCATTTTATATCTTTCCTCCCTTTCTCAACCAAACTCCTTAAAAAAGCTGCTGTCTCTACTTCCTCTCCTCTCACTCTTCAATCCCTTGAAATTTGGATTCTGACTTCTTCATTTAACTGAAATCGCTCTTTCTAAAGTTACCAATGGTGTCTTTTTTAAATTTATTTTTAAAATATTCATTTTTTTTAAAATTTTGAGTTCCAAACTCTCTCCCTCCAGTCCCTCCCCCACCCATTGAGAAACCAAGCAATATGATACCCATTGTACATGTAAAGTCATGCAGAACATTTCCATATTAGCCATGTTGCAAAAAAACCCAAAACCAAAAAAACCCCAAGAAAAATAAAGTGGAAAAAAATGCTTCAATCTGTGCTCAGAGTTTATTAGCTCTCTTTCTGGAGATGAATAGCCTTTTTCATCATGGGTATACTGTGGAAAAGGATGCCTTAAAAAAAAAAAAGTTTTGGGACATCTAGGTGGCCCTGTGAATGGAGCACCAGCGCTGGAGTCAGGAGTTTGGATTTAAATCCAGCCTCAGATACTTGACACTTAACTAGCTTTGTAACCCTGGGCAAGTCACTTAACCCCGATTGCATATTAAAAGAGAGAGAAAGAGAGAGAGAGACACAGAGAGAGAGAGAGAGAGAGAATTTGAATTGGCTATTTTCATTTATTTTAAATACATTTATTGATTTTGTTTTGCTTTTACATCACAAAAACTTTTCCCAGCATCCTCCTCCCAGGAAGCTATCCATTTTATTACCAAGAATATTTTTTAAAGAAAGAGGAAGAGACAAAGAACCCAACCACACCAATCCATTTCAAACCATTGAAAAAAAAATCTGAAAATATGTGCACCTATGGACATCCTGCCTCTGCAAAGGAGTAAGGTGGGGAGGTCTTCTCATATCTCTTCCAATCCCAGTATGTTCTTTTATAATTTGGCAACATTCATTTTAGATTGTTTTGTGGTTGTTCTTTCTGTTTACGTTGTTGTAGTCATTGTATATATTGTTTCCGTGCCTCTGTTTATTTCACTCTGCATCAGTTGATATAAATCTTTCCATGCTTTTCTATAGTCATCATAGTCCTCATTTCTTACAGCCCAGGAACATTCTATTACCTTCCGGTACCACAATTTGTTTAGATGTTCCCCTACCTCTGGGCATCCACTTTGTTTGCAGTTCTTTGCTACAACAAAAAATGCTGCTGTAAATTTTCGGTGTGTATGGATCCTTTCTTTGGTATACATGGGGACCTTCGGGTATATGTTTAATAGTGGAATCTCTGGTTCAAAGGACCCAATGTCCTCTTAATTGCTCAGTCCAGGGGTGGAGAATCTTTGGCCTCAAGGCCACATGTGACCCTCTAGGTCCTCAAGTGGGGGACTTTGACTGAATCCAAATATCACAGAACAAATCTCCTTAATAAAAGGATTTGTTCTGTAAAACTTGGACTCAGTTAAAAGGTCGCACTGGAGGACCTAGAAGACCACATATGTATGGCCATGAGGCCGCAGGTTCCCTGCCCCTGAACTATTATCTCCATTTGGATGACTCCCAAATCTATAGTTATTGCTTCCACATCAAGACTTTGTCCATCGTGGTCTCAATATTATCACAGGTTGGCATGAGAAATTAAATGAGGAATTTTGGGGGAGTTCTGCAGAAGCCACAGATGACACAGAAAATTTAGAAACTCAGAAATGCACAAAACATATATATAGTATTGTATAATACCAATATATTTTATCATTTGATATCATAATAATTCAGGCTTCTTTCTCTGGTACAAAGGGAGGGCCAAAACTTTTTATTCTGATTTCCTAGATCGTGGGGGATGAGGGGCAAACCCCTAACCTCCGAGTTGTGGAAGGGAGTATATCCAGTCCCACATCACCAAGTGCCTATTTCAAACTGGATGGCCCAGGAACACCTCAAACTTAACATGTCCCAAACTGAAGTCATTATCCCACCCCCTCCTCCCCAAACCCTCCCCTCTTCCAAGCTTCCCTATCAAAGGCACCACCATTCCTCCAGTGTCCTAGCTTCATAACCTTGGCATCGTCTGTCTCCTCACTCTCCTTCATCCCACATATCCAAAAGTTATTGCTAAACCTTGCCCTTTTGACCTTGCAACATCTCTCCCATCTGACCCCTTCTCTCTGCTCACATAGCTACCATCTTCCTCCAGTCTCTTCATTGGTCTCCCTGTCTTATGCCCCCTCTCACTGCAACCCATCCTCCACACTGTTGCCAAAGCATGGATATGACCCCTAGAAAATCAACTCCAATGGCTCCCTACTACCTAAAAGATGAAATATATGTTTCTCTGTTTAGTTTTCAAAGAGTTTTGAAATCTGGCCCCACCTCCCTTTCCAGCCCCATTGGATGTCCCTCCTTCTATACTCTGGGATCCTCCAAACTGTCCTCTTAATGGCCGCCTCCCCTCTGTATGCTTCTCCACAGGCCATCATCCCCCTGTACTCTCCCAGCCTTGGAAACATAGCTTGGGCATTGCCCTCTAGATAACATTTCTCCTCTTTCCCCCGCCAACACCGAATGGTTGTCTCACCCATTAGAATGTCAACTTCTGGAGGGCAGAGACTGTCCCAGCTTAGTATTTGTGTTCCCAAGGTGTGGCACAGAGTCCATACTAAATACTCGGAGGTTGTCACCTGAGAAAAGGATCAGGGGATGTGGCATTTTGTTAGTCACTTTAAGTGGGGTGGAGTGGGGTGCGGTGATTGATTCCACCCCCACCCCCTTACAAAGGAAAGATGTGCCAGGAAAGATATTAACTCTGAGACACCTTCCTCCCCACCTCTGGTACATACCCGAGGGGCTAGTACTCGGGGTTCTCCCGGCTGGCTCTGGCTCCCTCCTGCTCCTCCCCAGCCTCACCACTGAGCAACCCAACCTTCTACTCTCAGACCCATGGGTCCCCCAGGGCAGGAGTTCTGGTGGACAGGCAGCTCAATCTGGTTTACCCTGGGACTGGATTTGTCAGCTCCAAGCTGGCTAGAGGCTTAGCTTGCTGAGCGTTAGGCCTGGGCACTGGGGCCCTTGGCTGGGAGAAGAAGGAAAGGAGGAAGGGAGGAAAGGACGGAGGGAAGGAAGAAGAGAAAAAGGGAGAGAGGGAAGAAGACAGGGAGATGAGTTTTCCCTCATGGCAATGCCCAAGGCAACCATCCATTCTGCCTTGGGTACAAGGCAAGGGGAGCAGCCCCAGTGTTAAGATGGTGGGGCCAAGGAGTGGCAAGTACAGCTGGAAATTCTGGGGAGGGGCCTCTCGGGCCCACAGGGGGAGGTTCCCATAGTGGTCACCAGAGGGCCGAGGAGCAACACTCCTTCCTCCCCAAACCTTTGGCCCCAGGTAGAGGATGATTGGAGACAGAAGAGTCTGGAAGTGGGGTGACCACTTAGTACAGGAAAGATGTGATGAGGGCCTTAACCTGGTGTTGATTATGTGGGTAAAAACAAAGGGGACAAACACCACAGGCCTACAAGGAGACACCTGAGGAGGCCTAGCTACTGATTAAATATGGGGGCTGGGAGGAGATTTGAGGGTGACTCTGAACAGGTGTCCTGAAGAGAAATCGGAGGGTTAGAAGGAGGGGTGGATTTAGGAGGAAAGATGAGTTCTGCTTTGGACATACTGAATTTGAGCTGTATGTGAGCCATTCAAGAGCAGGTCTCTACTGTGGCAAAACAATCACTGCAAACAAAGAAACCCAGGACTTCCATTTCTAAGACCCTTTGAAGGTCTGCAAAGCACCTCAGCTCCAACACCACAGTGACTGAGGGAAAACCATCATCCCCTTTTTCCAGATGAGAAAACTGAGGGTCAGAGAGGTCACACATATGGTAAGGAAGTATCTGAGACCTAGTTTCCACTCATCTCCTAAGGCCACAAATGTAGCCAAGACTCAGCTCTTCCCTTACAACTCCCATACAATGATACACATGCTGACCCACACCTCCAATACCAACCTTGCCAAGTCATTCCCAACTAGCTTTGTGGTCTTGGCCAAGTCACCGGTTAATACTAGTCGCTTTCTGCCATGGTCAGAACTATGCTTTAGGGAAAAAAAACAAAACACCTCAACGCTAGTTGTGAAAGGGTCAGATTAAGGCTCTCTGGGTCTGTGCCTTGAGGCCTCAAGGTGGATAATGAGGGCAGCAGGCCGGGAACTAGATTCGATTCAACAAACATTTTTCTAAGGTCACTTCCAGTTTCTCTTCTCGAGGCAGAGACATAGAAGAGCTCCTATATACACATCCATGCACGCCCACATACACTCCTTCGGTCCACACACATATAATGGGGTAGAGGCCCCATCACCTCTTTGCCTATTTCTTCCATTCACAGGAAGGATCCTTCTCTTTCTTTCTTAATGACCAACTGTTCTAACTGGTTCCCTCTCAAGATCAGAAATGCCCAAACCTGCTTTGAGTTGGGGGGAAGGAGGTTCATTCTTGCAATCAGAGAAAGATAAAGTTTAGCTAGCAGGGGACTTTATATTCATTAATCCACCTCCACCTCCCCCTCCCCACCCCACCCCACTCATTTATACTGACGAGGCAGCTGGAAGATCCCTCCGAGACACCACCCTCCCTTGTACTCAATTTAGGTTTTGAGGCCTCGGGGAATTTGCTACCAACCGAAAGTTTACCCCCACCTAGACCCTCCATCTACAATCCTTTAACAACTCTCAAGAACAGCCCCAGATATCTAGTCCCTTTCTTGGTTTCAATATGATCTTTGTTGTTGTTGTTGTTGCAATATAATCTTATTTCTGCTGATAGTTTGGTTTTTGCAGTATACTCTTTTACAAATTTATCGGTCCCCTCCCCGAAGCAACAAGTCATACTATGTAGGGAAAAAGAGAAAAAAAAAAGGCAGTTCAGCAAAACCAACCCGTTAACTGTGTGAGGTAAGTACAAGTAATATTCCATACCCCTAGTCCTCCACCTTTAAAAAAGGGAAGTCCGCCACCCCTTTAAATGAGAGCTACCGACCCAGAAAGGGATGTTCGGTTAGGACAGCTTAGCAACCGCCCCCACCCCCTATCCAAGCTCGTGCTTCCTCATTTGCCCCCTTGGGCCATTCCACGAGCCCCATCCAGCGCCAGGGAGGGGCTAGAGATGGGGTAGGCAAATTGAAGGGGGGGGTCAGGGAGCAGACCGGTCTAGGCTTATGGGGGCAGGAGGGAGGGTGGGCAGTGTTTGGGGTGCCCCGGGTTGCAAAGGTGAGGGGGGGGGCGAGGAGCAAGAGCAAAGCCCAGGAAGGGGGGGCCGGGAAGGGGGGGGGGGGCGGGGGCGGGGGGGGGGGGGGGGGAACAGGCGTTTTCGAAGAAAGGGAAGTAAAGGTTACAGGGAGGGCAGGGAGGGCAGCGATGGGAGCCAGGGCTGGCCCAAAGGATTCGCTCTGCGGCAGCGGCAGCCTGGCAGGCGGGGGGAGCGAGCAAGGGAGGAAGGGGGTGCCAGGGCAGAGCGCTGTAGGGCTTGGGGGCGGGGAGGGGAATCCGCTAAGAAGCCTTTGCCAGCGGGGGCCCAACCCATCCCAAGCGAGCGTGCTGGGAGGAGGAAGGCAAGGAGGTGGGCGGAGTGATGGAGAGGGAGGAACGAGGAGCTGGCTGTCGGGGGTGGGGCGACAGTGACATCACCTCGGAGCAGGCTCTTAAGCGGCCCCGAGCCGGGGGCAGAATTGTTCTGCCCGCTGGGGAGACAGCTAGGAGGTTAGAGCGGAGGAGCAAGGAATCGGCCAGGAGCCGGAGCTGCCGGAGACAGATCAAGGTTGGGGGAGAGCCTTTAGGGCTCGGGCCAGAGGGCCCCCCCTTCCTGCTCTGCAGGGCCGCCCAGCCGCTGGTCCCCGCCACGACCTTCTCGGCCGCCGACTTCTTCCAGAGTTTGCCGACAGCGGGCGTCCGCTCTCCCGCTTGCCCCTTGACATTCTATGCCTCCCGGAGTGCCCAGGTGAGCCTCGGGCCCCGCTAAGCCCCTGTAGGCGTCCTCCCTCTTGTAGCCGCCACCGCCACCGCCACCGCCGCCACCACCACCACCACCACCACCGTCGCAGCCGCCGGGCCGGGTCCCCAGCAGCTGTCCGCGTCTTCCCCCTCCAGCCCCGGACACACATGAGATTCTTTAGGCTGACTTTCAAGTGTTTTGTCGACTGCTTCTGAGTACCCCCCTCCCTCCCCCTCGAACCTCACAGCCCTTTATCCTCCCCCCAACTAGGGGAATCCCCATCCTTTCCCCTTCCCCTCCCCCCTCCCCTTCCCTCTGGAAAAAAATAATTTTTCCCCCCTCCCCAAATTCTGGGGGCTACTCCCTTGCTGCTCCCATAGATTCTGGGCTTGTGTCCCCCTCCCCCAATTGTTGGGGGCATCTACTGTCGACAGTTGGCGAATTCTTTAGAGGGGATTTGGGGAGACCACCTTGTGCGGCGGAGCACCTGGGCCTCCCAGGGTGTCCGCCCCCTTTAAAGGGGACAGGAGCACCTAGACAGTGTCCTTTGTATTCTCTCTGTGATCCCCCCTCACCCCGATCCGAGGCCTCTGTCGTCCCCCCCCACACACACACACACTCAAACACACACCCCTAGCCCTGCCCTAGTAGCGAGGCCATGGCGAAGAAGACCACAGAGAACGGCATCTACAGCGTATCCAGGGAAAAGAAGGGCTCGCTTCTAGACCCCGCAGACGGGGCCCCCCCAGTCAAGGCCGAGGTGATGGCCGCAGGACTGGGGGGCCCGGGCCCGGGCCTGGCCATCCCGCCCCGGGAGACATGGACCCGCCAGATGGACTTCATCATGTCTTGTGTGGGATTTGCGGTGGGCCTTGGCAACGTCTGGCGTTTCCCGTACCTGTGCTACAAGAACGGCGGAGGTGAGTGTAACTGGCCTGCCAGCCGGCCTGGCATTCTCATGAATGCTCACCTCGTGGTCCACGTCAGTCCCCCCGGGCCTTCTTGACATCCCCCCACGCCCCTCCGCCCAGGCCTTATCCTAGCCCCTTTGCCCCCCCCCCCCCCCCATGTCAAGAAGGCCCGCCCGGACTGACGTGGACCACGAGGTGAGCATTCATGAGAATGCCAGCCCCCCGCTTCCTCCAGTGCTGCTCCTGTTTTCTCGGACCCCATCCTCCCCATCTGCTTCACCTCCAGCTCCTAATCCTTGACAGACTTCTTTCCTCCATCTATCTCTCGCCTTGCCTCCCACCCCCTAGCCTACTTTTCCATTGCATTCTACACACACCCCTCCATTGCTCTGGTCATCCATCGGCCTTCCTCTCCTCCCTTTGGTCCATCCCTACCCAGTCAGAGATGCCAAAGTCCATGGACAGGGAGGACCCGGAAGGGGAGGGGAAAAGGTTTGTGTATAGATGGGGTGGGGTGGGGGGGTGGGGAAGGGATAGTAAGAAACACCAGCAGGTGGCCGGGGTCCTGAAGCCCCTTCCCCTCCCTGAGTCTGTAGTGCCTCCCCAGGGGTGGGCCCAGGCCTGCCCCTGTCATCACTTTGCTTACCCCAAAGGCTGGGGAGCTGGAAATGGAAGGATATCGGAGGCTTTTGGTTGAGGGGGGTGGAAGTGGGGGTTGGAGACCCGGGAATAGTTAAGGTGATTTTAAAGGCTAGGGAAGGCCTTTTCTGAAGCCTTTGGCCCCCTACCCAATCCATCTTAGGGGCTGACTGCCCCTTTAAGAGCATGGGCTCCTGGGAGAGCTTAGGAGGTGAGTCTGTCTGACTCGACCCCCCCCCATACCCACAGTGCCATACTGTGTGGGTGTACCCCTTGCCCCCCTGCATTGCACAATGGGCCAGTCTATCCAACTGCCTGTCACACTGGGTGCTTCTGCCCCCTTAGGCCCACAAGCCTGGGTTTATATGCACGTACTTACATGTGTTCTATGCATGTGTTTATCATTCATGCTCATCCACATGCTGTTACATGTGAATACATGTACATGGTTGGACCATGCATCACAGGGTACGTGCATTCATACAATCATTGCTCATGTGCATACGTGACTGCCATGTTGCATATTTTCTTGTATGCTCAAGGCTTATGGAGGTCATAATTTGCACCCTTAAGGATGAGGGGGTGCCAGTAGGGAGGGTGTGCTGTCTAGATACCGTTTTTATTATTGAGGGGCTGGAGAGTGAACAGGGTCATGGGGTTCAGGGTCCTAGCATTACTAGGGGGCTAAGAAGCCCTGAAATCTGATGCACCGCTCTGCTGTCTGGAATGGGGGAGGATTGGGGAGGATCAGGGCAAGAAGATAGTCCCAAACCCTCAGTATCTCAGTGGGTCATGGGCACTGCCACTGCATCATCTCTCCCTCCCCCGCCTTCCTGCCCCCCCCAAGTCACTGTCCTCGGTGGCCTTGACCATTGGGCTAGCCCAATCCTCAGTGCTTGAGGCCCTGGGGGAGGAGGGGGTGGGAAGGAGGGGGCAGGCTTCTATCTGCCTCCAGGGGAGAGAAACCTGGGTAAAAAAAAGCAGTGTCTCCAACCCAATTCAACAGGGCTGGGACTACGGCTGCTTCTGGTTGGCTATGTCTGCTGGGCTCATTCTCGTACCCTCCATCACCTCCTTTAGCCCACTTGTTCCCATGTCTCTGTCTCTTTTGGCCAGTCTCCCATTCTTCTCCCTGTCTTTTATCTCTGTCCCTCACTCCTGTCTTTCTATCTCTTGCCCCTGGTCCCAGACTGGGTCTGTGTTCCATTTCCTCCAGAAAGCTCTCCCTGGCCCTCCCATCTGTCCTTCTCTCCTGCCCAGGTTGTGGGACCCTGGGGCCCCTCCTTTGCTCACCAGCTGTCTCCACCCCCTGGCGAGGGTTTCTCTCTCACATGCATGCTCGTGGCTGTTGCGTCACATGACGCAGTGTGGCGCAGACACATGAGGCAGGCAGTCTGGGAGCATGGTTCACAATGTCTTGTAGGGATTACATGTGATCTGAAGCTTGAGGGGTCTTAGCTTTGTGTGGCCATATGCCTCTGGCTCAGTCTTATTTTGTGCTATTCACACCCACCTGTGTGTCTGTCTGTGTCTGTGTCTGACTGTGTGTGTTGCTAAGGAAGGCTCACTGGGGACAGCATCATGAATAACCAACATGACTGCATCTTCCCTCCATCCAACCCTCCCCCCTCCCTCCCATAACTGCCCCCCCTTTTTCCCAGAACTTGTCCTAACCTGCCTGGGGAGGAGAGGGTGAGGCCCCAGTAGGGGGTCTGGGCAATGAGAAGGAAGGCCCATCCCCTCCTGAGCCGACCTATAGAAATAGTCTGATGGCACCTCCTTCCCCTCTCTTCCCCACCCCTACCACCATCTGCCACTGACAAAGTTATCCCCCCCCCTTCCAATTTTCAGCTCCCCAGCCCCTGGAGTGAATAAGGCAGGGATTGCTGGAGCCTCAGGAGTCACTGCAGGTGGGGGGAGGGGCTTGCAAGTACCTCAGTTACTTATCTACTACGTTGTCCTAACCAGTCCCTTCCTCTCCCCTCTTCTAGCTACAAGAGCCAGAGGGAAGCAGTCTGATGGGGGGGGGGAGGTCTAGGTCAGAAGACCTAGTTTTGAATCCTGATTCTGTCATGGCTCTCCTAGGTCACCTTGGTTAAGTCAATTCCCCTCCAGGCCTCAGTTTCCTCATGTAAAATGGGGGGGGGGACTGGATTAGAGGATTTCTCCATTAGAGGATCTTTAAGGTCCTTTGCTTTTGAAGGTATGACTCCCCAAAAGCAGTCACTATGGAAAGTCCCATATCTGATAGACCAAAAAACCTGACTGTGTGGCAGGGTGGATAGCATGCTTTGAGTTGAAGTCAAGAAGACCTGAGTTTGAATTCTGCCTCAACACTTCTTAGCTATGTGACTCCTTTTTTGTTAACCAGCTTCTGTAAGCCCTAGAAGCCTGTGCCTGGCACAAGAGTGCCAGCGTTAGTGCCCAGGATAGCCTGAGAGGGGACATGGTTTCCCTGAGTGATATCTTTGTCTCTTGATAAATATATTGGTTTTTGTCACCTTCATTTCCAAATTATTTCACCATCCCTTAGTAAGCTTTTTTTTAAAGGAGAAAAGCAGATTCAGTAAACTATTTTGCTGAAACCAAACATAATTGGTTGATCTATATCAACCAATTATGACAATGAATTGCAGTGTTCCACACCCATAGATCCCCCCCCACCTCAAAGAAGGAGGGGGAAATCAGTACATTTCATTTTTAATTCAGTTGCCCATGATGGTTACTCAGTGTCACTTGTCCATTCCTGTACCCATCTGTTCCTCTGTCTCTTGGTCTACCTACCTCTTGTTCCATCTTAACTCCTGACTAGGAGCCCTGGCTAACCAGTCAGTCACATCTGATTGTCTGTGGAGACAGTCTGCTTTCTTGGAGTTTGAAAGCTCTCCCACTTGAGACAAAAGGACAGGATGTGACAGGCCAGCCACACCTCCCAATAAAGAGCCTGCCCAGGAGAGACTGGAGGAAGGCATGGCATTGGTTGTCCAAGTGGGCAGGGTAGCCTTCCTAGAGGTGGGGCCCCTTGAAAACAAGGTTAATTGACTTAAGACTGGGAGGCTAGGGGAAGTGTCCCACAAGCTGAGCCCAGTGGGATGGGGAGATACATAGGACTTTCTGGACAGCCCTCAACCTGGCCAATTCATTCTTCCTTATGGGGTAAGACAGGACCTCTCTCATGTGATGTTTATGGCTACCCTGGCAAGGATTTTATAAATAGGGAACTTTAGAGCTCAGAGGGGTTAAATGATTTGCCCACAGTTACGTCTGCTGGCTTCAGTGGGGAATTCAAACCCAGGTCTCCTCTGGGAAGAGATAGTCTTCTGAAATGACCTGGATGTGATTGGATTATGAACCAGATTGCTTTTCCCCCACAGGAGTATTCCTCATTCCCTATCTTCTGATTGCTGTTCTGGGAGGTATCCCTATCTTCTTCCTGGAGATCTCGCTGGGCCAGTTTATGAAAGCTGGCAGCATCAATGCTTGGAACATCTGCCCCCTCTTCAAAGGTTGGGACCTTTTGAGCAACTTTCTTCCCTCCTCCCCCTCCATGGGGCAAAGAAAGGAGGCCAGGGTCACCTAAGCTTGTGGGTCTGTGCTGAGGAAGGTTCTGGCTGGCTGAGATGGGTGGATGGAGCCCCTTGTAGAGAACTTTACTTCCTAGGCTGGGCAGGTTGGGTGCAATATTGGCCCTGATCATTTTCTCCTATCCCCAGGCCTAGGCTTTGCCTCCATGGTGATTGTCTTCTATTGCAACACTTACTACATTATGGTGCTGGCCTGGGGTTTCTACTACCTGGTGAAGTCCTTCACGGCCTCACTGCCCTGGGCCTCCTGCGGGCATGACTGGAACACCCCAGAGTGTGTGGAGATCTTCCGCCAGGAGGACTGTGCCAATGCCAGTGTGGCCAACCTCACTTGTGACCAACTCTCAGATCAGCGCTCCCCTGTCATTGACTTCTGGGAGTGAGTCTACCCCTCTAACCCAACCCCCCTACCCCCAGCTTGTTATGAGTATGGTTTGGCCCTGTGTGTGCCAATCAAGGGCCCCCTAATCCACCTCTAGTTTAGGCACCCTTTTCTTCCTGTCCCAAGGCACAACCCTTCATTCTCTTAACATCTCTCCATCCAGAAAGAAAGTCCTTCGCCTGTCCCCAGGTCTTGATGTTCCTGGGGATCTCAACTGGGAGGTGACCCTCTGCCTTCTAGCCTGTTGGGTTTTGGTCTACTTTTGTGTCTGGAAGGGAGTCAAGTCATCCGGAAAGGTAACTTAACTGCTCATGCCCAACTGATAAGGCCTGCCTTCTTAACCTCCAGGGCTCCTGAGTGCCCTCTAATTCAGCTCTTCTGTACCCTACAGTGCCCCAGACTACAGCCCTCTGCAGATAAAATTTGGACATCTAGGAAAAGGCCATAGGTCTCACAGGGAAATGCTGTCTCGTAGGTTCACAGCCAATCCATCATACCCATAAGTCTACACTCCTATACACAGAGGCAGACAATCCCCACTCATCTTCAGACTCTGAGCCCCTTCACTCCCAGACTCTTGAGGCTCATGGGCTGGGATATGGATGCTGTTTCCACAGCAACAGCCTAACAATGTTCCATACTGGCCCCTTTCCCAGTCCCAGCCCTGTTGGGGGAGGGGAGAGGAGCAGAGCCCTTCTCCCCTCCTGGTCTTGACTCTTCCCCCCCTTCCCCAACTGCCCTCTTGGTCAGGGGTCGGAGGACACTGGCATTCCCTCTGCCCAGAGGCCCTGCCCCTGCCGTGGATTCTCTAGAATCCAGTATGGAGTTGGAAGAAGGGGGGAGAAGGAGATCCTAACTGCCTTCTTCCTCTCTATTCCTCCCCTCCCTGCTCCTGACCTGACCCCATTGTCAGGGATGGTGGAGGGGGGTGGGCAAAGAGGGGGATTGGAAATGGTTAGTCCTTGGGGCCTCCTAGGCCTCTAGTATTCAGGCAATGAAGGAGACAGAGGCTAAGGGGCAAGAGGAGTGGGGGAAGGGGGGGATTTGGAAGCACAGGAAGATGAGAGAACAGGTGAGCAACAAAGGCCTGGGGCCTCAGAAGAGGAGAGTTTGCATGTGCCAGACCCCAAAGGTCCCTCCCTATTCTGATCCTTGCATCCCCACCCCTATAGCCTGGGCAGCTGCTGGGGGGGGGGGGATTAGAAGACCCAAGGTCTTGAGCAGAGCTTCCAGTGGGGCTGAAGAGAGGCAGGTCCTAAGAGGAAACCCAGGGAAGGAGGAGGCTGGGCTAAGCTGGGAAGCCTAGCTGGAGGAGGGAGATCTTGGAGTGTCTGAGCCTTGGCCCTCTAACTGGGGCTTGGTACTCATCTTGATGCAGATTGTTTATTTCACTGCTACATTCCCCTATGTCGTCCTCCTTGTCCTGCTGGTGAGGGGGGTCATGCTGCCAGGAGCATTGGATGGCATCATCTACTATCTCAAGCCTGACTGGTCCAAGCTGGGATCTCCACAGGTGAGCTGCTTCCCCACCCCCAATCTCTAATCTTCCTTCCAGAAGTGGAAATTCCAAGTTTAGATACAGCAGTCTGCCACAAATAAGGCTCTTCCCAGCCTTAATGAAAATGGCCCAGTGAGGCAGACCAGGAAACTCATTCACTTCTAGTCTTAATTGCCTGGGGCACTGAGAAGTTAAGGTACCTCTCCAGAGTCACTTAGCAGGAGTTGAACTTGAACCCAGGTCTTCATTTTGAGGCCATTCTATCCTAGAGTACTTTGCCTCTAAGGCTTGGCATCTGCTCTCCCCTCCCCCATTTACAAAGGAGGAAACAAGTATTTTGTTTGTATTCTCAGCATCCTCCATTGGCCTAAAGCAGGGTACGTGCTTATGAGGGCAGGAATCCTGCCCTCTCTCAATTTATCTCTGGGCTGTATTATATGCCAATGTCTGCCTGGCCACTCAAAGCCTGGCAATTGGAAGGCAGCGGTTCCTGCTGGGGTCCTGGCCCCTAGGTCCCCTGCCTTGGGCCTCCTGACCGCTTGCTCATTGTATGTACATTCTCTCCTCCCTGCCCCGCCCCCCACCCCACCCCAGGTATGGATTGATGCTGGTACACAGATCTTCTTTTCCTATGCCATCGGCCTGGGGGCACTCACAGCTCTGGGCAGCTACAATCGTTTTAACAACAACTGCTACAAGTAAGGAACTGCCCCCTCCCCAAGATGCTTTCTTCTCTGGAACTTAGAACTTCTTCTCCTCCCCCCCCCTTCCCCAAGCCACAGTGGCACCCACTAATTCTCTTCTCTGTCCCAGGGACGCCATCATACTCTCACTCATCAACAGCGGTACCAGCTTCTTTGCCGGCTTTGTGGTGTTCTCCATCCTAGGTTTCATGGCCATGGAACAGGGTGTGCACATCTCCAAGGTGGCTGAGTCAGGTGTGTGAGGGGCTGCCTGCTGGGGCAGGGATGGGCAGGTAGAGATCATTTAATCTAGTCCCCTTTGATACAGGAAATCCACGTGTGCAAAAAACTAGCTGCCTAGAAAAGTTGAGATATGCCCCAAGGTCACATAGGTGGTGAATGGTAAAGCCAGCATTTGAACACACACAACGTACATACACATAGGCACACAGGCACAAAATTATGGGAGGCCCTGTAGTGCAAAGGAAAGGGTGGTATTGATTGGTATTGGGTTAGGAGTCAGAAGCTCCATTCAAAGCCCTATTACCTTGGCTCCTGTGTGACCCTGGGGTACTTATCAGTGATGTTTTTTTGCCCCACATCAAGTTAGTTGGCTTCAGTATTCTGGAGTTTGGCCTCTAAGTGGTCTCTAAGTGGCTACTAAGGCATCCCCCAGCTCAAATCTGGGAGCCAGAGCCTGGGAGGTAACAGGAGCTGACGTTTCTAGCACATGGAGGTTTACAAAGTGCTTTTAGTCCATTTTTCTCATTGGACCATCACCAATTGTGGGAGGGTGCTGCTCTCCTGGCATTATCCTTGTAGGAAAGGAAACTGAGCCCAGCCTAGAGTGGTCATGTGTCCAGAGTCCTACAGCTAGTAGGAGTTAGAACTCGGGGTTCTCTGACACCAAGTCCTCAGCACGTTTTGCACTCCACCAAGCTGCCTAATATTTCAACACGAGGCGGTGGGGTGTCCTGCAGCAAACAGCTGTCCTGCCAGTTGGGTGAAAGCCCCATAGGTCTGAGTCAAGTAGGGGTGAGTACTGAGCTCCTGGCCCAGGACAGAAGAGAACCATGAGGTAGCTCTAATCTCCTTCCCTTTCTTAATTGCTGTGTTCCCTGGGCTCTGCAGGGCACTCCTGAACTGGAGGAAGCCAGGAAGAAAAAAAATTCACTGGGGGTCAAGAGGGGAGGGAACTTGTTCTCTCCCCCTGTTCCCCCCAAACTCTGGTAGCCAGTTTCTAGGAGTACTATTTTTGCTAAGGGAGGGCTGGAGGGGGTATTCTGGTCCAGTGTAGTTTCTTTTGCTTTGGCCCCTGCTGTGCTGCCCCAAGGGTTAATGGGTGACCTCTCTGGTTTCAGCAGCTGCTGCAGACCAGCTGCCCCTCCCTGGTTAGAGATCAGATGTCAGACTGGAGGAGGGGAATGGAAGGAAGGCACAGTCATCAGATTCTGATTGGGGGTGGGGGGGAGTTGGAAGGGGGGAGTTGGAAGGAGGGTCATGGGTATGGGGACTTGAGAGGCCTTAGCCTCTTGGGTCCTTGGGTGGTCCTTGGGTAAACAGACAGGTCAAGGTAATGTGCTGCTCAGAGGGGGATGCCTACCATGAGACAAACAACATGGAATTCAAAGAGCCAAGAGTCTCCATCTGATAGGTGCAGTGGGTGCATGAACACCCTGGGGGTGGGGGAGGGCTGCTGAACAAGCCTGTATCTCTTCTCTGCTATCCAACAGGACCAGGGCTGGCCTTCATTGCCTATCCCCGGGCTGTCACTCTGATGCCTATGGCCCCACTCTGGGCTGCCCTCTTCTTCTTCATGTTACTGATGCTTGGCCTGGACAGCCAGGTGGGTCCTGGGCTAGGAGGGAGGCTTCTGGGAGGGCCTAAACCAGCCCTTGAAGGCCAAGGGGAGGCAGCCTCCAGGTCTAAGCTATCTTGTCGTCCCCCCCACCTTGGTGTTCTGTTGGGCTGCAGTTCGTAGGGGTAGAAGGATTCATCACTGGCATCCTGGATCTCCTCCCGGCCTCCTACTATTTTCGTTTCCAGAGGGAGATCTCTGTAGCTGTGTGCTGTGCAGTCTGCTTCATCATTGACCTCTCCATGGTTACTGAAGTAAGTTGGAAAGCCGGGGGAGGGAGAAGGAAGAGAGGACACAGGCAAGATCTTGAACTTCCCATCTGACCTTGACTTCTGTTCCCCTCATTGAAGGGCGGCATGTACGTCTTCCAGCTGTTTGACTACTATTCGGCCAGTGGTGTGACTTTGCTATGGCAGGCTTTCTGGGAGTGTGCGGTGGTTGCCTGGGTTTATGGTAAATGGAAGCATGGGGAGAGACCATCTGTTTGGGGTGGGGGAGGTGGGACTTTGTGGCCTAGATAGGCTAGTGGGAGGAACTGCATTGATCAGCTCTTTCTCCCCACTCCCACCCCCAAACCCATCCTGTCCACTAGGTGCTGACCGGTTCATGGATGATGTTGCCTGTATGATCGGCTACCGGCCTTACCCTTGGATGAAATGGTGCTGGTCCTTCTTCACCCCACTGGTCTGCATGGTAACAGCTAGGGAGGGGGATGTGCGGGATGTAACTTAGAGGATCACTAAAGATGGGAGGGAGGTTGGTTGGGGGAGGGGTGCAGCCAGTGGCTGATGGAAGGGTGGCCACCCACTAGTAACAAGTATGACTGCTAGCCTTAATTCCTTTCAGGGCATCTTCACCTTCAATGTGGCATATTACAAGCCACTTGTATACAACAACACCTATGTGTACCCGTGGTGGGGCGAAGCAATGGGCTGGTGCTTCGCCATTTCCTCCATGCTGTGTGTGCCACTTTACCTACTGTACCACCTCCTCGGGGCCAAGGGGACATTCATTGAGGTCAGTCTCCCCAGTCTGCCTTGGCTGAGGGCTTGCTTTACTGTCTGTCTGCCTTACAATGCATCTGGAATCATCACAACCCTTTGCCTATTCTAAAGTCCATCTATTGTCTCTAGAGCCTTGGGATTCTTCCTTTTGTACAGATGAGGAAACTGAGACCCCAGAGTTTTAAGTGACAGACCTATGGTCACAGGTCACCAGGCCAAGCTGCCTTCTGGAGTGCTTGGCCTATTTTAAAACCCGGTGGGGCGGTGGGTGGGATTTACTCCTCCCCAGATCAGCTCCCCAGTCTCAATAGAAAGGCTTACTCAAACACCAATGGGCATTGCCCAAGTGTGCTGAGCCCAAGTAGTGGCACAGACACTGAGAGCTAGACCTTGGAAAAATGGAATTGGCCCATGTTGGGGGGAGATAAATCCCTAGGAAGAATCTGGGGAGTTTGCATTACCATTAACTCACTGTGGAAGTGTGAGAGGCTGTAGATAGCCCTGTGCTGTTAAGGGAGTGCTGAAACTAAACCTTGTTCTGGGTGTCACTGGGTTGAGCAAGTGGACAGGCCCATGAGAGGCTATTGGGAGGCAAGGGACCTTCTGGGAAATTGGCAAGAGGATTCCTGGCCAGGACCCTATTAGGAGGAACTAACCCTCCCCTATCCTTTCTCCCCTCCAACTCAGCGTTGGCGTGACCTGACCCAGCCAGTGTGGGGTCTCCATCACTTGGAGTACAAGGCTCAGGACTCTGATGTCAGGGGCCTGACCACCCTGACTCCAGTGTCTGAGAGCAGCAAGGTCATCGTGGTGGAGAGCGTCATGTGACCTGCCCTTGAGGGGGTGGGGCAGGAAGGGGGCACCTGCCTCTGCCCCAGTGCCCAAAGCCAATGGGGAGAGACAACCACTGCTCTCCCTGTCCTTTGCCTACCCACCCACCCCCCCACCAGCCTCCCTTCTTGTAGCCATAGTAAACCCCCCTCTCACTCCTTTCAACCCCCTTCACTGAGACCCTGGGGAGGGGGAAGCCTTTTCTGTATGATATTGATAGAGGGGACCCGGGTCAGGCTGGGGCCATGGTGTATGAGTGCTTGAGTTGAACTGGTTTTCTCTTTCTTTTTTAAAATAAAAACCAAAAAAAATATAAAATTCTAAACACCACCAAAATCTAGACCCCACCCCCACCCCCCCCCCCCCCCCCGGCCCCCCGCCCAGGTAGCAGCGGGAAATGGTTTCCCCCCTTATTTTCCCCCCCCCCCCCCCCCCAGCTGGGGAGGAAGCTGACCTCCAGAGGAGCAAGCACCTTTTTGGTGGATTGGGACTCCCTTGACCCCCTGGGCCTCCACTACAATTGGGTCCCCTCCATCCTACATGGAAGCCAGCTGCAGCTGTGTGTATCTGTTGTGTCTGTGTGTGGTGTGTGTCTGTTGTGGTGTGTGTTGTGTGTATAGCTGGAGTAAACAATGAGTATCTTTCCTCCTCCCAACCCCTCCCAGAGCTTGTTGGATAGGAATCTTCTGGCCCTGATCCTCAAGCCCAATTTCCTGACAACCCACCAAGATCAAGGTGTGTGTGTGGGTGGGTGGTATTTGCGTGCGCATGTATGTGTACATACAGTGGCTATATATATATATATATATATATATACAGTATATAGATATATATATGATACATATATATACAGTATATAGATATATATGGAATTGAGAATACCAGGTGTAAGTTATGCCTGAGGGCAAAGACTTGTATTTTGCACATTTTGTAAAAACTCTAAGAGAAGAGTGATTTCTGCCTGTATATTTCTAAAAAGAGAAACAACCCTCCACCCCCAACCCCAAGACAGCCTGATAGAGATCTAATTTTGTTAGAAAAAAAAAAAAGCTGAAAAAAAGCCTCATCCTGGTTTTTGTCACAGGTTTTTGGTCTTCAGGCCTTCCTTGCTCACTACCAAGAGTGGTGAGGGGAGTTCAGGTCTGGGAGGCCAGATCCCTGACTCTGCCCCCTCCCCAGCAGCTATGTAGATTGAGGCCTGGCCTTTTAGGAGGGAGGGAAGGGGCGTCTCCCAAAACACCAGCCTGGCACAGCCCATGGTGCCACTGTTCACACCCCCACCCCAGCCCCTTCCCTTAATGCCATCCCAGGAAGGGCAGAGTAATAGATCTGGGGAAGGAAGGGGCACTGGACGGTACCTTAGAACCCCTGCCCATGTCTTCCCCCCCCCCCTTCTGTCTGCACTTTGCATCTCTGTCTTCCACATAGAAGCTTTAATCCGCCTTGTGTCAAAAAAGCAAAAACCCTGACAGACAGCCAAAATGGGACCCCACGGAGCCCAGGCCCACTCTAGGTCTTGGGGGACCCTGGGACGTTCTGACTGCTAAAAAGCCACCTGCAAACATAGCAATAAAGACATGTCATTTTTCAACTTGTTGCTGTCTTTCCTTTAGGGGACAGGTGCCACCAAAGTGGGTTTGCAGGTCCTTCCCCAAAAATCCTATACATGATCACTCCCCTATATCATGTGACAGGTCTAGTGGCCCCAATTCACAACTTCTATCATTTCTCTCCATACTTGGGCAGATTTCACATGGGCAGAATCTCCAAATCTCTTGGCATTCAAGTCCCTCAAAATTGGATCTTGGGATCACTTTTCCAGGTTTAATGGATGGCCTTTCCATAATCCATGCCTTTCTTTGGATTCTGAAGTCTCCCTCTCTACCAGTGCTTGCTCAGAATCTCTTTCCTGGGGGCACTTAAAAAGCCCAAGGTCTACTCCACAGACCTTTCTGTCCTCCTAAGCTGCCCTGCCTTTTTGACTCACTCTTTGCCCCACAGCTTTCCTGATTCTACCTTCAACCTGAAGCCCTGGCTTTCAAGGCCACGTGGGATAGGCATGCTCCCCTGCAGTTTTACCCCTCCTCAAATTACCCCACACTTTCTTCAAGTTGAGTCTTTGGATTCCCTTGCACTTACGTGCTTTTAAAAAAGTTGAAACTGAAACAATTTCTATGAAATCTTTAGACTTGTCACAATGTAGGCAGAATGGCTTCTCCCAACCCTGTTTGCTTCCTTGTTTTCCTTCTGCCACGTCTCACTGGGCAGGTTTCTGGGGCTCACCTTTGTGAGTGGGCCTTTTTCAAAGGTCATGGCCAAACATGTCCACAGTTCAGCTCAAATAAACCCTAGTTTAGGAAATGCTGCTTGTCTGCTTTTTCTGATGTCTGCTTATGGCTCTTAACACAAATTTAACGGGATCCTGGGTGGGGGTGGGGGGGGTAAGGGCGGTGGATCCCCCTTGGTTGGTGGGGGGTTAGGGCCATTTTCCCTCCATTAGTTTGGCCAGGGACTACTCAGCTTCCTTGAGCTTGGGAAAGCTCATAGAATTGATCACCTCTTTCCTCATCCTCATTAGGGTTGTTGTGAAGTCCAAATGAGATAACAGGAGATAACAAACATTATTAAATCATTAAATGCTATTATTGAATTGGTTGCTAGGCGGTGGATTGGGCTCCCTCCGTTTTGGTATTTGCCTTGAATCTTGGAAATGAGGAGTTGGGGAGAAATCACTATCCCACAAACTTCAGGACTACAGGACAGTGTCTTTTCAGATTCTGTACAATCTGACTTGCTTGCTCCTTGACCTTTTCCAACCAACTTTCTTTGGTCCCTTTGGTCTCTCCCGAACAGGAAGCTGGGAAACCAGCTGGACGCCAAATGTTTTTGGATATGATGGGGCTTCCTAGTTCGAGCTATATACCTGACAGGGTATATAGGATTCCCTCAACAGGGAATCCAACCATATCTGGGACCTCTCCCCAGCTAGAAGCCTGCTACTTTGGGGCAGGATATATGTGGAGTATATGGAGCCTACTTCACTTAGAGCCAGCCTTCCTTTCATTATCTCCCCCATTCCTACTTAAGCCTAGTAAATTTAATACCCCCTCCCCAACCAAGAAGACATGGCCTCTCCTCAGAAATCACCTCCCTGAAGCCCACTCAGTTTTTAGTGCTTTCCCAAAAGACAAGCCCCACCTTCACCTGTTGGTGAAAGTGACAATCCTTCCCTGCCCAGGTAGGGCAAGCCCTCCCTTAGCTCTGAAGAGGGCTGTGTTAACTAGTCACTAGTTGTGGAGATTTGGAAACAGGATCTCAGAAGGGGAGGGATGATTAGCCTTTTTGACCCACTCTGTCCCACAGCTTTCCTGACTCTACCTTCAACCTGAGAAGCCACATGGGACAGGCATGCTCCCCTGCAGTTTTACCCCTCAAATTACCCCACATTCAAATTACATTGGGGGTGGCAGAGGGAGCTTAAAAGGAAGGCTGAAGGATGAAGAACCCTACCAAAGTCTCTGCTGTAATACAGCATAATAATGTAATACAGCATAATAATGCTGTAATACAGTTCAGGCTCCTCTTCCCTTTCCATCAAGTATCATGTATCCATCATGTATCCCCAAGAGCCCAGAGGTGGGGCTTTCAGGCTCCAAAGGGCAAATGTATTATTTGCCACAAATTATATGTAAATTTATAATTTAATATAATTTATATGTATTTATTATTTTTTTAAATTTTAATTACTTATTATATTTAATTTATAAAATAAGTAAATTATTTCCCACACCTTGTACACGTACATACAAGGTAGAAGGGCAGGAATGAAGTAGCTACCTACCGTGTATCTACAGATGAACAGGGAAAAAGAAACCCAGAAGTTTTGGAAGTCTGGGACATCCAGACTTTTCTAACTCAATAGCCCCTCAGACTATGAGGAATCTTCTCTTTTCTGTGCCAGCCAGATCCATGCAGTCCACACATGTCAAGTCGCTTTGATTAACAAACTTTATTTCTCCAAGAGAAGCTGGGAACTACTCCCAGACCAAGTCCAGAAGTACCCACACACTGGAGAGATTCCTCATCAAGAAAAAAGCAGAGGGCTCTTCATAGTAAAACAGCCACCACCCCAAACCAAATGCCCAACCAAATCTCAGGTGCCCCCTCCTCAGGCAGCTAACCCTTTTGTTCTTTGGAATAGGAAGAGATGAAGGTAGGGAAAGCAAGGGGGACTAAATGAGAAGGGGCTCAAGCTTGCAATCATCATATCTAGGCACTCTACCCTTGCTCCCACCCCCAATTGCTGGGGTTGCACTCCAGATTCAGGGTAATGAGGAGGGGAAGGGGGGTGGTTCAGTGGTCAAAGTTGGTTTATTTACAAGCTGAGCAAAAGTGAAAGCCCAAAGCAGTTATGTCAGCAGTGGGGTATATGGAGCTTGGGGAAGGCATGGATCCCCAATACCAAGGGAGTGAGGGACAGGGAGCATTCCTTGAAGTTCCCCCCTTTCCAATGTGACCCAGAGAGAAGCAGCTGCTTGTGATGGGGAAGAATAGAAGCCAACTGATGGAAGGAGGAAGAAGATCGAAAGAGGAAGGGAGCCAACCCCTCACTCTTCTTTCTTGTCTGTCGGCCCATCCACTGCAGCCTGGAGAGGGAAAGAAACCAGAGGAACAGGATGGTACAAGTGGTCCCAATTCCCTCTTGGCAATGGAGAGAGAGTGTGCACCCAGACCTATCCCTGTGCCTCTGGCCTTTAAATAACCCTATCCTCTTGCCCAAACATCCTGGTTTTGCCCCCTTCCCACCTAGGAAGTATCCAGGCTGGGGATGGAGAGGGGTAGGAATGTCAGCCTCCCAAATCTCAAATCCAAGTTAAACTTTAAAAAGGGGAGGCTCTCCCCATCATCCCTGGCAGTAGCTCTGAGTCTTGGAGCCTGTGGCTGTGATGTGGCTGCCAGGACCCAGCCAGGAGCCTGGTGCCTGAGACAGGGATTGAGTGAAGCCTGGGAAGACAGCCGAGCGGACACTTCAGGAGGGGCTAGGAGGCTGGGCCCCTGCCAGGGTGGGGCCAGTTGGAAGGGACCAGACTCTCCTGTTTACCTTCCCAGAGCACCAGCAAGAACCAACTCTACCACCTACAGCCCCACCAGCCCCTGTACCCCCTGGGCCAAGGCCCCACCCCCAAAGCCTGGCCAACCCAAGCTGCTAGCCCAGAATGTCTAACTGCTTTTGTAACTCCAGCAACAGCTAAGGCTAAGGGAGGAGAAGCGGAGTAACTGCTACCACCTCTACCCCCAGCTACCCACTGACATTGGGTGGCTCCCTCCCTCACCTCCCATCAGCTGGGCTATGACATCCCAAGGTGTGGCAGGAGCCCACAGGGTCAAAGAGGGCAATGACAAGAAAGCAATAAACAACCTTTAAGGGCTGAAACAACCTCCTTCGTTACTTTGGGCCTCAAGCTCTGGCATCCAGTATGGACACCAGAGCATGGCAGCTGCCAGGGCCAGTACCTAAGGACCTCCATGGCCAACCATCATATGGCACCCAACCCAGGACTGGTCGTGATTGCCCAGAATAGCTGCTGGGGGCCTATAAATAACTCCCCACCCCAACCTGAGACAGGATCACTTGGGCTTCCAGAGACTGCCCTTGTGGTTTCAGAGCTATTCTGGGGTAAGTATGGGGGTATGTGGGAAAGCTGGCCCACACCCCAACCTGTCATGTCCATCTGTGACTCAATAGAGGGCAACAGGCTGCCATCACTTCAGCAGGCCTTCCGGGCCCAGATGTGTGGCCAGGGAAGGGCACACTGCTGGCTTTTTTCCCCTCTGCTACGTCCAAGGGGAAGGGCACACAGATTGGTGGGTGGGGGGAGGGCCCAAGCTATTCCCTCTGAGCCACGGCAACTAGAGGGCCTGAATGGAGAAAGAAGCCACAAGCATGTTGGTTTCTCTATTTCTCGTAATTCTGCCAGGTGGAAGAATTGAGGCGGTGTGTACCCTGGAGTGTGGAGCCAGAGCTCTGCCTCATTTTCTCAACTCTGTCCCAGGACTTGGTAGGGACACTTTACAATGAAAAATAGGAGGGCCCAAGAGAGATGTAGAGACAGAGAAGACACACAAAGAAATCGAAGAGATACTGAGTAGCTGCCTGAAGCCACCCAGACAGCTTCCAGCATCATTCCCACACCCGAGGCATCCTGGCAAGGAGCCCAAGAGCATGCTCTCCATCAACCACAGGTGCTGGCTTCCAACAATTGGCATCACTTGGCAGGGGGAGGGGCTGGGGGCTATGTGGGCCCTCTCCTGCTCCTCTGATAGTTTAAGAGGTCCAAGGTCAAACTGGTTTCCTTTTCTTCCATTAAACGCTCTCAGCATCCCAGGGGATGGAGCACCCCCTCTTCATCCTGGACACTGCCACCCCAGCACCAATCCTACACATACCTGGAGGCGGTTATGCTCCTCCAGCAGACGGTCATACTCCTTGGTCAGCCCTTCTGACTGCTTGCGCATGGCCAGAGCCTCATTTTCTGCTCTCTCCAGGTCTTGGGAGGAGACAGGACACAAATTAGGGTGGGAGGCGTGGCCTGTGGTCTGCATGCCACAGTCCATTTTTCAGGGTCTTCTTGGCCAATGATAAGAGAGGTTGGGAAGAGTCACTGTCTCTAAAAGAAGCTTACGCATGCTTTGGAAATGTCTGTCTGCCCTCTTTCTCCTTGTGTCCACATACAGTCTTAGAGGCTAGAGGACTATGGTAAGGAAGAAAGGAGGTGTGCCACAAAAAGGCATCCCAATGCCACAAAAGGATGTTGTGAGAAAGCCAAGGCCATACCAACCAAGTGTCGACATCTAGGTGATATGTGCATCCACAGTTTGCTGCCAAGATATGCTGGCAACAACGAATAGTTCAATATCCACCAGGTTTGGAGGGTAGTGAGGGGTGGGGGAGGTAAAGGGAGCAGAGTTTGGGCAAGGAAACATCATCTCTTAGGACCTTCCCCCATTTGCTAAGACTGAGCTAAGCTGCTCAATCTCTATAACCAGAAGTCTCCGGAGAAACAGGGAGCAGTCCAAAGCCTGGGGCGGGGGGAGGGAGGGTGTGTGTGTGAGTATTAGAGAGAACAGATGGGAACAAAGGGATGAAATGACTTGGGGAAGCTCATGGCTGATCTGGATTTATGAGAAACTCAACTGTCCACTCCCTTCCTGAACTTTTCTCTTTGTGGCCTTTGAACCTTCTTTCTACCATCACCACTCCACCCCCAATACCCCTTTCTGTTCTCAGCTCAAAGGTATCTCTGGGCTCCCCACACCTCCCACTTGGCATAGCTATTCTACATTGTGTGCTGCTGCAAAACACTATCCCAGCTTTCTGTATCCACTAGCACTGCCAGCTCCTGACCTCTGCTTGGCATTGCTGGGCCCCATGATAGCTTGGCATACACATAAGTGTGTGAATGGAGGGGGGGCTGGCAGGGAAGAGCAGAAGAAGCTGGTTTTTTGTTCCCCAGCTTCCCAGAACAGGAGGCAGCCCAGGGGTCCTCTTGTCAAGGGCCCAGCCCTTACTTCGCTTGCTGACAGCCAGCTCCTCCATGAGTTTCTTGAGCTCAGCCTTCAGGTTTTTGTTCTCCACTAGCACATCATCGTTCAGGTCCAATTTACCACCATCTGTGCCAGCTTCCTAGGAAAAGCACCAAAGAGGCCCGGATTACCCAGCTCTCTGGGGACCCAGACCCACCCTCACCTCCCAATCGAGTAGCCATGTTAGGGAATGAGGGAGGAAAGCCTGTCAGCCCAGGCCTAAGCCCCTCTGAGTGGGCCAAAAGGAAGTCATGTCCACAGTTTGGGCTAAAGTCTTTATCAAAAGCCAGCCTTCGGAGTGGTGGGGAAGGTAGAGGAAGGCCATTTACTCGCTTACAACCTCCATATCCAATCTGTTGCCAAGGCATGTTGATTCTACCTTTCTAATAGCTTTCATGTACACCCCCTGACACTGCCCCCATTCTGGCGCAGGCCCTCATCTCATCATGCCTCGACTACTCCAATAGCCACTGAGGCGTTTGCCTGCCTCAGCTCTTCCCCCACTCCAATCCAGCCTCCACTGAACTGTCAAATTGCTCTTTACAAAGCACAGGTCTGACCATGGCACACATCACCCCTTCCCGCTCAGTCAGCTTCACTGGCTTCCTATCATCTCCAGGATCAAACAGAAAATCCTGCTTGACATTCAAAGCCTTTCCTAACCTGCCCCCTCACACACACACCTTTCCAGTCTTCTTCCACTACTCACTCCCTTGTACTCTGCAATCTAGTGACACCGGCCTCCACACAAGACCCTTCATCTCCCAACTCTGGGCATTTTCACTGTCTGTCTCCCATGCCTGGAATGTTCTCCCTCTTCATCTCTGCATTTTGGCTTCCACCTTCTACAGGAAGCCTTTCCTGATCTCCCTTCATGCTACTGCCCTCCATCAGTCAGTCAATAAACATTTAGTAAGTACCTGCTACATACCAGAAAGTATGCTAAGTGCTGGGGATTCAAAGGGAGGCAAAAGCTAAACCCTGTCTACAAGGATCATCTCCAATTTATCAAGCACTTAATAAATGCTTGTTAACTGGATATGTGTCAGAATAAGGACCAGACCTGAACCTTCTCCCCCATTTCCAGCCATCCCCTTCTCACCAGAAGAAATAACTTTCCCTTACCAATAAATGGACCCAGCAGGTTGCCCAATTCTAGCTAATCTCCTTGGCCTGGTCTTGCCAATGTCCCCTCTAATCACACCAATCAATCCCATTTTATTCCTCCCTGCCTCTGACTGTGCACTTCAGCCAAGATAACACCGTGAGCAACATCCATTTAGCCCCTCAACCAACAAAGTCTTCCAAGACTGACCCAAGGCAACTCTGGTTGCTAACTCCTCATCTCTATCCTCTCAGCACTTAGGGATTTAAGCCTAACCTAACTTAGCAGTTAGATACTGCCAACATATTGGTGATTTGACATTCTAGGGACGAGAGAAAGAAAAAGGGAAGCCCAGATCCTAGCAGGAGTATCTCCTAAAGCCAAAGATGGTACCTGTTCCCACCTGCCCATCTAGCTAGAATGGATTCCCCTAAATAATAGCCCTTTAGCTCCGATTTCTAGTCTAAGGACCTTATAGTTCCCAGTAAAAGGCTTCACCCACAGGCACCACCCCAGCCAGGCTGCTGGCTGACTGGTTTACCTCAGAAAAAACCCAAGGGTATGCTGGAGCCAGCTCGAACTGGCTATCAAACACCAATCGACAAATCAGGCCTTGATTTATTGCTCTGTTGATTGTCTAACGCAGGGGTGGGTAAACGACAGTCCCACTGACCCGTGATTTTGTGCAGCCTGCTTTTGCACTGCCCCCGCTTGAGCTAAAAATGATTTTTACATCTTTTTAAATAAAACATAATTTTATTTAAAAATGTAAAAGCCATTCCTAGCTCATGGGCCTTCAGGCTGTAGTTGCCAACCCCTGGTCTAAACTTAAAAAAGTGATGGAGAAAAAGTTAATAATGCCCATTTAAAGCATTTCCTGCACATATTCCTCCCTAAGATACAGCTGTTGACCATTTATCAGCACACCCTGGGAAAAATCCCTAGGGAAAGAGAAAGTGAAAAAGAAAACCAGAGTAGGGGGTAAGAAATTCATTCTCTTAACAAGGAAAACCTTAGAGATGAATCATAGGGGCACCTGGGATTGAGTCAACACCACAGAGTACAGCCCACCCACCCAGGCTTCTTGGGTCTTGCCACAGACCAGCAGTTTTACAAGATGTTGTCAGCAGGGACATTTCCAGGCAGTACGGGGCGAGGCCGCTCAGGGCCCTGGCAGCTGAAGCCAGAGCAGGAGCCCTTGTGCTTGGCCAATCACTCCAGGCTGCCCACCTGGCACAGCCCCAGGGCTATCACATGGTAAAGGGAGGGGCCAGAACTCACCTTCTTCAGCTTGTCATTTTCTTCTATGTATTTCTTGGCAGCCTCACTGGCACCCTCAGCCTGTTTTTTGAAGGCTTCATTGGAGGCCAACAGTGTGGCCTGCTGGGAGATAAGGGTCACCAGGCGTCTGAGTAGGCTGTGATTGTTTAAAAAGGAAGAGAACGATGTTTAAAGGGGGGGAAAAAAAAAGGAGCCAGAAAGCTTGACTTCCAGCTTCTCTCCGGCCCTGACTGACACTTCTGGGTTAAAGGGAGGGCACCTGCAGCATCCCTGATAAGTAAGGCACCCATGACACTTTATAGCTGACTTAGTCTGCTCCCCATTGACCTCACAGAGAGACAGGCCCCACCCTCAAAGGTGCAGGGAAGCAATCCCATCTGGTCACAAATACAGATACCTGAAGATCTGTCTCCAAGAGCACACCAGGGCTGCTATGCCTTATCAAACCCACTCCTTGAGAATGGGCTTTTCTTGGTTTTTGTTTTTAAGGGGAGGAAGAAGACTCACACTAGGGTCCTTGGAGACAAAGTGAGAAATGCTGAATGGACTCCCTTACAGCCTAAACCTGCTGGTGATCTGTATCATCTAGACTTGGCCCTGGCCCCGTAAGTGTAAGGCCCAGAGGGAGCCAGAGTTGTGTAGGGCATTTCCAACAGGGATGGAGAGGATGCTACTTTTAACTCCCACAGGGCAAGCCACCTTGTGGCACCAGGCCTGCCTTGTGTAGTAGATGGCAGCATCTGTGGGAAGGGTAGACCCTTAGACCCTACTTTTAACTTCCCCTTACAAACTTTCCAGGTGTTCATCTCAGACACCCAAATCCTGACAGCCACCACATAAGGCAGGACTCACATGTAAAACAAACCAAACCAAACCAGGACCTGTGAGCAGAATGGACATCTGATGAGCCTAAATAAGTGAACACAGAGCAGCTGAGCCAGTGCTGGCTTCCTAAGCCCCTGAACCAGCAATCCGAGTGGCCTAGGAGTACAAAGAGCCTCAAAAGCAGCACACAAGCTTCCAAAACTGCAGGCCCAGGGCCTAGCCTGGGTGAGCCCTCCTCCTCCTGTCTCAAACCCAATCTTGGACAGCTGTGAGAAATTCAAGGATTCCTCCATTTCCCTGAAATCTGGGGAGATACTTCTTCACCCACCTAATTTAGGGAGACATTGCCCCCCACACACACACAGTTGGGGGGGGTTGCTGGAGTATAAGAACTTCTTTCCCCCTCCCATCTGGCACAAGGACACAAAGGTCACAGAACTAGGGAGTGAGCAAGAAATCACCTCCCAACTCCATTCTCAGAAAAGGACAGAGAACAGACAGGAAAAACAGCAGGGGGCAAAAAAGCTGGGCCTGAGCTACTGCCCCGGGACACTGCTCACTTGAGGCCTGCTGCTTTTTTTTTTTTCTTCTTCCTTCTCCTCCTCTTCCCCTTCCCTACCTCTCCCTGCCCCAAACAAATACTCACATTTTCCTCATGGTTTTAGTGGAAAAAAACCTTTTAAAAATAAAAGGCCAGGAGATTTCCCCCAATCCCACCTCCGCCCCCTCGTGGGGCTCTGCCTTGCCCAGTTTTTGGACAAACACTCAGAAGAGAGAAGTGGGGGTGGGGCATGGAAGGCCCTTCTCTTTCCTTTTTTCATTTAATTCACAGCTATTCAGTCACATCCAAGTCAGGGGTACAAGAACCAGGGGGCTCCCCCAGGAACAGGCCCAGGGCTGGCCGGGCTGCTGCCATCTGGCAAGAGCAGTGAGTTTCCAGTGACATGTACCCTCTAAAATTAGCGGTCTCAGGGATCTCGTGGCCCAAGGCTCAGATTTCCCTAACTCAGGCTGTAGGACCCCTCCTCAGCCAGGCCTTCTGCACCAAAAGGCCTTCCACCAAGGGCCAGGCTGAGCTGCTGAGGAGCAACCAACAGGACCGCCTCATCTACATACAAAGAGGCAGTCTGGAACCAACCACTGGGGGGGGGGGGG